>NC_140345.1:25325804-25692586 GCF_963514085.1 Chelon labrosus
TTTGGCTTAAGACTTCTTTAGACATTTCAAACTAACTGCATGGATTTGACCTTCATTGGATATAAAGGCCCTTTGATGGTGTTAGGTACTCAACTTGCATACGTAAAAGAAGAGGTCAAATCCTAAAAAGTAGCTGTTAAGAAATGTAATTTCTTAACATTGTAGAAGAAGCCAAGTTGAAATGGGATGGTAGCTATTTCCTTTCTGAAAAAGGGAAAAATAAACACACATATGTTATTGTCGTTTGGCAAAGGTTTTTCCGAGAACATACTGTTAGTTTTGACAGTGGTCCACACAAAACACACAAAAAGAATTAGTCCAGTTAGTCTGCAGATGCTTTGTCGCTTTAATCTTTTAATCCGGTTTAAAATAAGTAATACAGCCCTGGAAATATACCACCAAGTTGATATGAAAAGAACTGTGTAAAATAAAATACAGCTCCTTAAAACACATAGTGCCCAAGGAATTGGAGCTCAAAATAATTGAACAGATACAACATCCTCATTAAATATTTAGTTGAAAATTCTTTGATACGTTTGGCTAACTCTTAGCAAAAGCTCCTCTGTTGTTTTCCACTTCCATCCTTGTGGATTTGGTCAATAAATGGTAGTGCCAGCTCCATTGGGTGTCATACAGGCCCAAGGTGTAACGGAAGCACTACCATGTTTAAAAGATAAGGTTCATCTTTCCATCGTTTTGATTGGTGTCGTTGGTTTTGATTCATTAGTCCATAGAAACCTTACCATTGTATCTTACAGTGGGTTTACATCTTGTTCTGAATCTTCTGCAGCTCTGGTCCTGGAGGAAAAGTGTTCACCTACATGTACTGGAGAATTTGCTTTGCAGGCATAAACAAGTTTCTCTTCACCATGAAAGCTATTCTCTCCTCCTCTTGTCTTGATACCACTGGCAAAACCAACCTCCTTTAAAATCTCTCCTTTGTTTTTGGCGTAAACCTGCTGACATTGAGAATGGTAGTGTAAATGAAAGTTCTTAAGCACATGCATCTAAATGCTGAACTGAAAACTGAAAAAAAATATCCAGATGTCGTTGAGCTGATGCAACAGCACAGCCAAGCAAAACTATCCGGAAGGCCGCCTTCTGTTTTGATCTGCCTCCACGTCTTCCTGTGTGAAGCTAAAATAACAGACTGAAAAGAAATAAAGGTCAGGATCAGGGTGCTCATTGCAGGCCTTTGTTGTTTCTCACCCTGTAGGGACCACCAGCCGTTGTTTGTCATTCTTTCCGTGGAACACTTTAGGAATTAGGAAAGTGTTCCATCATTCTGTCTCGCTGCATTATTAGCCACTTTGGTTTTCTGTCTTGCCTATTATCACATGCTTTTATCTTGTCCATATAGAGCCTCAGCAGTGTCTCTCTCGCTCTCTGTTTCTTTCACTCTCTCCCACCCATCTCTCTCTCTCTCTCCCACATTCTCTCTGTCCTTTCTATCAGTGCACCACAGAGGCAGAATTTTACAACTTCAGCTGGTTACAGTTGGTTCCAATGTTCCTCACGTAGTTGACATTTGGAAGCGAACTCTCCCACTGACATCTTTAGATGTAGAAGGCTGTGTGTGTGTGAGAGAGAGGGAGAGAAAGAGGTAGAGAAAGGGTGAGAATACACCTGCAGGCCCTCTATGCATCTACCTCTGTGTGACTCCAAAGTCAACGCTAAAGTTTAAAGGCTCTGCACTCCGTGCCATTAAAGCTAACAATAGAGGGAACCTGCTTCTTATTATTTCTCACTGGTGACCCTGGATTGCTGACATTTTGTGGTAGTCGCTGAGTAGAGGAGGAGAGTGTGGAGTAGAAAAGCCATTTGGCTACCTACATTGGTTGATAGGGAAGACGGTTTTGCACTGCTTGTTCGGAAGGAGGATTTAATTAGCGACAAAATGTACCACAGTCATTTTTTTTGTGTTGTTAGTGATGCACATTTTCTGAACAAACTGTTGTACCACGTAGTACACAGAAAAGTAAAGGTTGTACACAATCAGAGGTTGCACTAGACTTTTTTGTTGTTCGTCATTTTGACTGACAGGGTCCTGTCATAATCCATTTTTACCCGTCACTTTAATAATGACATATTCAATAGCATTTCATTTTCATTCATTTTTAATTAATATTCAGTGGAGGTGGAAAAAAAAGATTCGGTTCATATAACCGGCCATTAAAGACGACTCAAGAATCATGAATCTAGACGTCTATTTAACCGGCTCAGTTGAGTCCTACCATGTTTGATTGATATATAATCAATAAACGGCACCATTCAAACATCTTACATCTCACTCGGCAGAGAAACAAAACGTACTAACCGACTTGACCACTAGCAAACTAAGGCACTCAGACACTCACCAACTTACGCGCAATACGCAGAGAAACGAAACTTAACCGACTCATAACTGCTGCTCGTGGATCCCTGCTTAACCGAAAATCAGCAGCCACTCACTCGGCCGGCAGAGAAACGTAACTTAACCGACTCTTACACTACTAATCAAGAGAGACAAGAGACAATTAATATGCTCACTCGCCACCAAGTGGTCTGGGGTGGAATTGTAATCTGTCAAAATGACGGATGGCCTTCAGATTTTTCCGTTTTAAAAAAACGGTCAACGACGGAAAATATTCGGTTAACGCGACCCCTGTACACAATATAGTAAATGTGTCCAACACGCAATATAGTATAACAGGCAAACATTTGTGGTATAGATAGCTGTTAAGTAGGCTAGGCTCGGAACAGTAACGTGTGACTTTGGGCAAGATTTTGGGTTTTCGTCTTGTTTTATCAATCAGAACATTTCACAAACTTTGTGTCAATGAAAATGCTGTGCAAATGTTATTATTATTAGTAGTAGTATTTTGCTTAGTTAGCGTGTAAAATGCAACTCTTGCCAAACACTGGCAATAGCGGGCCACATGCAGTTATTACATATGTTTGCATAAATTTCTGAGGTAGGATTTCAGAGCACAACTTGTCTGCAGTTCTGCAGACAGTGAATATGACCCAATAATTCACGTTCCAACCACTGCGTGTGCTATGTTGAGTTTTTTTCTCTGCCTCCCAAAAATGGTATTTGTCTTTTTGGTGCTTTGGCAGTAAGGCTTACTGAATTAAAAGCACATCTCCGCACCATGTAGAACCTCCCAGCTGTGGTACCTAGACAGACATTGACTATCATTGGAAAGATTTACCCCATTACTCGTCAGATATTTTATGATTGCATAAGCAAATTCACTCATCTCACTCCTCCACCCCTGTTCAGAGAGGGGTTGAAAGAGGAGTAAAGGAAGCTGTCTATGTAAAATACCGCCAAATAACAAATTCCTGTAATTACAGGTGAGTATCTGGTCATTAACAGACCCTAGTCACGTACATTTCAGGTGAGCTCCACCCACATTCGTCTTTATAGAAAGCAAAACTCCCTATCGGTCATGTAAAACTAAACAAGCTACTTGGACGAGTCCAGAGAGTCCATTTTAATTTGTTTCATCTCCGTCTGTTTAACTTTTAATTTGCACCCGGGGACCTATTCATGTTTTGATTCTCATTCTGATGTAATAATGTTCTTCATGTTTTATATTGTCTGCACGAGTGAGTCCACCAAGGATATTAGAAGTGAAACTGACATTCAAGATGTGCATGAATGTAACTGCATTTAATTTTTGCTCAAAATGAATCTAGTGATCTTTTTCTGTAGAAATTATCTCAGGATGATGCAGCACTGCCCAGTGGTGGCTCCACACCAGTAGTGCTTTAATTTGTTCCATTTACCGACTAAAAAAAATTCACAAGGCAAGGCCGAACAGAAAGAAGTGGAGGACACAAACATTTCCACTCCTGACCTGTGGCCTTGCAGATGTTGAGTTATTACACAGTTAATGCTGTTGAACTGGGCTTGCCTGTAGGACGGCGACACCACAGAATTCTTCTGAAGGAGAGAGTCTGCCTCTCAGTCCCCGCGGAAACCACACCTAATCAGTCAACTCCAAGGGCAGAATTCATGAGAGTTTATAAAAAAAAAAAATAATAATCCCTTTGAGCAGGTGAAAACTCACACACCCACACCTCCCACACCTCCCACACCTCCCACCTGCTCCCGACACGCAGTACGCTCAGCTCAAATAAAACGGGGACATTCACAGGGACAGATAGAGGTTTAGAACAGGTATAAAAGAGCCCACCGAGAGAAACAAAGTTAGACTCAACAAAGGCCTGACATCAAAGTGCATCTGTTGTTTTAGCTCCCTGCTGTGCCGCCTATTGCTTTCCCAAGGGGCGAGGAACTGAAAGAGCGAGCCGCGTCTCCGTCCTGAAACATCCCGAGTTTTAAATGAGAGGGGATGAGAGGGTGCTGCGTTGTTTAACAGCTCCAAATTACACTCCCGTCTACTATTTTCCAATTAGAAAGCACAAACTCTATCGTCTCCTCCTCTTGTGTCTCGCGGTGATATTGATGGCTGTCTGTGCAGCCTTTTCGACCGGCCTCCTTTTAATTGTGTACTCCTGACCGATTTGTTGTTGTTGTTGTTGTTGGTTTTCTGTCACTCGCTAAGTGCCAGGTGGTTGTGTTTGGGAGGCTAAGCGGTGGAGCATATTCTGTACCAGGCTGATGGTAATTACCAGGTGTTCAGGCTTGGCAATAGAAGTGTATTTGGGGGTGTTGCTGAGCCATAGGCTGTGTATACATGTTTAGATGCTTGTGCGGTGCTGTGTTTGCTTCTGTATTTTCTGATTTTTACCCTCCTCTCTCTGTTGCTCCCCCGCAGCTGTTCGAGCTGCTGGGCCCAGAGGGGCTGGAGATGATCTCCACCCTGCTACAGCGGAGGGGAGCCATCGTCGACTCCCTCCTCTCCATCCCATCTGATAGGACCGGTTACCCACCAGGTGAGCAAGCCCCATGGCAACCAGGTTGTCTCCATGGCAACGCAAACTCCACTTGTATTCGCAGTTTGAAATAATTGTTTCTCAATACTCTGGAACATATTTTGTGCATGTTGAAAGTCAGTTCTGCCGTCATCCGTGTCTTTGTCAGGGATGCAATTTTAAACAATTTCCTCAACCTATAGTCGACCCTGTGGCAGTCAGAAACTGATCAGTTGCTGAATTTTATTAGGAATTTGAAGGACAGTAAATAATCTATGATGTTATTATTCTCTTCACTGCAAACCTGAGTCATATCGCTTCTAACCCTTTAAAACCAAACGTGTCAGTAGTCTAATTGTGGTAGTTTTACCTGCGCCTCTCCCAGAAGGTTACAAGATACTCACGGGACATTTTCTGACCTTTTTACAGTCAAAACAAACAACTAAAATACTCCTCATACCTGATCTACAATATACTCTACATTGAATTGTGCACTGTAATTTGTCTGGCAATTTGTTGGACGAAGCCGCTCATCTAGAACAGATGTCCACAAATATTGTCGCACAAACTTTATCAGCCCTGGAAGTCTGTCAGTTTACTGCAACTGCTTACATTTATACGGTGATTAAAGAGCGTTGCTGATATACTTAATCACTTTAGAAGCATGTAGTCAGAGTGCTGGTGTTAGCAGCATTAGCAGCTCCTCCTTTTACACAATTTTATGCTGCAGAGTTCATCAACACGACTTTTTCTTACTTTGAGAGTAGTAAGGTGTGCTTGAATAGTAAACACATAACATTATAGGCTGCTGAATTTGGAACTTCCCTCAGCATCCACAGTTCAGGGCACGGGAAGCTCACTAGTCATAGTTTTTGAGCCACTACAGAAAGCTGCATCTGCAAGTGTCTGCATTCAAAGCTAAAGTGGCGAGTGGACAGGAGCATATTCGATTTGTTTCTGAAATAAGCTGTGATTGTGGAGGAAAGTGGTGGGGGGGACCATCCTTATCCCAGCTGGTGTCTCTTGGCTTCGCTGTCAACAGAATTAGACTGTTACTTCAAACTGCTGTTGACCCAAGGAATGCACAGAAATAGATCTGTAAAGCATTTGTGAATGAAAAAAAGTTCCCAGGGAATTAAAGATCAACTCCTCGAGCTTGCAGATGATGGTGGGCTAAAAAGTGTGTTTGGCATAATACGTCTACCAGCCTTCTGGATCAAAATTAAGGTTAAATATCCTAAAACAGCCATGAAAGTACTGAAAATGCAGATTTTCATATCTCTGTGAAGAGATATTATTTGCAATGAGACGTAACAAACATGCTTCGGGTGTCACTGTCTCCCATAAAAGCTGTTATGGGATTGTCTAGTTGCAAGAAAACTCACACTGATTCAGCGATATTGATGTGCTGCAGTGTTTTTTATATGTTTATGTGAGTAAATTGTGCGCTGCACCTCAATTATGGGTTGCTCCTGACTCGCAGCGAGTGTTTTACTGTAGGATAAAAGAAGTACGTGATAGTAAATCAGTGCTTATTAGGAGTTGGCTGTCAATTTAACCCTTCACAATGCCAATCCATTTTAAGATGCTGCCATGACCAAAAACAAAACCATCAAGCGTCTTTATCTCGCAGAGCGCACCAATTGTTTGATGCTGTAATCAGAACTCATCTTTCATGTCTCAAGAGCTTGGAAGATTACACGCTGGCCCCTCTGCCCTGGCTTTTACAGATAAGACCTGCCATTATTTTGGCTGTGATCAGAGTCTATGATGAGTCGGATTAGTATGCGCGCGTTTTGAAACCACACACATGAGATTGAGATTATTTGACAATGTCCAGTGATTGATAATAAGGGTGCTAGTAGGTAGTTATTTATCTCGTCAGAATTCTCCGTGTGTTGAAACAAGTGACATAGAAATTCTGTCGGAAATTTCTGCCTTTAATCTGGCCCAAAGACAAGCCTTTGCTATACTGTGTTCACTTCAGTTTCAGTACATTTTTATATTCCATTCTTCATTGCAGACAAATTTACTTTAAAATCATATGGATTAGTATATTTTAGGATTTTAGTTGCCTTACAGTCAATAATTAAGCCATAGACTGTACAAATATGGGCCACTGAACTGCTCCTCAAAAGTGAAGCAAAAGCAAGTAGAGCTCCCCCTGGTGACTGGCTGCAGTATAGGTCATAAGCTCCACCCCCTCCATGTTAGCGGATGGGACCGAACTAAAACACTAAAATACACGTCAAATAATTTTTTTTTCGAGGATGGTTTCTGTCATTTGAAGTAGTTAATATAATGTTGATGCATGTTTAATTTTTTGGATAAGTTTCATTTTAGTTAGTTATTGGACACTATAGAAACAGGATGTGACATATAATCCAACATTTCCTTCCTAACTGGTGGAGGTAGAACAGAGCGCAGTATTAATTGAACGAAAATGTGAGCGAGTCCGGCGGAAGTGCAGTCCGGTCATCGATATCGTGGCTCCGCGTGAGTCCACTCCTGAACCGTATTGCGCAGGAAACTAGTGTCATTTTAGCCAATTGAAGCCAAGGAAGTGGGACATATCCATATTTATATGCAGTCTATGAATCAAGCTCATATAATTATGTTTAATCATCAGTCGTCACTACATTGCAGTGTAAGGTAACACCTCAGTAGCTGACTCATTTTGATGTTAGGGCTGATGTTAGGGGCCATCTTAAAAGGGCACACAATATTGCTCAAAGAGTTGAGAGAGAGTTCAGAGAGAATCGCTTCCAACTGTTTTGGTTTGTTTGTCTACAACCAAAGAGCTGTGAATGTTGTTCTTCGTCTGCTGGATATGCAAATAGGACTGGCCATCCATAGCGGTTTAATTAGGTGAAAGTATGATAATGATATTTAGTGCTTGTTCTGAGGTCCCTAAGTGGAAAAATTATCAGTTAATGCAAAATTTGCAATTTGGCCAAATGAGCGATTAAGGCCCATTTGTGTCAAAGCTTTCTCTCTTTTTTTTTTTTTTTTGTAAACACTTGAAACCCATCATTTCATTTTTTTATTTTTTATTTTTTTACTATTCTGTGTTTACAAACCCCAGTTTTTAAAGATAACTCAATCCTACAATCAATTCAGTATACACCGATCAGCCACGACATTACCAGATGACAGGAGAAGTAAATAACATTGACCATCTTGTGACAATTCAATGTTCTGCTGGGTTTGGACATGGCATTCGTGTGGATGTTACTTAGACATGTAGCATCCACCCAGACCAGATCAGGCACCCTCACCCCATGGCAATGACACTCCTTGATGGCAGGAGCCATCCCAACGGTTTAGGAACAGCTCAAAAAAACAGGAAGAACAGCACAAGGTGTTGACTTGGCCTCCAAATTCACTAGATCCCGAACTCAAGTAGCTCCCCCTCTGACAACACTGTGTTGCCAGACACCACAGGACACCCTCAGAAGGCCCATGTCCATTCTCAAAGTCTCAGATAAGGGCAGCCTTTAGAGTGGAACAGGTAACCCTTGCTTGTTGCACTCTAGTTATCTGTCCTCCTTTGCAGCTTAAAGCTGAGTTCATTGATTTTGTATGAGAACATATTCAGGAGGTTTGATCATGAGACACCGGCCTTCCGTACCTGTATTATTATTATAATTCTTTTCAATTGCCGTCCTCCATCCTGAAGGTAGTTAAAGGCATTGGTAGAAAGATAGGAATGGATAATTTATCATTTCCAGAGCTGTCTTCTGATCCATATGCAAGGTAGGCATCAAAGAGCAGCTGAAGATTAGAAGAGAGAGCTCTTTCTTTTCTTTTTTTTGTCAGAATAATCCGTGCAGCTATTTTAAGTCATGCATTTTCATTCTTTAAATGTGCAGGTTCTAAATATAGATATTAATGCTCGGTAGGGCACTTGAACTAATAACTGTAGACTAGCATTCACTGAACAGCTGAAATCATTAACGTAGTTAGGAGTACTGTTAGACAGTGATGTGTTTACTGGTGTGAACCCAAGGCTAAAGATCTTAAATCAGTGAATCAGTCTACACTAAAGTACATTATATTCAGATTTTTCAGTCAGATGCATTACTTAAAGGGGATGGAATAGTATTCACATTTAAACTCCTTTTAGTAATGGAAATAATTATCTGACATTTACATTGACTAATACATTTACTCACATTTATTTTTTTTATTAAATACATTGTTCAGGGGTTAAAATCTCACATGTAATACTGGAATAATAGTAATGTGGCACTACAGAGCCATTACTTTATTGTAGTACCAGTTTTCCTGCTTAAACTGTTAAAGGACCAGTTTGTTGGGATGAGTGACCTCTAGTGTCGAAACTTCAGATTGCAGCCAACTGAATACCCCTCACCACTTTGGATCATCCGAATCATCCGAATCATCATGGGTGTTGTTTTAAGATCCTATATTGTTTATATTGCTAATAGACAGTAACCCAAGATTGAAAAACTCTTAAATAAATTAAATTAATCAGCAAAGGCGTGGCTGACTTTTCTGAACCAATGCCGTTACTCTTGATTCGTGTGCATTAGTAGAGAAATCACAGCAGTGTTCTTTTCCTCATGTGTTTTTTTCTGAATACATCGTGGTTGGAATTAGATCTGACTCTCCCTTGTTCCTCTCACCCGGCATCCTGCCAAGTTTGATGGATTAAAAACAAATACAAAATACACGGCGCCTGTAATTCAGGGTGTCATTGTAGCTCACTTGTAGTTAAGCAGTGTGTAATTAAATAAACCAAAATATAAAACTGCAACAATGCAAACATTTTTACAGATTTGCCATGTATCAGACCACAGATAACAATTTGTAGTTTCGGTCACGCCCCATATGCTGTTATAGACCCGATGCTGTTCCAATTGTGAAGAACTAAAAAATAAATAAATAAATAAATAAAATTCACCACTTGCCAGACAGCTTTTGAGATTAGTGTTGCCTTGACGACTGAGGGTGAAGTCAGGAGGGGTTAAAAAAGGCTGATTAAATTTTCCACTATTTGCATGCCATCAGGAAGAGCGGGATTTAGTGGGAATGCCTGTCTCTTGCTGATTAGCTTTTAAATTGCCGTTTGCAGCTTGGCACTTGCGTGTTTATCAAAGAACAGGTTCTCCGTGGCTCCTCTCCGCATTTCAGTGGCTGATACGTACAGTGGTAAAGCGCATGGAACGGACAACACGGCCACGCATCCAGAAAGTTTTTGACACGTCATCTTAAGGCTATATTTGAGGTGATATGTTTAAATGTCAGTTAATGTTCACCCGTTGTGAACTTCATGTTATTGGTTGAAGCATCTGTCTTTGAGTGTTCACAAAGCTACACAGGTAAACTGTATACTGGGTTATGAACTTTTACAAAACAAAATAACCTGTTAATGGAAATAATGGTGAGTTAATGGTGTGGAAAAAGAAAGTCATTATTGATTGATTAATTAATTGATAGATAATTGATCTGCAAATAATTTGCTATTAATATCTTATAATACACCAATCAGCCACAACATTATGACCCCATGACTGGAGAAGTGAATCACATTGACCATCTTGTGACCATACAATGTTCTGCTGGGAAACTTTTGGACCTGGCATTCATTGATGTGGATGTTACTTACACATGTAGCACCCACCTAGACCAGACCAGGCACCCCCACCCCATAGCAATGACTCTCCTTGATGGCAGCAGCCATCCCCAGCAGGATGCAGCCTGACACAGGCACACACACAAAAATGCTTTAGGAACAATTAATAAAAACATGAAGAACAGCACAAGGTGTTGACCTGGCCTCCAAATTCACCAGATCCCAAACTGATCAAGTATCTGTGGGATGATCCACAGAGGCCCCTCCCCTCAAAGGCCCCCCACTAACACTGTGTTGCCAGACACCACAGGACGTCCTCAGAAGGCCCACGTCCATTCTGAGTCACAGCTGTTTTGGAGGCACAATGTTATATATATTTTATTTAATGTAGTTATCTGTTAGAACATTTATTTTTTTCTTGCTAGCTGATATTTTAAAATGAGTTATTAATCATTGTTGTGAAGATATTTTGCAAATTAAGTAAAACTAACTGTTGGTTGCAGCCCATTCAGTAAACTTTTTAGTAAACAAAAATCTTAAAACATAAGAAAGGTATGACATCAAATAAAATTTTAAAAAGCACTTTTTATGAATTTGCATGAATTAACTGCTGCAGGAGTTGCATTTCTCTTATTTTAAGCAGCCCTTACCAGTATTTTAATACGACTGAACAAACTAAAAGAGAAAAAGAGAAACCTGCTAAAATTCCTGAACTGAATATAAAATTCCTCTCAGCTCTATGAAACCTTTTAGTTTTTTTTTTTTCACCTCCTCCAACTTCACCCCTTTTATTTCATTTTGGTTTCTGGTGGAAAATCTGCTCTCATCTGTCCAGTGGAACGTTTAGTTAGCCACTTAGCTGTACACGAGATTGGACAGAAAGGTTAATAAGCTGCTGAATGGGTAAACGGGCACTTTAAACGACACAACTTTATATTTTTATTGTAGTAATATCTCAACTTCGACATTACAGCTGTCTGTTTACTGTACTCCGCCAGCTTCAACCTGGTAGAAATAGCCTCCTGTTGGATGTTTAAGTGTGCAAATGCCTCTGACTGGTTCATTAAACATATTTATGTTCCGGTGAAAATTTACAGTAGGTGTCAAGAATGCGAAATCAGTTTCCTGCACTTGATGCACCCTAGCAAATAGTTCTGTCATGAATTTAAAAAGAAGGTGAATCCTGTGCATTTCTCTGACAAGCATTTTAAACAGTTTCCTCAGGCCACGATCACAACAGGTAGAATCTCTGCTCACAGCTGAGGGCGAGAAGACTAACACAGAGAAGGACTCGTGAATTCAGGGAGTGTTGCAAGTCTTACAATGATGCTGACTGTTTGGCTGCTTAAATCTGAACTGATAGATTATTACCAATTTGAATTAATAATTGTGTGTAATTGAATTAGTGAATGATAATTAGAATTTCTTCTGCTTTCTTCACAATTCTGGGGATTAAATGTGAGCGAGAGCGATATGAAGTATATAAAAAAATTATTAAACGACACCAGGAGCAGACAGAATTATAGAGAGGATTATGGAGTGCAATGAATTACTTTGTGGCTGCAGAAATATTTCACTTGCACGGTAGAAGTTGTTCAGATGTAATTGAATAAAGTTAAATGTTTATTTTAGGGCTGTCAGTTAAGTATAATATTTAATTGTGATTAATCAAATGATTCACATGGGCATTAATGCAAATTAATCACACTTTGTTAAGTCTGTTATTGCAGCAATCCAAAACGATGACAAATACTGCCCAAACTATTGTTGACCAGGCCTCTCTGTTGGAGTTTCCAGCCACTTGATCCGACGGTAACTCAGTTTACATCATAGACAGTGTTGATACGGATGATGGAACAGCCCCTCAAAAGTGGAGCCAAAGCAAGTAGCGCTCCCCCTGGTGTCTGGCTGCAGTATAGGTCATAAGCTCCACCTCCTCCATGTTAGTGGATGGGACTTGAGCCAAACTAAAACACTAAAATAAAGTGGGTCAAACGGGTCATCCATATCGCAGCTCCGCGTGGCTCCAAACTCACAAGATGGCGCCGCCCATAACCCCAGGGAAATGTCGTCAGTTTGGCTAATGCAAGGAAGTGGGGGATGCATTGTCCAAATATATACAGTCTACACTAAGTGCAGTGAGCTTAGTTCTTGTCCAGAAAAGCATCTTGCAGGACTTTCAAACTGAAACCTCCTGTTCAAAATACCCGTGTCTTTACCCGTTTCTGCTCGTTAGATTCTGCTTGCTTCATTCTTCTGCTATTTTTTTATGGAGGAGTTTGGCACAGGGTATACTATTGTCCTCCACAGGGTAAAATTATTGACTAGAAACACATTCCACAACATTATTGCTGCTTTAATCACTTCCTTATTTCTTTAAATTTGTGCATAAAAAGGAGCTTGCGTTCACTTATTAGTTACTCATTCATTTTGACAACCATAGTTTATATTCATATTAATTTGTGCTAGAGTCTGACAAGAATAGACATTATATTATGATTATATTATCAGCCAGCATCTGACATCCAGTGAAATTCTCAGTCATTTCTATTCTTATAGTCTTATTTAAAAACCGTACCTGATAACTGTACCTTCACCCTCTGAGGACTTTACAGCTTGGATATTTTGCTGTAACTGACTTTGGACTGACTCAAGGGATGACTTGAGAAGTGGACATACAAACCTCAGGCAGCAGGTCCTCCAGTTTAGTCATCATCTTGACATTTTAAATCTATCAGATCAGTAGTTTATCATGTTACCACACTGAATAAACACAGACTAAAAAAAACAGTGTTTGTGTTAAAAAAATGCTGGCATTTAGATTTCTCTCCTTTTACAGAATTTATTGCCTTATAGATTTGAAGTCACATTGGTAAAATTGCCATCTTTCTCCATCAAATACCCAACGATTACACAATGAAAATATGTTTTTTCGAGTGTTTCATTCAAATTAAAAGTACTGAAAAAGACTGAAATGTTTCATTTACTATAGTTTACACTGTTGCAAAATAGGCATGTTTTAGTGCGCGAAAGCTTATGCAGAAACCCAAGGATACTACAAGCCTTCAGATTGCTGCCAAAGAAGGGCGACAATGACCAGATTAATGTTATTGAAGGCTTTTGTAAATTAGAGATTTGAGTTTGAGTTTTTTTTTTTTTTTTTTAAATACGTTTCACAAAAAAATCTGAAAACATGTTTTCCCTTGGTCATCATGGGTTATAAATTTTATTATATTTGATGATGGAAATACCTATCATACAAATTCTACATATTTAAATAGCATTCAGACATTTCTCGCATTTCTCTCTTTTTTGTTATATTTATTAAAATGACTGTTAAAATGTTCACTTATGCATTAAATACCACTGTGGGTAGCTTTATTCATCTGTAAATGATAAAGTGGCGTGTATTGTTTTAATTCTGGTGACTTAAGATCCTCTTAGACTTAGACTCTTGGTACCATATTACTACATTTTTCTTTTTTTCTTGTAAAAACAGTTGGAAAAAATACATAATGATCTTAAAGATGTGTGAAAACACCTTGTAAACAAACATGATCTAGCTTGGTGATTCTCTTCGCTGCAATTATAGCACCATGATCGCCTGTGGAAATGAGGATCCTGGAGATTTCGAGGCAATCACTGTTAGAGGCACATAACAAGGCACAATAGCACCCAGAGTGAGGGGGGGAAAGTAAAGGATGGAGAATGATTTAGACAGAGGAATCGGTGCATAGAGGGTGACAGAGTTAAAGGGGTTGGAAGTTAGAGAGGTAATGGGAGGGAGGGTAAGAGTGACAGGAAGAGGGGAGCAGTTGGAACGAGGGGGAGGCCGTGCGGCAGGTAGAGCCGCTAGACGAGATAAAGAAGAAATCATTCAGTCAATCAGCCCAGGCCATGGTGCAATCATCAGATCTCATCTGTTTTCAAGAGCAATTCTGCCTTTTATTGAGCTGTTGTGTCTCCAACAGGGAGATTGCATGTGGGGAACATTAACCCATGAAATGCCACGCTCACCTGCACCTGATTTCACTGGGCTTTCAAGATTAATGGTGAAGGGATCAGATTTTGCCAACCCTGGCTAGACCTGATGTTGTTCTCTCAGTGTGTACAAACAGATTTGTTGATGCTTCTAAGTCAGGAAATTGTATTGCATATGTTCAAGTCCATTTAAGTAATGTGAGTGACTTTGCATCTTTTGTAGTATAGCAGTAGTTTGCTGTCAGGTGTCTTAAATTTAAAGGAATAAAACAATTTCTTTCTGTGTTTCCTTCAGATATTAGCGGGAAACTCGGTGGCGAAGTCACCAAGCCTGCCTTTGGATGCCAGGTGACCATCCAGTCAGAGCAGGAGAAGCAAATGATGAAGATGTACCGGAGGGAAGAGAAAAAAGAGAGGAAGAAAGGCAAAGGAACTGACGATAGCGACTCCCTAGATGCCGCCATGACCTTTGACCCCAGAGAGATGAGAACCCAGCGGTATATCATCCCTCCAAACTTTCTCTCAGTGCTGCTTCTCTCATTTGTCTTTGTTCTCTGTCTTTCCATCTCCAATTGGGCTCTCAGGTATCGGCAACAAAACTGACAAGCTCCTGCATTTTTCATGACAACTTGGCTGGAGCCGAGGAAAGTAAAGTAAAGTAAAAAAATAAAGCAGCCGCTTGTCAAATCTTTTTCTTGTGGAAGATTCTGCTGAAAGTTTAATTTCAGATGATGGGAAAAAAAAAAAAAGAGCAGTGATCTGTTTAATTAAAAACTTAGCACGGCCAAATCCAGCGCAGTGTGAAGGAAAAGATTAGTGGAGAGGTAAGCCACTTTAGGAAGGAACATAATGCCTCACATCTTTGCCTCTTCATTTGAGTCATCCATCAACGCGCTGTTTAGTCTTAAATCAGAAACGGGGCTGAACATGGGGGTTCAATCCCAGTGATTGCAGGTTTGCTATGTTCTGTTTCACTGTCCACACGTTGAATTGACATTTGAATGTTCCTTTTTCATCATGAACGTCCAGTTTTGCTTTATCGAGCAACGCTTGTTTACTGTTTCCACAGAGAGCTGGCCCTGCTGACTGCACGGCGTGACCCTGTACTGAGCAGAGAAAGAGTGTACGAACGTATCCGCTATCCTAATGTGTACGACAGCTATGCGGAAGCTACAAAGTCGCCGGCGTTCGTTGGAGGAGCGAGGGTGAGCAGCTCCAGAAGCTGGTCTATGATGTGATGCATGTGAAGTGTCCTCTTTTTCAGTCTGCTTTTTGTGCAGTGTGTTTTTAGCCTTGGATGGTTAATACAATAGAATAGTCTCACACAATATTAGTCGTGATCTGTGCTGACTCAATGTGGCTGTCTTGTTGCACAGCGAATTGTAGCATAAACTTGTAGACATAGCATTTACATCTGAGAGTTTGGTTCTTCATTTATGACTGTGGACATTACCCACTGAGAAATATAGGTCCACTGGTTTGACCAAAACTTTCCCACAGTTGGCATCACAGTGTGCAGTGATTTATAGGAATATGTTCCTACATTACTCTCTGGTTACAGACACACAAGGGTTAATATTGATGTATTTTTTTCATGCAATAAAACCTGAATATATGCCCTTTTATGCCCTGCGTCCCCACTACGTCATGCCGGTTAGCTGGAGGCAAAACAGCCAAAAACTGGAGGCAAAAACAAATCGCAACAGAGCAGAATTGGAATAGCTGCAAGCTGAAATGCTATCGTATACCAGCTGCCATTCCAACTAAAAAAGATCAGTGAAAGCTGTGGTTAAACGCGATAAGACGCAAGAATTGGACCGAGGCAATAATCAAAAATGCTATTTTGCTATTTCATTAGCCTCTTAGCCATTAGCCTGTATAATAGCCTCCATCATTAGCCTGTATAGTCGCATACATGTGTGTAGTTAACTTTATGGCTGACAAAAACAAGCCTATACAAACTGCTAGTCAGAGTTAGCTAACGTGTACCTGTGGATTGTTTTGCCTCCAGCTAAGCCCCGCCCACAAAAAAAAACGCATCGTGTTTCTTAACAGAAAAGGGCTCTATAGGATATAAATAAAAACTTTGCACTCAGCATACGCAGACTTTAACGGGGTAGCCTGAAGTGCACTTCCCCAGAAATGTACTACAACGCACCGCTGCGACGCTGAACGCAAGAGCTGTGATTGGTCCACTTGGTGGTAGCGTGTTTCCACTTTCCTATTTCCGACTGCTTCTCTATCTCCGCAATTGATTGTTTTGGATCAAACAAAAACTTGCTGAAAACTTTTTTCATCTGTTGCAATAGTAGATTTTACATGGAACTTGTTTACACAGATTTTAAACAGAATGGCCAGTCCCATTTCAGTATATGTGTTTCAAAAGTTTTGAGGTGCTTTGTGAGGTCTAAGGTTTTCTAAACTCATTTGTGTGTGACATTCAGATGCTGCTACCCGAGGGAATCCGCAGAGACAACACTAAGATGTATGAAGAAGTGGAGATCCCACCAAATCAACCAATGCCAATAGGCTTCGAAGAGAAGCCTGTCTACATCCCTGAACTAGATGAGGTAGGAGTCACTGTGTACTGGTGTTTGTTTTTGTCTGTTTTTTTTTTTTTTGTTTTGTTTTTTTTGTGAGGGAATGAGTGTTTGTACACCCGAGAGGTCATTATGTGTTAGTCAAAACAAAATGTCCATACAGACTCAGCAATCAAAGTAGGTTCAAAGTAGTAATGGAGTAATTCCTCCATTATTGCAAGTGTTGTTCTATGCAAATGTTTCTTCTTTGGCTCAGTTTCTTAATTCATGTATTACACATTGTGCAAGAGGGCTGACAGTAATAGCTGCAGCACCATAAAGTAAGGATGTCCCAGTTAATTTTTTTTTTGTCCCACGATCCGATACCGATCTTTTAATATCCCTTATCGGCCGATCTGATCTTATCTTTGTTAAGTCCAATAAATATGGCTGTCAAAGCTAACATAGCAAAGAGAGGGTAGCTCGCACCTTGGCTCCCGAAAACTTGTGTTCTCTACTACAGAAATGGGTTGGTCGTCCAACGGCTTAAACGCTGTAATGCCCCTGAAGTATTTTTCACTCTGACGTTGTCTCAAGGAAACTTTTCTCCTCTTTTGAACGCCGGGTTCAGTGTTCGTTGTTGTTTTGGCGCAGTCTTTGCCTGAATGTACTCTCCGTATTCCGGTGAAGTAGTAGAATTTAATTAATCTCCTACTACTACCTCATAAAAAATAAAACTTGTGTAATGTTGTTTGAAGCCCGATACCGATGTGATTCGATTGTTTAAAAATTTCTGGATCGGCGACTGGTATGAGGAAATTGGTACTGGATCTATGGTTCATAGATCCCTACCATAAAGTGACTTCTAAAGCTGAAGATTGACTATTTTTTCCCACAAAAGTTCTCAGTTTAAGCCAATTGGTAATGACCATTTTCGGTTAGTATCTGTATCTGTTGCCTGAGTGCTACATGATTCGTGTGGAACTGAATTGAAGTGAAGCTTTGCATGTACTTTTGCACATAACCTTACCAGTATCAGTCTTGGTAGGAGAAGCATGTCCTCTTTGACATCTAAGATCAGTCAATCGGAATGCTTGTGCAGGGCGCAGTTGTAACATTAGTCATCATGTAACATCAATCCCAAGCCAGGACCAGCTTCACTGAGATCAGCAGTAGAGCTTCTACGTCGCTGTTGCCGTTGCCATATTCAAGTTGAGAGCATTGGGATCGGAGCAATAGGCTGGTCGTATGAAGATGCCAGACTGTTTCTTTTTTGATAAACAGAAAACTACTTTGTATATGAATTATTTAACTCATGAAATCCCCTGTGATTTGTTGAGTGTCACATAGGCTACTACAAATAATACAGTATGCTAGTACGCCAGGCAGTATCAAACTAAATACTTGCAGCAGACAGATTAATACTTAATATTAAGAAATTAATATTTCATTTTAAATATTCTCCAACCACAGAAAATAATTTAATGCAGTTAAAGCAGGGAAGTCTTCAAATCAATTTGTACCGATCTATGAATGCATGTGGGGGTGCCTTCTCACTGCATCTGCTGTCCACAGCTGCATTATAAAAACCTTCTGAACCATGGAGGAGCTCTGTGCCGTTACACCTTAACTGTGTTTACCTTCTTTAAATGCAGTATAACCATACAGACCTTTATAAATATGCCAATTATTCTGTTTTTCTTTTACTCATATTGTTACTAAAACTCAATATAGGCTCTTTAGCCACTTTCTTTTTAGAATCTCATGTTTTATTTCCAATACATAATGCAGGAAAATTCTGCTCTGTAATATAAATACACTGCCTGGCCAAAAAAAAAAGTTGCCACCTGGATTTAATTAAGCAAATAGGTACGAGTCTCCCATTGAATAATTACTGCATGGGTGATTATCTTTCATCTGGCAACAAATTATTTAACCACTACTGATGCAATGAGTAGCTTCTCATTTTTTAAACAACCATGTCTAAAGACACATTCTGTGGTCGTGGAAAAGATATTAGTCTGATTGATCGAGATCGGCGGTCACTTAAACGTTTGGTGAAATCAAATTGAAGAAAAACAACAGTAGAACTCAGGGCTATGTTTAATAGTGAAAGTAAGAGCATTTCCACACGTACAATGTGAAGGGAACTCAAGGGATTGGGACTGAACAGCTGTGTAGTCTTAAGAAAACCACTAATCAGTGAGGCTAACTGGGAAAAACAGGCTTTGGTTTGCTAGGGAGCATAAAGATTGGACTCTGGACCAATGGAAAAAGACCATAACCCCATTGAGAATCTTTGGGATGTGCTGGAGAAGGCTTTGCACAGTGGTCAGACTCTCCCATCATCAATACAAGATCTTGGTGAAAAATTAATGCAACAGTGGGTGGAAATAAATCTTGGGACATTGCAGAAGCATATCGAAACAATGCCACAGCAAATGCGTGCTGTAATCAAGGCTTAAGGCGGTCCAACAAAATATTGTGTATGTGTATAGTGTATGACCTTTTTTTTGGTGGCGACTTTTTTGGCCAGGCAGTGTATTAACCATACATTTGAAATATTGATAAACTAGGGTAGATCCAATCACTCGTGGTCACATGTGGTCCACATTCCGATAAACAGCTGGTCCTTTTGGTGATTATTCGCTGGAGAGGTTTATGTGAAGAGAGTCAGAGGAAGCGCACAGTCGACTCATGCACTATTTAGTCTCATAAAACCAGAATGTCATAAGCCCCATATTTACAGCCCATGCAGACATTGTGATTGTGGTGCATGTAGGATAATAGGATGGTACCAGTTTAGAAAAGAGGATGCATGTAATACACCCTGTGTCTGTGTGAAGCATAGATAACATTGACTCAGCAGTGTGGTAAATACCCAGATAACCCAACTATGAAGAGTCACTGCAATACTGTTTAATGGACAAACCAAATCAGTACATGTATAGTGACAAAAGTTAAGGGGCGTACACACAGGAAGATACTAGTAGCAATGTGGTTACAAGATTCTTTGGATTTGTTGTAAGCAGGCAGACTTTGTGGTGTAACAACCGGCTAAATAACTTGGTTTGCCCTCAGCCATCAGTGCTGCCTGAAAAAAGGTAAGGACTGGCCAAAATGTCCTCCCTGAAGGTCTAAAACTCACAGTTGTCCTTACAAAGACAGCTGGAGAAATACACATACGCACAGTGGAAATAGAGAGCGTGTTTTCTTTGTCTGGTGGATCTTAGCGCTGCCTTTGTGAAATGACACACCTCCAGGCAAAGCCTGTAGCCCAGCGGTTGCCTTGTCTCTGTGATGATGTTCCTGTGCACAATTCTAAGAATGTAACTTTGATTGGTATCCACTGTGGAATGAATGCCCTTTCACCATCAATAGTAATATCCAATCAGGACTGATTCATGGATTACTCTTACTCTGTATCATAGGATGTTTGAATGACGCATCTCCACTTCCTTCCACTGGTCAAACTGACGCTAGAATTCCAGGTATACAGGCGGTGCCATCTTGCAAGTTTGGAGCCAGAGTCTGCGTAGTACTGTCCAAGATTGGGGCTGTGTTATCGATGACCCGGCCATACTTCTGCTAGACTCGCTTTGTGTTTGATTTGGTTGAACAATACTGCGCTACCTCCGCAGGTTCTAAAGAAATATTGCATTATACACTGCACCGCATTTATTTTTTTCCTACTCTTAAAGTCCCATGGGACCGCTATACAGAGCGGTTGTCATGGCAGCTGTCAGTCATCAAGATGTCACATCCTGTTTCTATAGTTTTAATAAGTTCTCAGAAAAATGGACACTTAAACAAACATCAACATTATATTAACTACCTAAAATGACAGAAACCATCCTTGAAAACTATGTATTTTAGTGTATTTTAGTGTTTTAAGTCCCAGCACTAACATGGAGGAGGCGGAGCTTATGACCTATACCGCAACCAGCCACTCGGTGGAGCTGTACATGCTTTGGCTTCACTTATGAGGAGCTGTCATGACATCCATCTTTTATACAGTTTATGCTCTGTAGAGATGATACATTGTTTTTATATTGCATTGCTTTCACTTCTAGCTCTTCTGGAGTCTGGAAGACACATTAAGGGCTGGTCTTGATGCCCTTGCCTTTTTTGTCTCATTTTCTTGCTGACGAAGCTGATGAAATGTGAAGAAGCTCACTTTTTATTCTGACTGATGCTATAGGTTGCAGGTTTGTCGTGGATCGGCTCTCCCGTACAACACATTTCAAATCAGTTGTAGTCACAATGCAGTTGTATTGTTCTATTAGCTGAACCAAAACAGCTTCAAAATGGACTTTAATAGCAGATTCCAGGCTTTAGATATCATAAAATATCAGGGGACTCGCAGTTACTGTCCCAAATCTCCATATCATATATCTCCACATTTTAGTACATCTCTATCAACAATGGGAAATGCTGCACGTCTGGTCAACTGTCAGGAGAGTTCGCCAATGCCCCGGACATATATGGTCCCTGTTATCCTCCATCTGAGTGAACAAGAGAGGACTGTGGCTGTGCGGCCGTTGAGTGATGTTCCTTCTTAATGGAAGTGCGGTAGCTTTCAGCCGGCTGTCAGCCAACACAATGACCCATCAGTCTGAGTGACACCTTGACTGACAAAGCCACACTCATACTGGTACATAAGTTCCCCCTAGCCTCCGGCGGGGCTTTACCGAGCCGCCATGGGGCCGCATTAGAGGGCAGCAGGCTGGAAAACCAGGGGTTCAGAATGGTGTGACGCGTGGGGAGAAGGAGGATGACTCCAGCACTCCACGGACATCATTGTCTTTTAAAGGCTGTACTCCCACCCTGTCTGGCGAAGTGGGCTCTGTAATCCATCATTACTGCATCACCAGTGAAGATGCAGCAGTGCAAAAGGTCACCCCTTCTCCTCTGAGTGGGCCTTTTGTTTATGAGGGCACTAAAGTACGACGCCCGTAAACCTCAAAAAGCATTTTGTCACACTTCAAGTGACTAGTGTAACTGCTCACCTCTCTTAACCTTCCCGTCACTCATGCTAATGGACATCATTATAAACAGGATTCAGCTTCGCCGCATGTGTGTGTGCGTGCGTAATTGAGTGTTTATGAATGGAAGTGTGTGCGTGTGTCTTGTGCTGTGACAAATTGATGAACGGATGGCTTAATAACATCTACACTGTTGCTCCTGTTGTTTTCACAGTTTATGCTACTGGCTCAGATGTGTGTGTGCGTGTGTGTGTGTGTGCCCATGTGGATTGCTCTGCAAGTGTTGAGGTCTCTTCAATGCCTGTCAATTTCAATCCTCATCAGGGTTGTCTTTGAGGATTTGACCATTAAGCCATCCATTAGTCACAGAGAAGTGTCCGCAGAGACAGAGTACTGTACAATCACATAACATTTTAAATAGCAGCAATGATTATGTCCATAGCAAACTCCCTTTTGCTACCTTCCGGTGCTTACAACATTACTCGCATCTTTGGTAGCTTGATAAAGTTTAAAGTTAGATCCTTCAAGACTATGTAGGAGAGTAAATCTAATATATCTTACCATGAACCAAATTAACACTGTTTTGTATTTTAAGATTCCTGAAAATGGTCCAGAACAGAAATCTGGGCATTGGGTAAAGTCAGGATCAAAGCAAATCTTTCATTTGGTTTGCATGTTAAATGGTTTTTTACAGAGGGGACTTTTTAGCACTATACAAATCACAACAGCTTGCGAAAACACCCACAGATGTTCCTCTTTAAACCTCAGCTCCCCACCTGTCCTTAAGACCTGAAGAAACTACACGAATGAAGTGAAACGTCTTCAAGAAACTAAAGAAATTCATTGCATTATTGCATTAGTTTGAGTTATGACTGCATTTTGATATCGTGATGCCAAATCTGATACTTAACAAATATGTCAATCAAATTAACATACTTTAACATATTTTCTTTAAAAAAAAAAAGGCTGTACACACAGTGTGCTTACACCCACGCACACAACGTTATTTTAAGACTGCACCTAATGTGTTGCTAACATAATCAGCTGCACACAGCTTGCGTTACAAACTGTCACTATCTTCCCCTAAACACGCTAATGTTAGCCTTCGGAAATGTTATGCATGTGGTTCATTTCTACAACAGATGATGTGTAGTAATAAACAGCGGCATTTAAGAATGGGAACTTTTTGAAAACATTATCCAACTCTTTGTGTTTGTAGCTGTTTTTACTGTCTAATATGTCTAATAGCAACTCGTCTACAGTAACACCACTACCCAGAATCCTATAGAACAACCATCCCGTCACATTTGTAGAATTTTGGTTAGTCAAAATTGGTCGTTGTATAGTTTGTGTGTACTGGTTTATGGTTTACTCTCCGGCCAAAGGGGTTTGGCTTTTGGAGAAATAAGCTCAAATTTCATTATGTCATGTTTGAAAAGATAGTGAACCATGAACTTCTGTCATCGTTCTCTCAAATTAAACTTTAAAGCACATGCTGTTGTTTCCAAGTTGCAGCACATGGGCCCTCTGGGATTCAAGGCTGTGGAGCAGATTATCCCGACATACTACTCATATTTTCATAGAAAACCGAGTAAAGTAATGTGCACTGCAACTGTGATTGTATTCTCTTATGGTATTGGGTTTTCCGAATGGACTAATATGTTGTACTACTCAAAACAATATGGGGCAATTATCTAATTGTGTCTTTTCAGACGAACATTGCAATTTCATTACCCTCGAAATTCTATTCTAAATTTTGGCATTGCACTCATGAGGCCTGTTGAATAGTAGATTCGTTTTTTGATTAGGTTGCGTTGCGCTTGTTCAAACGCCTGATCAGATACAGTGTCACTATAAAAAGATCCAGACAAAGCAGTTACGTGTTCACAAGCATGGGTGATGGCCATCGTAAGAGTGGAACAAGTATTGATGGGAACCTTTCTACCCCATAAAATATAAAGAACAAAGGGTGGTGGACAAAACATTACCGAGTAATTGCTTTTTGAAAATGAATTTAAAGTTATGAGACCAGCACTTTGCATTCTCTTGAAGGGGTCGCTCTTCTTTCCATTAAATAACCCTCAGATCTCCTCTTCCGTCGTGATGTGCTGTACGGATGTTCTTCTTCTTCCGCTCATGTTGTATTGAGAGAAGATGGGATGCTGTAGTGAGTCATTTTTACCTCTCAAAGTACAAAGTGTTATTATGCGACGCTATCATACTGAGGCTTCAAATTTAGAACAGTGTAATTGGTTCCTACCTTTAAGAATGGGAACATTGCAATCCAGTACCACTGAAGATTTGCAGAATCTTAAGGATTTTTTATTTTTTATTTTTTTGGGACAAATATAGAAGCCAGCTTCCGCACCAGCTCTGGCGTTTGGGGATTTGTGGTTTTCCGTGATGATGTAGGATTGATCAGGATATGTCTGTCTCCGGGGAGCTATTTCCACAGAGAGGAAGTAAAAAAAAAAAGCATGACGTTTTGTGCCTTTCTTCGTAGATTAATTGCTGAATTCACATTCTCGCTTTTCCTGGGAAGACTTAAACCTAAACAGTTAAAATAGAAGTAAACGCTGTGAGGCTCCATCTGTGTCGTCGCTCGCTTTCCAAAAGGCTTATCTCTTTTTTATCCCCAGAGTTCGTCCCTAGCTCGCTCACAGTTTTCCCCCTTCCATCCTTTAAAGTTCCTGTGTAACTGATATAGATTGATATGGAAACTCTGCTGAGCGATGTGAATTAGCCTCAGTCAAGCAGTGGCTCTATTCATTAACTTAAGCCTGGGCAACACTGGAACAAAGTGCCTCGCTTCTCTAAAGCGCCAGCACACAATGAATAATAAGTCTTTACGTGCTATTAGGAAGGGCTTTGAAAGGCAGGCTGAAAAGTCTGACACCCTCTCCCCACCCCCCTTCCAGTTTACACTGAGTGCCGATTGTCATTTATTGAAAGCTGTAATGGGAAACAGGGCTGCGCGAGCCTCGGTACGCCTTTAATAGCACTGCAAAACATTAAAAGTGGGGAATTTATTAGGGTGCTTTTTAACTAATGAATCAGGGTCTAGGCATCCTGCTCTTGCCACTGTGGTAAAAGCCTCCCTAATTCATCCAAATAGATCCATCACTGAGTGTGTTGGTAGTGAGTGCAAATGTCACTCTTTTGGAGTACTGATGGATCAAACGTACACAAAAAGTCCGACTTGCTGATTAACTTTCTAATAGTTGCAGAAGCAGAATGGACTCGGTAACTCTATAATATAGACAGCAGCAGCACTTCCTGTGAACTGGGCTACTAATTGATAGGGATCCACTCAGCGTATTCTGAGAAATGACACATTCCCAGAGGAAAATGTTCTGTGGAGGGAGAAGGATTAAGGAACAGAGACTGCTTTGCTCTTAAGCAGCTACAGCAGAGCCTTAGTGTGCGTGGGTTGGTTGAAAGCCATAAGTAATGAATGACTCTTCCCTCCCACTTTGCACTGTATATCATTATGCTCGTTTTATTTGACAGTTAAAGATCTGGCATTATTGCTGTTTTTGACACTTTTTTTTTTTCTTAAAAAAAAAGGGACTTAATTTTAAACTGGCATTTTATTCACCATGAGTTGTTAATATTTCTCTAAATTCATTCCCAGCAATCTGTTTGAAAGCCAGTTACTCCCCCCCCCCCCCCCCCCAAAAAAAAAGAATTTAAATTAAAGAGTTTAAATTTTGATCCTGATGTATCGACCCAAGCAATGGACAGAAAGTTTAGGTGCTTACCAATCAGCGATAGCACACTTGCAATGTCCTGCCTCGCTCGTCATCTTGACCGGCTGCAATTTAAACCGTTTAAACCATTATTACAGAAGTTGCATATGCAGGCAACGTAGTGCTAGGTTCATGGCAAAAGTAATAGGCGGTTCAGGCATCTGCATCAATTTGACGGAGTAGCTATGGCGACAGCCCAGATCCTATGCAGATCCTTGGTCCGCTTTTTAGTACTGTGTTTGTTTTAGTATTTTCGGCTGCTTCTCCATCTCCTCAGTGTTCGAATTGATTGTTTCGGATCAATAAAGATGGAACACATCAAGGAAAGGTTAACTGGGGACGTTTGGAGATACAAACAATTCTATGACTCGTTTTCGGCGAATGTTTCAGTCGCCGTTGTTGAAAGCGAAGCAGGTAGTAGAAACAAAAGTTAACCCAACTCGCAAAAAAGACACAGCGCCGACTAGTGTTTGGGTGGCGAGCCAGACTGACGAGTTCACAAGTATAAACGGCTAGCACCGTGTAGGTTAAGGCCTCTATGTCCCGCAGTACCTTAAATGAGCCTCATAGCTTATTGGAGTTAACTCTAAGGTGTGCTATTTTTTAAATCACTTAATAAGACAGAGGTGTTAGAATTAATTTGTTTTCCGTAACCAAAATTAACCAATAGTTCTAAGCAAATAGCAAATTGAGTATAATGCATATACAGTGCCGCAGGGTTTCCCATACGGTGTTAATACTTTGGCAGCCCGCCAGGATCTAATTTACTCCGCCATGGTCTTATAACAAATCGGAATTATTTTTGCACGTCTCAAACAACGTTGTAATTGTGTTGTGTTTTTCCTTTTGCTCCCGAAAGCGTCTTTCCCCATTAAGCTTGCTGCTCTTTTCATGCTATTTTGACAAAATCCATCCATATCCATGTTATTACAGTAATTTAAAGACGGACAGTTACAAAACGTATGATCTTATTGTATGTGCAGACATTTCACAGGCTGTATGTATAGTTTTAATATTTGTGTTAATATCATGGTAGATATTTAGGAGCTTTTTTTAAGAATTTACATTAATGTTGCATCACCCCATCCCCAAGCACAGCCAGGGTCTCACGAAATCCTGTGGAAAACACTGGTGCCACTTAAATGTTTCTGCAGAATTTTCTACATCCCTGATTTTTTGAAAGATGGACTCTAGTTTGCCCTTGAAATGAACTTGTAGTCATAATAGTGCACTCACTTCTTCACCTCTCGAATACGTAATAGTGGCTGATTACCCTGATAAACACGTACACAAGCATAATATTTCTGTTTCATTTGATTGATTGGGTTCTCTTTGTCTGCTTCCAGGAGTCGGGTGAAAATCCGCTGGTGTGTTGAGTCATTTTCATGCAGAAATGTAGAAAATTCTGACGCGCATAAAAACTTTTAAGTGGCGCTGTATCCACACTGTCGGCTCCATCTGTGTAACGACAGGAGTCATGTTATATTCATCACTCTGTCACTCTAATTAGTACAACTTGGCTTATATTCAGGTTTATTTTTCTTTCTGTGAAACTCGACGCTCCTTTCAGATATTTCACATTAAAACTGGAAAGATTTGATTGTGAAGCTCGTTATGGATGAATTGTTGAGTTCGTAAGAGAACTTAACGCTGATGGAGAAAAAGTAGAGCTGACTGAGATTCCTTTGTAGCTTTGTGCAGCATTGTGACGTTGTATGGCTGTTCATAATGCACATTGCCATAGCACTAACTGCAATAGTACAACAGAGCTATGACCTCCTTATTTGCACTCTGGCTTTTCAGATTTTCTTCTTCTCCCCTCTATAGGTTAGCTATAGTCAACAGAACTCAACACTTTCTGCACATAGTGTACAAGAAACCGAAATAACTTTGACCTTTGCTCTGCTGGAAAGCTTGTGATGTCAAACATTGTGCAGAAATTGTTAAGATCCATTCATGTAGAAGGCTATGTTTTTCTGCAGTTGAGGTAAATAAGCGCTATTGTGTGAGAATATTGGGAATGGACTGTTGTCTCACTTTCACACGACGTTAAATAATCATCAGAGCATCACACCCTGCTCTTTTCTTCTGTCTCTCTTATCCGCCATTAAAATTGTGAGATGGATGTGTCTAAACATGTGGGAAAGATGGAGTCAGAGGTGTCGGCTGAAGGTCTCCTGTCTCAGCTGATGGGAACAGGTGAGCAGGCCTGGTGTTGTTGTCACATCAGTATGTTCTGCCAGCACCGCTCGCACTCAATGTCCTTTTGATTCTCCTGACCGTTGACAGCTTGCCCTCTCCTTCCACTGTGCAGGAAGCAGTGCATAAGCACGGGCCTGCGAAAGATGAGGCAGAACTGAACAGCCCTCCATCCATAATTAATCCACCTTGATTGCATTTCCTAATCCAGTTTTGATGTGGTTCCCCAACAGCACACACGTGTGGCGCTGTGTGTTTGCTGAGACTTGCTAAGCAGAAGCCATTAGTCTTTCAAGTCTTCTTTGAAAGGATTCAAAGATTCAGGAGTTGTTTTGCATCTGGCCTGGTGATGTGGCAACTCACGCACAACATGGCACAACAGTAAATTGCGTTAAGAATCTGCGAAATTTTCTGTTGGCCATTGAGAGCATTAATTTATAGTTTTGTCTTGGTTTATTATTCTTAGTTGTTGTCTAAGCAAAATAAATACCTCAAAGCCTTGTTTCAGTTTGTTAAATTATACTATATAGCCTGAAAATTTAATGATTATTGTAATATTGATTATAATACCTGGCATATGAGGGAGAATTGTCTACATTCTTTATCTGTGCTCCTGCATAGGTATTAATTATGAACTTTTATTTTGAAATAAAAGTATTCTCCATCTCTGCAATTTTCAGATTGATTGTTTTGGATCAATAAAGATGGAACACATCAAGCTAACCCTAACCCTAACCCTAACCTCTTATTTTGTTCTTGATTTATGGAATTTTTTTACAATTTATTTGCCTAATATTCTCCCTACCAATCACTTGCAGGTTGAGGATGATCAGAGCGAGAGGTGGGGGATAATATTTTCAGCTAGGTGGGGATAATCTTGGAAACAGGTTATTTACAACCACATGATTTAAGTTATTCCAAGTTAATTGTTATTTATTTTATTTATTTATTGTATTTATTAAAATTTTATTTAATGTCTTTTAATTGTAATTTGGGTACATTTTGACTTCCTTACCCTGTTTCCATTTTTTCTAGCCCTAACCATTTGGAACCTTATGAACCGACACTTTGAACCTTACACCTAACCTTAACCGATACTGGGAACCCTATGCCTGACCATACCCGATAGGTGGAACCCTATATCTGACCATGACTGATTTAAAATAACCCTCTAATGGAGTGGCATAAACTTATATTAAGTTTGCTGTGCTTGTCTCTTCCCGAGGGTCCCTATATTGAATATAATTTGGTATTTGTTTTTGTAATTTTGATTAATATCGTTCCAAATATTTTTAATTTTAATTTTAATTTAACAACCCGGGTCTAACTTGTACAAGATACAACCTGTGCCTGCGCATAAGTAGCCTTCTCTTTAGGAGGACGGTTACTTCCCTGTCCCCAAACCTAACCCTAACTGCGGACATTTGTGCAACTCGTCTTTCAGTCGCCATTGTTGAAAGTCAAGCAGGAAGTGGAAACAAAAATCAACCCGACTGGCAAAAAAGACACAGCGCCGACTAGCATTTGGGTGGCGTTTTTATAGAGCGAGCCAGACTGATAAGCGCACAAGTATAAGTTGCTCACACCGGCATAGGCTACGGCGTCCCGCAGTATCTTAAATGAGCCTTTATGTCTTAGAAGCAGGGTCTACATTTTGCACATTCTGCAGTCACATTATATAAAGTAAAAAAACTTTCTATGTCTTTTTGATGTGAATTAAATAGTTTAGCCCTAGTACTGAGTACACCACATGCACAGGCTGTATGTATATGATAACTCAACAATTAATATACTGCAGATCATTCTATAGTAGGAGCAAAATTTACAGTTGAACTGTTGTTCAATAATTGGGTGTGTTGACAGAAGTGACATACAGGGCTTTCGGCCTCACAAGTCTCTCTGCTACTTCAGCAGGTGCTTATGGATGAAGTGATGGATTACCTCACTCTTTGCTATCTCCATCCTCCTCCCGGCTCTCCCTCTCCCCTCTTTGTGCCTCCTTCTTCCTGCTACGCCGTTCTGCGGGGAAATGAATGGGCCTCCTGTTTGCTGCATTCGCATCTCACTCTGTCAAACTCCACCATGCATCTGCCGGGGAGGGTTGGTGCGCATGTGTGTGCTCGGCGTGCAAGTGGATCCGCAGGCTTTGGGATTTACGGGATGTGTGTGTTTGTGAATGTGTTTGGCCAGGTCATTTAGTACTCTGCATGCAGGCTTGGAACCGGCTGATAAGCTGTTTGCAAAAACTGGCAATTAAAAGTTGATCAGCCTGTCAATTCAAATGGAATGAAATGGAACCAGAAAGTAATTAAAAGGATGCCATGAAAATGACAACAATTATATCTCTTAGCTTCCCTATTACCTATGCACAGAGGAATTTAATTAGTTTAGGAGCTCATAGTGATTCATACATTAAACACACAATACTCACAAAAAACTGCCACCACAAAAAAGGACAACACTGGTGTTCCACTTTTTGCTGTTGGATCATTACTGCAATCTATGTGGGTCCAATTAGTGTGTTTTAAGTGGCTGGTGGATTGGCGGGATATTCCCAGTCCTCCCAGTTTGCCCATATGGCCGTAGGCTGTGTATCCGCTGTGTTAATGAGCCTGTCAGTTTCCATCCCACTCAGCACTGGCCCAAGATAAGCTGATGGGCACATGTGCAAATGTTTCACTCAGGCTTCCGCTTTTTATACAAAGCCAGAGATTGCTCATTGCCTGAGGATCTTTATATTGTAGAAAATGTTGAGTCCTGCTGGAGCCAGCTGTTTTTTTTTTTGAGATTGCTTCTACCCCAGACTCAAGCAGCTGCTCTCATTAGAGACTTTATTTAACCCTGCTGCTCAAAGGTTGACCACAGATGTTTATGGTCCTGTATTAGCCAGCTGGTCTCCGCAGAGCTTCATGTCCGTGTTTTTAAATGCTGGCTCCGTGTTTTTAAATGAGTGCTACGATCGTGCTGAATGTAGCCAGGAGTATTCATCTACAGCCGTGCGGATTGATTCAGAATAAAGCAGCAGTTGACCGTCATAACTGATTTATTTTTCAGTCTTTGATCGTGACTGGATTGATTAAACACAAACAACAGCGACAGAAGAAAGTTGCTGGAGTCCTGCACTTCAGTGCTATATCTGGGGAAAAGAGAACAAATGAGCTTATTGGCTCTGGATGTGTTTTCTTGAATTTCCATTTGATAGAGTCTTCTCAAGCCCTGTCAACTTAATTAACTTGGCATCATTCCTGGTGATGTCAGTTTGACTGTCTGTCTCATAGTCTGCCTTCTGCTTGTATCACTTAACGCCATGGTGATGAGGCCTAGTCACTGTCTGATTGATCAGCTGGGTAATGTGGTATACATTTTAGTCTAATAGCCCTGGAAGATAATGTGGTCTCTGTGGACTTACCCTTGACCGAGTGTGCAGGAGAGCCATTCAGCAATTTAAGATATCTGTACTGTGAATCTCTTCTTTTTACTAGTATTGGGCCAACCCATTGATTGGTTCTTCTCGAGTAATGATCTATCCACAGTCCACACGCAATTTTTGAAATTAGAGGTAGATGTAGATGGATACTCGTGTGATGGTAGCTGAAAAATACGAATAGCTATGGTGGCCAAGAATGCTCAACGCACTGCAAGGAGACGCAGAAGTAAGCAGACTAAATACAATTATCAGATTGACGACATTAATAATATTTAAACATTTATTCCGATTTTTTGAAATCCCCTGGAAACATGTACATTGTTGTTTTGTGCTACTTGCATTGTGTTTCTGTATTTGCTGGTGATGGGAATATTTGCAGAGCAAGCAAGATGTTTTCTCAATTTTCATACGTTTTATTATGTTGTAATGCTTTGGGCTCTCTCGGCCACCGTAAGTAGCCGATGACACTGGTGTGTATGCAGTGAAAACGGTTATTGTAATCCAGTATTCCATTATTATTTTTTTTTATTTCTTGCTGCCAGATTCTCTAAATCAATACGTCAGTTAATTTTTAAAACACTGTCTTTAGGCCGACCCCCTGGTCCTTGAGTTTATGGATCAGATGTGATATTGATTGTCAAAGTCTGCATGAGGCTGCCAGCATCCACAGCAGATGTTGGCAGCTGAAAATGTTTTCTGGGGTCTCGTCCAAATACCATTTTACAAGTTTGAAATATTTGCTGTTTCCAATCCAATATTCAACTATTTCTACTGACAAAATTACGTTCTAATGTCCTATATTATCCAAAGGTCGCATGCAGTTTGTCGATAAATGAGTCAGACTATATTTATTTTACATCCAGTATATTATATATATATTAAATGAAATACTATCAATCATCAGTTGCATCACTAAATGATTTCTACTGAAGAGAGGAGACCAGCCAATATTTATGTGAAAATGGTAATCCTCATCATGATCATCATCATCAAACTTAAAGACAACTGGACTGGTTGAGTTTCTTGAAGGCGTTTCATCCAAGTAGCCTGTGGACATTACCCATCCATTGACAATACAATGTTAACTTCTGTCCCCAAGAAGTTTCACCCCCATTCACACATTGAGACTGGAGCCTCTGACTGACAGTGGGTCACTACAGTACCATTCATTGGAGGAAGAGGACTGGGTAGGTAACAGACAGTAGTCAAGCAAGTTTCTGATGGTTAACACAGATAGATGTGCCTGTTTAAACTCCAACTCCCCATTTTCAAGAAACTCTACAAGTCCAATTGCCTTTGCTGAACGTTTTTGGATGTGATACTTGGTCAACAGTTGGTGCCTAAACCCCAAAGTCTCCAGGAACACCTTTAAGTTTGGTGATGATAATGAAGTCCAGTGTCCTTCCTTTATCATTTTTGGCTATACCTTGATTGATTGAGAACCTTCAAAGACATAAGTAAGACATAATTCCCAGCCTCATCTGGCTGTGAACTTTTCCCAATTCGTTCTCGCCAGCGTGCGGTAGCGTGGTAATTTTTTACAGTGTATGGTTAGTTAAACTGACTCGGTGTGTGAGTGTTTTCCACCTCACTGGACAGAAAAGTAAAGTAGTAGTAGTATACTATAGTTTGCCAGTGGGAAATTTCTAGAGTGAAGCCTCAGCAGCAGTAAATGTTACGACTGCTGTAAGAAAACCAGCCATAAACATGACTGATAACTGAACATACAACCACACCACAGAAGTAAAACTAAACTTTGAACCACAGATACTGTATATAAGCAGAAGCTACAAACATATTAAGACCTGGATATAGGCCAACTGAAGGGACGTACACAAAGGACGAGAATAGCAGGCGATAGGCGAAAGAAAACCTATAGCCACTCGAAAAGGTTGAGGACCAAGTTGAGCAAAAACCAAATTTAAGGCGACACAATGGGGGCTACAACCAATAGGACCGTCTGATATGGTTGATTGACTGACATATCACACAAGCACAGAGTACCCCAGACACTGCACCCGACTTTGGTTACCTACCGCCAAATTCACCTGTGGTGGCAGAACGGGAGTACTGGGTGAGCCCTGATTGGTGTCACTGACAACATTTCCTTTTCAAAGAGAGAGTTCTGTTCAAAACAAGCAATATATTTGTGGTTTGCTTGTTTCAGTCATTTTCAATATTTGGCCTGGGAAATATACAAGTGGGGTACCTAGGCAACCAGAGCTGGAAACGTTCACTAGCAACCAGCTGTCAGCTATTATATGTGGACGGAGCTTTAACACTGACACGGTTCAGGCACTGAGTACAGGAGAGGAGCCAGGGACAGCCGCCAAAACTGGGGATGAATGTAAACTTTGCAACGTGTTGGCGTATTCGTGTCGTTACAGCCCAAATGCATTAATGTATGGGGGGGGTATACGCTTCTATGTGTGCTACAGATGACAAACCTGGAAATAATGAGCCCCACTTAGCTGGGCACTGTAGGAAAAGCTGGACACAATTACTGTAGTTTACTAGAAGGTTCTCTGGCTGCTGCAACTCCTGATGAGCGAAGTTTCATCAAAGCAGGGTCGGTCCTTTACGTTAACAGCTGCATAATGCCCGGTGCAGTAACTACCACCTCACAACACTGACATCACACCCTCGAGACAAGTTTTGGCAGGCACAGCTGGATCTCCAATTGGAAGATGTGTGTGCATACATTAACATAACAATGAAGCCGGAGAGGTTTTAAGGAGAGAATAAAAAACCACTGAAGATTTCCTAAGATCATTAAATGATGACAGTTTTCTATTTACAACATGTATGCTTTACCTCAAGGTGAATACCGGGGCAGGCATACATTTGCATTAATTAGCATGTTTAAAAAGTGCGGGGACACTGGGTTTTTCGTAACAAACAGACAAAGTCGATAAATCAAAATGAGGGCCAGCCGCTCAAGTGATTGTTGTGGCTCTCCGGTCACCGCGGAGACACAGGAACGAGTGTGCAGAAGCCTCGAAGAACTGGGTGAAGCTCAGTGGTCCATAATTTAAAAATGAATATTTATAAGCCGGAGCTCGGTGGACTTAGCCTTGGGGGAAATAATTGGGCAGAAGATTGGAATCACATTCTTCTACCTTTCTCCTGCCTGCAAGAAGTTCTGCAGCCATTATGAAGAGAATGCTTCCATGGCATTCTCTCTGTACCTTTATACGTCTATCATGGAAGGACTGCAGTCAGCGGCAAAGGTATAGGTAGAATTATGAGGTGATATTTATAGGCGTATTTAGTATTTTGCTAGTGCTGTGAACTTCACTGCTGTAGCTGATGCACAACGCTCTAGACACAACTACAGTATGCAGTAAATGAGCCAAATAAACAGAGCAAGAGAAAATGAGGAGTCTAGACTAAATTTTTTCCACCAGGGGCTCATATATAAATTTAGGAGCATCTGCCCACGATAGGAAACACAACACAAATCAACATAACCCGAGTAACCATAATCATAAAGAACAGATTATTAGGTTTGCTCGTCTTCATACTGATTGTATCTGTTGTACGTTCTACAGTCTACACAAGCTGTGTCATTGCTCGTAAGTTGGATTTTCATTTTGTTAGGGATGATTTATTTAATTGGATCTTTTGTGCCTAATTATTTCTTTACATGGTACGGAAGCAGTAACATTTTGCAACTCATTTTACAGCATTTTAGTCCAAACATATTTTTTTAATGGCATACATTTCAAGAAATTAAAAAAAGGCGCATCAGCACTGTTGGAGAGAAATATGCACAGTAAAGTATTTTGTTTTTATATTTATGAAATTGAGTTTAATGCAACACAGTCATTTGTGTAGGAGCATTTGTCTAATACCGCATTTAGCTTCACTGTGTTGGTAAAACACCAACATCTTTTGTATCAAGGTTCTTCAGTGTCATTTAATAAGAATGACACTCAAGGTCAGGGGTCTTTAAGAAGGTGATACATGTCAAAGTAACATCTTAGTGAATGCAAGGAAACAAGATTTCCCTGCAGATCTTTGCCTGGAGCGTCACACTACATCTACTGGCTGCTGTTTCTTCCCCATTAAATGACCCAGACGCAACCGTTGACCCAGGCCACCTTCTTCCATTTCTCCATGGTCCAGTTCTAATGCTCATGTTCCAGTGGTCAGAATGAATGCTCTTACCAGTCTGTAGCGATGTAGCCGCAGCAGTCTATGTGGTCTGACACCTTTTGGTCTGAGCCAGCAGTCAATTATTCCTTCATTCTTTATTAGCTCTTCTCAGAGATCAAACCATATGGGCTGTCTTTCGCTCCTCGTACGCATCAGTGAGCCTGGTGTCCCATGACTCTTTGTGGGTTCACCCTCTGGCTTGCACCTCTTTGGACCCCTTTTGGAAATAAGTGCTTGCTGTGGTTGTTGGACAACAAGATGTGTTGTTTTAGAGATGTTCTGAACCAGTTGCCCAGCCATGACATTCACTAGGCAACTGGCAAAAATGTTCCTGCTTCCAACACATCAGCTTCAAAACCCAACCGTTCACCTAATATCACTGTACTAAAATAATCAATTTGTGTATCTAAATTTACAAGAAACAAACATAACGTAAAGATTTTTAAGACAATAATTTAGTTTTCATTTTTTTAGACAAGTGGCAAAACGTCCTATCTCGTCACGTCTCAGATTTACAGTCCTTAGACAACAAGTAACCATCCTCGTAAAATGCATATCTGCACTTGTGCAGCACTTTACTACCTCAGGGGTACTCAAAGCACTTTACAGTGTTTCTCATTTACCCGTTCACAACACACTCACACAGTGATGGCAGTAGAGTCTGCTACCGTTTCACTATGTTGGCTTCAGTGTCTAGCCCAAGGTGCTGGGTATTTAAACCGCCAGCGCTGCAATCAGTGGGCGACCTCCTCTATTACCTGAGACACAGCTGCACTTAGCTTCTGCGTATCTCAATAGCTAAGGCATACAACACTTTGGAGTAGGAGTCTCTTGAAGAAGACGCAACTGGAAAGCAATATAATGAACATCTAGTCCGTTTCCATTTGCCAGGTTGAGCTGTTATATTAGCATAAATAGCAATATCTGTATGGAAACAACATGCTGATATTGTTATTGGCAATCTGCTTTGGTAATCAGCCTCTGTACAACACAGAACAGCCAAGTGATTACATGTTTACATCCATGGCTGTGCCAAGCTGTTCATCAGAATCCACCGGGCTTACGTAGGAACCTGGTAGAAACCACAGCCACCCCTCACTACTTCCAGCTTAAGTGGACTCTAATAAAGTTGCTCTTTGATGCATTAATAACCTCTTCCTCCCTACTGGGCTGCTGGGCCAACTTCCTCACAGCACCCTGCATATCCTTGGCTGACATGCACTCTTTAATTATTTCTTTCTATGAGTGTTCAAGTGAAACGAGGTGAAAAGGAAAGTGATGACATACTTCTAATGAATCCTTGAATAAATAATACTGCTGTCTAAGCTTAAGGCATCCTGAACCAGCCTTAGTGGGAGAAGGGTGGAACATACAGGAAGCAAAGAAGGAAAATATATATGCACCAATCTGCCACAATATTAAAGCCACCTTCCTAATATTGTGCAGGTCTCCCTTGTGCCTCCAAAACAGTTGTGACCCATCGGAGAATGGACATGGGCCTTCTGAGGGTGTCCTGTGGTGTCTGGCAGTATGTTGTTAGTGGAGGGCCTTTGGGTCCTATGGGTTCACGGGGTTGATCATCCCACAGATACTTGATCAGTTTGGGATCTAGTGAATTTGGAGGCCAGGTCAACACCTCGTGATGTTCTTCATGTTTTTTTGAGTTGTTCCTAAAGTGTGTTTGTGGCTGCTGCCATCAAGGAGTGTCATTGCTATGGGGTGGGGGTGCCTGGTCTGGCCTGGTCTAGGTGGGTGCTACATGTCTAAGTAACATCCATGAATGAATGCCAGGTCCATAAGTTTCCCAGCAGAACATTGAATTGTCACAAGATGGTCAATGTCATTCACTTCTGCTATCAGTGGTTTTAATGTTACGGCTGCTTGGTTTATATATCTAGTAAAGAATCCATTTTGTCGGGTTTCTGTATAAAGAAATCCCCCAGTTTTGCCTCAGACAATGTTGACGATATCGTAAACTATGAATTTGGAGTCTACTCCGCATAACAACCCCAGTTCTACATTACTCCAGGCATTTTTTGTTTTGTATTATGTTCTGTAGGAATATTGTGTGGCCTCTCCACATCTATATCTTCTACAAGTATAAATGTATCAAAGCCATCATCACTACCATGGGGTTTCGGAGTTGCAGTGAGCTTTGGTTTTTGAATTATTTTTTGAATATAATCGTAACTGTTCAGTTATTATGTCTCTGCGTTCTCCATCTATGACATGCCCAGAGTGTAATCAGATTTGCACGTGGATTTAAATGTGTTTGTAGGCTGCAGACATTCTGTTCCAGGATAAAATGATGCACCTGTGCAGCAGCAGCAGCATGTTTTCACTCTCCTGTGTGTGGTACCAACTGTCCTTCACAGTGGTCGTTTCTCTGCTTATCAGAGGAAGTGTGAGATTGAGGGCCATCACCCTCACTCTGTTGCCATAGTGAAGGCAGACAGAGGGCACCTTGAGTGACAGCTGAACCCACCACACACATTTCTCCGTTCTCTCCGGTGCTTTGCCGCGCGGTCGCCACACACACTCTGAGGCGCAGTCGCTGACACGCGGTGTAAATGATCAACCGTCTGGATTTCGTGTCGGCACACTAGGTAGACGATTCTGCAGCAGTGTTCTTTTTTTTTTTTTTTAACAGGAAAGGTAGTTGCTTTTGGAAGCATTAAACGGTTGATGATGGCCCACATCTTGTTGCCAAGGGCAACTGGGCAGCCAGTGCTGAGCTGTATTAGCAATTATGCCAATCAGCAACGATAAGCCCAGATATGGTTGCACAGGTAACCCCCAAAATCTAAGTTCAGAGCTTTAACGTTAGGAGTAGCGTTTAATTACACGAGCTGTATTTCTACAATTATATTACGCTATATCACATTATATTAAATGTTTAAATTAATAAAGATAACTCCCTAAAACTACAGAATTTCAATAAACAGGGATGCAGTCAGATTTTTGCATTGGTCTTGTGATGACAGTTGGAAAGCGGGTGTCGTCAGCTATGCAGGTGTTTTATGTATTTGAGAAAAAAAAACGATGCCACATCACGATCCACTGCACCTACTTTGGTTGCAAATTAAGTCATGGCAAGATGGCAGTGTGATATTTCAGCTTCTCTTCTGGGAAGCTGTCCTATCATTAATTTTATACACTGTCCATTTTTTTTTTTGTTTGTGATGAATGTTCCAGTGATGTGAATAAACCCTTTTTTGATCCTTTCCTTCCTTCACTTTTTTTCTCGCTCAGATCGGGCAACTGGTGTTCAAGGGGATGAAGCGTCTAAACCGGATCCAATCCTTGGTGTTTGAGACGGCCTACAACACAAACGAAAACCTTCTGATCTGCGCTCCAACTGGCGCCGGCAAGACCAACATCGCCATGCTGACCGTTCTCCACGAGATCCGCCAGCACCTGCAGCCCGGCGGTGTCATCAAGAAGGATGAATTCAAGGTCTGAATGCTGGCACACAAACCAGCACACCTCACTAAATCTTGTCTGTTTCTGCCGCTTATCTTTTTACATGCTGTGTTATATGCTTACAGGCTGTAATAAGTGTGTCTGCAATGACTACTTTTCTTTTAGTGTTACTCCACCAAGGGGTCTCTCTCATAGAGATTAAAACTGCACCTTGCTGAAATTCACAATCCCCATGCGGAGCTTCAGATAGCTCGCTGAGATTCCAGGAAACGATTTAGTTGGAGGTCTCACATAGTTTTAAGTCAAGGGCAGTATAGGCATTAAGCCTGATTTATGATCGTCCGTCACATCTACACCGTAGCTACAGCTGAATCCTAAGCCGTAGCCTGGCTTGCACTTCCCCAGAAATATACCTACATGTGATTTCCTCGTCCACAAATCTCAGTTCCTAAAAGTGATCTACATGATTTAAACATTGCAAAGATGATAAACGAAAACAATGAATAGTATCTTTTCCAATCCAGATTACTGATTACCAATATCTTCCTATCTAAAGTACATGCAATTTGCCTGCTGTTAGGAATATTAAAACAGCCAGCAGTGCTAAACACAAAACCAAAAAAATAATCAAATAGGGTAGGTGAGGAGTGGTGTTTCTTCTTATGGATTACTGCAATACGAGTCATTTTTGCACATTTGAGGCCATTTACAGTTCATCCTCACCTAGTCACCTACACTCACCTCGCTATCGTCCATCAGTCCCGCCGTTCTTTGTACTTATCTTTTACTTCTTCCTATAGTTGCCATTTCTGACTTTTCGCACAGAGGAAATAGCAAACTGGAAGCACTTAAAGGACCATTCCGATTTAGTTTAATCTGGCATATAGTTCCATAATGCAGCTATTGTGGCTCCTTCTGACTTTGCACTATTTTGCATCCGTTGTAGAGATACAAGGAAAGGAGGAGCTGCAAAACATGTGCATACATGTGTAATAATAATAATAATGCAAAAGTCTAAAAGGCAGTTTAGACTTTTGCGTCAGTTTGATGCTGTAGCTACGGCGACAGCACAGAGCAGACGCAGACCCTAGCGGCGTAGCTGATGTGCACCTCCCAAGAAATGTAACTATGCGCCGTGGCGACACAGATCGCAAGAGCTGTGATTGGTCCGCTTGGTAGTAGCGCGTTTCCGCTTTCGTATTTCCGGCTGCTTCTCCATCTCCGCAATTGATTGTTTTGCATCAATAAAGATGGAACACATCTCGGAGATACAAACATTTGTACAACTCGTCTTCGGCAAAATTTCGGCGAAAGTTTCCGTTGTTGAAAGTGAAGCAGGAAGTAGAAAGAAAAATGAACCTGACTGGCAAAAAAGACAGAACCGACTAGCGCTTGGGTGGTGTTTTTACAGAGCGAGCCAGACTGATGTGTGCACCAGCGTAGGTTACAGCGTCTATGTCCCGCAGTACCCTAAAAGAGTTTTTGTTGCTTAAAATTACACATACCAACAGCTAAATTCTTCAATATACCTATGTGTACAAAATGTTAGCTATTGGCCGTTTAGTACCCGTCTTAATAAACCCACAGTGCTGGATCCTAACACCGATTCAGATAGATAATTCACTACTTTCCAAAGGCTTTCTTCTTCCTCATGAAGGCTTCCTCACACTCGCTCTTTCACAGTGCCAGACAGTGCGATAGCCACTTTTCATACATCACCATTAAACTTTACCCATGCATGTGGCTGGCATAATATTTCTCAATAAATTGTGATTTGTGCTGGTTGCCAGGGAACAAATGATCCCACCTCTGTTTGCTCATTTATCACCACAGTGTCCTTCCAGCCCCAGCCCCCCCACCCCCCTCGACAAGCCCCAACCCCTTACCTCCATCTTCTACCTTCCCCACTCTACTGCTCCCTGTTCTCTATCTTATTTATTTCCATGTCCCTGTCTCTCTCGCTCTCTCCAGATAGTTTATGTGGCTCCGATGAAGGCCTTGGCAGCTGAGATGACTAATTACTTCAGTAAGCGGTTGGAGCCACTGGGCATCGCTGTTAAAGAACTCACCGGAGACATGCAGCTAACCAAAGGGGAGATTCTCCGAACACAGGTACACACTCACACTACGAGAGGTTTCCAAAAAAAAATTGTTCAAACTAAGGGAACCAAAAGAGGCTCGCTCTTCAACACATGGATGTTCTCTAGCACCCTCAAGTGGATTGGGATGTGACATTTTTGAAGCCCAATTTATCACGAAATGAGTCACTGCTGCTGTGGCTTAACAACTGTAACTGTTCATTTAAAACTGGGTTCCGATTTGGAACAAATAATGAACACATGAAAGCTTTAAACAACCATCTGTAGTTTCTTTTGTTGGCTTCATGAATGGAAGCAGGTTGTTAAACATACTTCTGGTGTGTTTGGGACTTTAGTATTGCCCAAGGGTCCTCTTGTGGTTTGGGACCAATGTTAAATAACATAAAAAAAAACACAGAACTACTACTGCTACTATTACTGCTATCTAAATTTATAAAACTCTAGGGATGTTCTTGTCAGGTTTTTTTTGTCTCCCGATCAGATACCAATCTTTTAATATTGAGTATCAAGTATCTGATCTTCATAAAGATTCATAAAGGCTTTTCTTATCTTACTTATATTCTCTTAGATCACGTGTGCACCGTGGGACTGGATTCAGTCCAATAAATGGGGCGGGCAGCTCGTGCCTCGGCTCCAGAAACCCTGTGTTCTCTACTCTAGAAATAGGCTGGTCATCCATCACCTGACTCTGTCTTGAGGAGACCTCTTTTCTTTTTTGCCTATTTTCTTTTTATAGACTCAACATTCAGTGTTTGTTGTTGTTGTTTCGGTGCAGCCTTTGTCTGAGTGTACTCGACATGTTCTGTTTAGTGAATGGCTAATCAGGTTGGTAGTGTTGAATGACGATCACCTACTACTACCTCGAGCGCCATCCGCCTCACAGCTTTGGCGCTAACCAACTGCCACTAAAACGGAAGAAGAAGGAGATTTGACGCTACAGAGACGTGGTTTTTGTTTATGGCAGATCTAAAACAAATCGAATGAAGTCAGATCTGATGCGATCATTTTAAAAATGCCTTGATCCACCCAGATTGTGATCTCCTGAGATTGAAAAGCTTTAAGCCATGTTGCCCTTGAAAGTTAGAGAAAAACAAATAAGTACATACAGTATAATTTAGATATAACTTATTTTCAAACAGTCTTGCACAAGTACAGTGATATTCAATATCTTACCATGAGTCTTACCAAATTCCATGTGCCCCAAACCATCAAAGAATGATGTAGCTCATTCCTCTGTGACGTAGACCTCCACAGCTGTTTAAAAACACATCAGTGACATGTTCCTCCAGTACCATTAACATACATTGATTTTGACTCAATCTCACATATGCATTCCTATTCCTGCTCAAGGAATACCTCTTGGTGTTTAGTGCAATAAACATAAATGCAAGTTTAAGCAAAAACAAAAGGAAGCAGAATATATAACTTTAAACTTTTCTTCCACCGGCTACGTCAGGCTAAAAAGGCTTGTAAAGAAGGAACTGTTTTACATAGAAAATGAACTGTACAGGTGCATAGATTGTGCATTAATGTAACACATAGACACAGGTTGTGTGACTTACACTGATGCCGCGTGTGTTGACTCCTGAGGGTGGATAAGAGTGTGTGTTTGTGGGGTTGGTTGTTTCACTAGTTTAATGGTGAGATTTATCTGCCTATTGAGAAATAGTCCCTAACAAACAGACTGTTTTCTCTACTTTCGGTAACACATGCTGAGAACTGTAGCGGCCGTTAGTTTCAGAAACGTTCTTTTAAATTTCACTTCATTGGGAACACCTCGTGGTTAGAGAGATGCCTTGAAGGCCAAAAAAAATATCATCAAAAAGGGCACGTAGTTCCACTGTGTCTACAAATTTAATGAAGCATTGTTTGTAGGGAATTGATTGTACAGTAATTGGATGGATGGATGGATGGATGCTTGCTTGCTTGCTTGCTTTATTAATCCCAAACTGGGAAAGTTCGCGGTTGCAGGCACTCGACACCAGACACAAGAATTATAAAATAAGTGAATATTAAAAATTTAATTGCAATGAAATTAATTTGCAACCAATGATCAAACAACCATGTGCAAATGTGCAAAAACAATATTCCAGAGTGTCATCTGTCACACACAGATGTTCTTTTGTGTATTAATAAGTGTGCTGCGGTTCACAGTTCGATATGTGGTAAGACCTGGTGAACAAAACCTCTGTTTCAACTCAAAAAGCTCAGTTATAACTATCGGCCATTTATTGTTTCAACCGGCGAGTTTTAAAGTTTACTCCAGACAGATTCAACTCACAATTCACATTCAACTCTTGCCGGGAATTTAACATTTATTCTATTTAGGCCGTTTAGAGAGGAGGATATTAAAATTTGATCCACTAAAAACAGCCACAATCCACCCATCTATTACGCTTATGATGCCAATATTTTTGCTGACGTTGTAATACCTTGGCTTAATCCTCTTTTGTAGATCCTTGTTTCAAAGGTATTTCCACTTTATAGTAATAGTTCTGTCTAGTTAAATGTGAAAAATGCAAAAATGGCGGCAGCCTCTATATTTCCCAGTATTCAAATTCAATTCAATTCAATTCAATTTTATTTATATAGCGTCAATAACAATACAAATCGTCTCAAGACGCTTTACAAAAACCCGGCCTGAAACCCCCAAATCATATCACTCTTCCTTTTTCTAACTCAAAACTTAAAGACATGAGTTAAATGAACATTGATCGCACAGACAGAACTCACAAGAAGTCAAGACAATAGATTACTTTAAGTTTAGAAAATTAAATTTAGTTCAATATCAAAAACTTGTCATGATTATTGGAGTTAAAGACAAGAAAAACGTTCACATAACTTAATGGGGCTGTAACGTTTTGCAGTGTACTCCAGTTGGTGTGAAAAAAAGATCAGCTGTTAAATATTTCTTTAGTGACTTGGAATTTTTTTTATTGGAGTTTTCGTGTCTGTGGTTGATAAATAATTTGAAGATCTTAACAGTGCTGCACTGTTAGATTCATGAGCAGGATTGTGCAACGAGTCAGTTTTCTCGTGAATCCTTTATTTTTTTGTTTGTTGTGTTTCTTTCTCTCCGTGTCGTTTGTCTTTTGCAGACACCGTCCCCGTGGGCCTCCGTTCGTGTTGGGCCACAAGATGTTATGAATATTAGACAGTTTAATTCGTTGTGTGTTAATTAGAAAACATTTCTTTAAGGTCCACTTGTCTGCTGTATCAAAGCAGGATCATGCAGACCGCAAGCTTTTTTTGTTTACTGACGGATGGAAAAGCAACTTCAATTGCTTAAATTTGCTAAATAAAGAATGCGAGGCTCAAATCAGGAAAAGGCTTGTCAAGAGAAGGCTGTCTAGCGATGTCTCAGAGGACCGGTATCGTCTCTGAACCGCTTCTCAAGAGGCGAAACAAAGCCAAAGCTATAAGACACGCCAGTATTTCTTCTTCAAAAAATAAAAAAAGTAGATGGAAAAACATTCTATTTACTGACAAATTCAAGTTTGAGATTTGTGGCAGCAGCAGAAGGGTGTACGCGAGGAGATGAACGAGAGAGAGAGAGAGAGAGAGGAGAAGGCAGTGTGTCAAAGTTGGACGTCTGCGCCGAACTGACTCGATGGTATTAATACTGCAGCAGGATAATGAGCCCAGACACACCTCAAAGCTTTGAGAAAGACCAAAGAAGGCCAGATGCTCACTGACACAGACTTCCCTCCACGGTGACCTGACCTCAGCAAACTGAAGTTTCGCTCAAATTGCTAAATTAATAATATCATTAGATGTAGTACAAGGCGAAACAAATGCAAAATAGACTTGAATATAGTTCTCATACTGAGATTCCTTTCATAAGCTGAAACTTCCCAGTCATACGTCTCGAGTTGATTCAAAGGTCAAACATCTAATAACATATTAGGTGTGTAATAACCTATATTATTGTTCTTAATGCTAGTGCGTGTCAACATCATTTCTTTTTGCCGTTTAACGGCACACGGCCATGTGCACGGTACAGGAGATAAAGAAAGTGAGAACATCTCGGCTTCGTCGGCCTTCTGTAGAATAACACGCTGTGATGTATTTATTCATCGATCAAGGATCCGTGTTGAAAGCGGCACTTATGCACTTAGTAGTAGTTGCCATGGATACGGTGTAGTAAAGACAAAATGAGATATTCCCTTTTGATTAGAAAGCCGCTCGTATCCGAGTGTGAAAGAAGAATTGGACATAGCGTTAGTAAGATAACTTGTGCCTGTGTAGGTAGTAAATTCTGAATAAAAGAGCCGTGTAAATCTCACCTACTGAGATATTGACGTAATAGATTTCCATTCGTGGTCATTGACCTTCACTTATTATTAAAGTACTCTATAGATCAGGGCTGTCAAACTGATTTTAGTTCAGGGGCCACATAGTAACACGATAACATAATAGCTCCGAATTCCCCCTTCTTTACTGTGCAAAGAGGAACAGGTAGATTTATAAATGTAAGAACTATCTTTTTACAAAAACCTGAAATTTCTTAAGCATCTGGTTAAATTCCTTGTATCTGCATCTGCTGTTTAGTTCTGGGTCTCTGTGTCATGTTATGTCCACAGCTTTTATTAAAAACACTTCATGCTAGTGGACAAATTAGTTATAACAATTAGTTTTATTGATTTATTTAATTAGTTTTTTGCGACTAATCTCTTCAAGGTTGCGACTAATCTCTTCAATTTAATTTTCACATATTGCAAATTCATCCCACGGGCCCAGATTGGACCCTCCGGCGGGCCGTTTTTGGCCCCCGGGCCGTATGTTTGACATCCCTGGTATAGATCTAAATGGATTCTTTTGAAATGTACTTTTACTGTCCATAATTTTAGGCATCGTTTATTAGAATCTTTATTTTTTTATAGATATATTTTCTTCACGTGAACAGTAGACACGTCTCTGCTTTAAGATCAGCTCGGCTTGCCGGTGCTTTGCGTTCCAACAGTCAGCCTCTGCAGTATGACAATTTATTACAGTATTGCAGATATTACAAACAGTTTGAGAGCACTACACAGGGCTCTCTTTTCTGACTCAAGCAAGTACAGGAATCTGTTAAAGTTTCTGCAGCGGCAAATCTGTTGTCTCCCCTCTCTTCCTCATCAACAGAGATCTGTGGTTCAGCCGTTATTGACTGTTGTAAAATGAGCAGTACTGTCAATAAACTACTCATTAAAGCTACAAACTGATGTACACCGCTAATATGTTTGTATCCAAAGCCTAATATATCTCATTCCATTAAAGCACTGTGCTGCGCAGTGTATCAAAACACATGGGTGAGTCAGGCTGTATGACATGTTCCTTCTGCACAGACCGTAGTTTATTTTGATTCCAGCTCACATACACTCTCTTTGCTGCCGTAAATACTCACCAGAGCGCCAAATGTGGTTCAATTTTGTGCATTTAATGGAAAAATATTTTCCATTAAATGCACTTCCTGTTTGAGACTACAGTGACCTGTTGTTGCCAGATATTCATTAGTCTTTCTAGTGAGTCAACCTGTTGTGTAGCTGACACAGACAGTTGCAGGGAAGAAAGTACCGTGGCATGGACTGACTTGTATTTGGTCTTTTTTAAGTATTTATTTAATTATTTATTTAGTTTTTGATAAGATCCACACTGTGGAATAACTCCTGGTCTTATTTTTTAAGGTTACTGACTCATGAAGAATGAACCAATCAGGGAAGCACCACGATACATTACTGATCCTGACTCACTGCCCTGCCCACAAATTGTTGTGGTGGAAAGTTGCTCTGTTGGAAACTGATTATGCTCCGGGTGGCTTTATGGGGGGGATTAAAAGTGACATAGTCATACACATTGTCTGAGGAGCTGTGGAGTTGAATTTGTTCACAACTAAACGGCACTGATTGTTTGTAAGATGGTGCGGCACAGTGGTTTGGTGGTTAGCACTGATGCCTCGTAGCAAGAATGTTCTGGGTTCGAATCCATGGGCCTTTCTGTGTGGAGTTTGCATGTTCTCCCTGTGTCTGCGTGGGTTCTCTCCAAGTTCTCCAGCTTCCTCCCACCGTCCAAAGACATGCTCTTTAGGTTCATTGCTGATTCTAAATTGGCCGTTGGTGTGAGTGTGAATGGTTGTCTGTCTCTCTGTGTTAGCCCTGTGATAGACTGGAGACCTTTCCAGGGTTTACCCCGCTTCTCGCCCAGTGACAGCTGGGAAAGGCTCCAGCCCGTCCACGACCCTCCAGAAATATAAAATGAATGAATGTTTGTAAGACATTCTGATTTATTTCTTATTTCTTATATCTTATTTCTGTATCATTATTGAAATCCAGATGGAGACTGGTTGTCAGGCTATGTTTCTGTTGATCAAGTAGAATAAACAGATCTAAATCTCAAAAGAAAAAAACCTTCCTCCTTGCCCTAATCAAAAACACAGCAATAAACAACCGCCCAAACCTAAAAGTGCCTAAAACACCAAGAGTGAAATAGTGTCTAAGTGCAAGACTCAGCTCTTGAAGTTAAGCGCTTGAAGGTCACGGTGTTCTAAGCAGTCACTAACTAAATACCTCAGATGGTGTTTGACAATAACGACAACAAGCACAGCTCACTCGATACACACTTTTCACACCATCCACAAGTACTGGGCAAACTGTTCACATTATATTCCACTTCATTTAAACAGAGATAAAGATTCTTGTCACTTCTCTAAATGACGAATTCATCTATAAAAATGTTAAGCCTTTTAATTAAACTTAAACCTCTTTAACAAAGGTGCCTTTTTCGTCAAGCAATGAAAGTGATGAATAAATGGCTAAATCAGTTATTAAGTTGATTTTGCCGCTCAATTAGATGTTTTACTTTACGACAAGTAATTAATCCCAGCGTGCGTTATTTGTCTCTTTGAGAGGGGGGGCATACGAATTCCACAATTCCTCCTGTGGAATTAGTTGATTGCGGCGTTGTAGAAAGGAGATGGATTTATTAAAGGAGGATAAAAGCGGCCGGTTGAACGCACCTTTAGCGAGGGAGCCTTTCTCTTCCTGCTCAGGTGGAGGCCGATGGATCCATCCTGAAAGATTGAACTGTTAGACCGAGAGAGTTGGGAAGACACGCGTATCTGTGAAATCCAAGAGCTGGATTAGAGAGATTGCACAGTTTAAGAGTTAAACTGTATAATCCTTGCGGGATTTACGGACACAAAAAAATGGGAAGGTCGGTTGGGTTTGGTTGTGTGTAATGAGGCCAATTCCAGCTAATCTTAAGGTGTTTTAAAGTTGCATTTCACTCAGGTCACACGAGCGGATTTTGCAAAGAGAACGATTAGTCAGATTTACTTCAGCTCTACAGCTCTCTGTCTTCCCTTCACTTAGCTCTGCTTGCTATGATCCCTCCATGTGACTTGTGTTAAACATGTGTGCTAGAGTAACCAGGTCTGTTCACATTAACAGGCCAGAGTCATGTCATGCTGTTTAACCTTGGTTGTCTCACAGTTTCTTTCATCGTGCCTGTTCGATGTTCGGTTATGGGTCGGCTTCAACCTCTGTCATGGTGCATGAGAAACTAGTGAATACTCAAGAAACGATTCGCTTGTGGCCTTTCTCAAGTTCATTATATACACGTAACATTAAAGGTAGGGCAATAGTTGAGATTTTGGAACATTTATAACAAAAACAAAACATAAAAACGCTTTAAGAACAACTTAAAAAAAAACAAAAAAAACGTGAAGAACAGCACAAGGTGTTGACCTGGCCTCCAAATTCGCTAGATCCCAAACTGATCAAGTATCTGTGGGATGATCCACAGAGGCCCCACTAACAACATCCTGTAGCCAGACACCACAGGACACCCTCAGAAGGCCCATGTCCGTTCTCTGATGAGTCACAACTGTTTTGGAGGCACAAGGGAGACCTACACAATATTAGGAGGGTAGTCATAATGTTATGCCTGACCGGTGTATTTTAGCATCTTCCCTGCAACACCAGGGCGGCCATGAGCCACAAATTAAGAACCATTGCACTAGATTAATCCCCTTGGCTTCAGAATGAGTTGTTCAATAGTGTTGAATGGGTGTGATACTGTATTTTGTCATTAGCTATACGTCCATAGCAGTTATTTAAAAAGCGTGAATCCATTACTGTTTGAGTTTATACTCAGAAGAAAATAAAAGAATCATAATTATTGGGTTAATGTGCCATTAGACTGTTTGAACTACTATGGAGTTGCTGAGGTGCTTCACCGTGATTTAATGTTCCTGTTGTTAATGTATTTTATTCCTCCCTATTCCTAATACACAGCAACATTCACTGAACAGAAGAAAAGAGCAGTTGTCATGCTAATGGTGTTTTCTCATATTTATCTAATTGTCAGTTTATTCTCATGGGGACCACACACAAACACTTATGCACTTGAATGCAGCACTGAGAATGTCCTCATTATAGTTTGCCTTGACAGGCTTTAAGTTGTTAACAAATCGCAATCCACTAAATGTCTCTCTCTAACCTCCCTACTCCATCTTCCTCCCACCTACATCATCCTCCCACATCCTCCTCTCTCTCCGCGGCTGCAGCAGTTACCATGGAAACAGAAAGGGTTTGGAGGGATGCTGCCATGTGGATGCCAGTATGGGGGTGGGTGGCATCCAGGGACTTCCAGGCACTCTTCCTTCTCTGACCAGAGAGGAGATATCCGTTAATGACATCCAAGAAGGAGTTGCCTCACAGCCAGACAGTTTTCTAGAACAGGGAGGACGAGGGGGAATGTGTCAAAATTTCTTGGTGAAGTCAAGGCGCGTGCAGAGAAATTCAGAGAGCTGCTGATGTTTTTCAGCCAAATTCAGCCAAAAAAAAAACACTGAAGAACAAAACAGTGGGTGGCAGAAATTGTAAAGGCAGAACCCAGAGGCCCAAAGGCAACTCAAAAACAATTAAAGTAATTACTGAAATGTCACACCGTACTGAGTCATGGCACTTAATGTAAGGATCTTTTTTTCGAGGCAGTTGATCACTTGACAGACAGTCAAGAGCAATTAGTAGTTAAGTGCTAAAAGTTAGCATGTTGCGCGAGGCTGCTCAACGCTACTGGTGGTTTCCTTTTCAATTCGGGGAGAAAAAAAAAAAACCCAAGCTGGTGTTGCTTGTTGCATACAAAAGCATAAAATGTTCAGAAAAGTCAAATTACAGGTAGGTTATACAGTGTATACTCATTTCATTTCCCAGGCATCTTGTGAATGTTGTTGCGGATTCTTTTGCAAACAATTACACAGACAAAACCGACTGATTGTTCTACACCGCACTTTTTCCTAAGTGATACTCAGCTTTATGCTTTTTATGCAACGAGAATGGACAGGTTGCTTGATGGTTTGTGCACCAATCAGGCATAACATATATTCCTAATATTGTGATCAGAGACATTCATTAATACACAGGATTAGATGTTACAATCCCTTGTGCCAAAATCCCAGGCAAAACACATTTAGAGGCCCTGTCCAACTGAGAAACTCTAAAAAACCTATAGTCATGTGACATGACGCTTAACCTACAGTCTAAATGAACTAAGTAAATGCTGCTGGCTTGTGTGTCCCGCTCAGCAGCAGACGCTAACTCAAACCTTGTGAAATATAAGCTAACCAAATGCTGCTGGCTAGCTTAACCTATAATCTAAATGAACTAAGTAAATGCTGCAGGCTTGTAGGCCCACAGAGCAGCAGAGGATAATTCGAACCTTGTGAAATATAAGCTAACCTAACGCTGCTGGCTTGTATGGCCCGCTCAGCAGCTAACCATAGCTACCAAGCAACATGAAGACATCAGGAACCTGGCCTAAACAACAGCAGTATGCAGAGAATGGACATGGGCCTTCTGAGGGTGTCCTATGGTGTTTGGCAACAGAATGGGGGCCTTTGAGGGGAGGGGCCTCTGTGGATCATCCCACAGATACTTGATCAGTTTGGGATCTAGTGAATTTGGAGGCCAGGTCAACACCTTGTGCTGTTCTTCATGTTTTTTTTTTTAGTTGTTCCTAAAGCATTTTTGTGTGTGTGTCTGTGTCAGGCTGCATCCTGCTGGGGATGGCTGCTGCCATCAAGGAGTGTCATTGCTATGGGGTGGGGGTGCCTGGTCTGGTCTAGGTGGGTGCTACATGTCTAAGTAACATCCACATGAATGAATGGCAGGTCCAGAAGTTTCACAGCAGATCATTGAATCGTTATAAGATTGCTTATAGAACTGCTTACATGCTTCCTGAACTGTGTAATAGATCACCTCTTGACTTAATAAGCGTAACTAGGATGTTTGAGAGAAAACAATGAGGATTGTCACAGACTATTAAAATACACTGAGAAAGTTCTGGAGTGACATTTTCTCCAAATAAGTGAGCGCGCTGCAGCCGAACACACACACTGAATGACCATACATTTAAAAAAAGGGATTTGTCAAACGTGCATATGCACATCTGCAACTAATCTGCCTTAATAAATGGCCAACCTTCAAATTCAGCTCATAAAACATCTTAATAGTCTTATGGTAACAAGCCGTCCTGTAAATGCTGCAGGAAATGTCACCCAGTGCTGAACACGTCTCATACTAAGAATTAACTAGAAGAAAAATAGACATTCATCTATATAGCCGCCAGACATAGGCAGTAATGTATAAAAATATCTGACATAACCTAATTGTTTTCTTCGTCTATCACGTCAAAATATTATGAAGACCGACCATAAATCTTCTTCATGCAGTTTCTGCCAGAAGCCAAAAAAAAATATAGTCTTTGGATAATAATATCCAATAATATAAGAAGAATAATATAAGAATCCAGTTGTTATTCTTACAACTGGTTCAGAAAGATTGGTTTTTGCATATAATTGAGTAACGTTATTATCAGTTAATTCATGAATACTTTTTTTGTTTTCAGAAAAAGTACATTTAGCAGCAAAGCAGCGAATCAGGTCTGAAGCTGACTCGTGTTTACCATTAATTTAAATCCTTAAATAGAATGACTGATAATATAAAAGCAAATGAGCCAGTGATGTAGTTGATTACCAAGCTCAAGCAATTCTTATTAGTTCCAGAAATTAACAATAAAAAAAAACTTTTTTAATTTTTCATGATTGAACGCAATAATCCTGATTGTGTTCAATCAGCACACCTGTCCTCTGCATTTAAATCTAAACAGGCTCTCACTGTGCCTGGCATGGTTTAATTTAGCAATAAATTAATAAAAGAACAGTTTTTACATAATATTCAGTTTTTTATTTCCAGCTTTATGAACCTATTCTCTGCTTGAATTGTCCCTGTTAAGATTAAGTTACAGTATCTTCCGTGAATATAAAAAAAACAAGGATTGATTTCAGTTCCGCTGCAATCAATTGATAAATAAGCTGAATAACACCATCCAGCCAAACAATGACATGTTTTCTTCTGCGCCTCCTTGTGTGCGTTTGTGAAGCAATTAAAAAAGCACTTTGGCCTGTGCTCCATTTGCCAGAGCCTCCATTTAGATTAACCAGTAGCTCCAATTAGGAGCGGGTGCTTCTTTTTCTGTGAGCGCGCCAGTCTCTAATGGCTGGATAGATTGATTTAAATGCAAACTAGAGGGGATTTAATGAACTGCTTTTACAGGAAGAGTTTAATAGGAATTTCCACACCCCCGGACAGGTTGCCAAACAGTTCACACACCATTAATTATGAATTGTGGTATTTTTCTTGAAAAGGGGGAACAAAATGGCACGGGAATTAACAGACACTAAGCAATGTGCGAAAGGATGCGTGTGTTGACATTTGATACAGATAAGATGTGCTGATACTGTTGAATGTAATTAGCGTGAGAGGGACGCCCAAACAAAAGCAGACTTCACACAAGACACAGCCGAATCAAATAAATCATTTTTTGGTGGCGTGAAACAAAGGCTGACATTGACATACATCTGTTCTAACACCGATGCAACTTAGCACACACGATGTGAGTAATGTTCTATGTCTGTTATTATAGTGATTCGGGTGCTTCCATCTGCATTCTAATGAGCAGAGCTACGGGCAATTGGGCATTGATGAGCCATGAATCCAACATCATAGTCTGGAGGGATATCAGTTGTGTTGCTCCGAGTTTCAAAGTGTGTGGCATTCAGTTAAGTGAGCAAAGAAACTGTTGAAAACCGTTAACCAAGCAGTCATTTCTAAAAAATAATCTCAATCATCTTGATGATGTCACAATATGATAATTTACACTTAATGTGTCAAGAATGAATGATATCACGGTAGACGATTGTTATTAGCCCTGATCTACTTTTTGAATAGCATGTAATTCAGATAATTAGGTTTTGGACCTCCATATAATTGGTCCGAATCTTAGCTGCTGTGGTAGAATACTTCTGTAACCTTTAGTATCTTGTTTGGTTTAAAATATTGGGTCACTTTCTCAAACCTAAAGGCTCATTTAGGGTTCTGCAGGACAAAGATGCCATAACCTACGTATATAGCCTACGCCGATGCGAGCCTTTTATACTTGTGCGCTTGTCAGTCTGGCTCGTTCTGTAAAAACACCACCCAAACACTACTTGGCGCTGTGTCTGTTTTGCCAGTCGGGGTAATTTTTGTCTCTACTTCCTGCTTCACTTTCAACAATGACGACTGAAGCTTTTGCCGAAGTTTCGGCAAAGACAAGTCATACAAATGTTTGTATCTCCAAACCTCCCCAGTTAACCTTTCCTCAATGCGTTCCATCTTTATTGATCCAAAAGAATCAATTCGAAAATTGCGGAGATGGAGAAGCAGCAGGAAATACTAAAGCGGAATCACGCTTCTACCAAGCGGACCAATCACAGCTCTTGCCGTCTGAGTCACCACTGTGCATAGTTACATTTTTGGGGAGGTCCACGTCAGCTAAGGCGTTAGGGTCTGCGCTTTGGCCTAAACCACCTACAGTACTAAACTAGGCTTATAAAGTTCGAGTTTACTCCTTGTTAAGTTTCCTCATGTAGCTCAGCAAGGAAACAGGGACTTTGTACTAATCCCTTTTGGTTTGAAAGATGCTTATTTAATAATAATTTATGCTGTATTGATCCCACATGGGAAAATCGTCTTTCTGCATCGGACACATCCATTCGTTCATACAGCAGTATGTACAGCTGGTGCAGTAGGCTGCTTCCTGGGAGCAGTTTAGGGGTTAGATACTTGCTCAATGCACCTCAGCCATGGACACGAGGGGATTCCAACCTGGGACCCTTCCGTCTCTAACCATTACTCCACAGCTCCCCCTTTTCGAGGCCAAAACACACACTCTGTGCCATCAGTGACCAAAAAAAATAAAAAAGAATGCATTCAAGTCCTAAATTATCGGGAGAGCACTCAACTCCTCTCCTCAAGTGTCACTTCACTTGACCCGGCTGATGGTCTCTTGCATCATCATCATCAACTGTGCATCAGTGACTCACACCTCGGTGTTGGTTTCAGTTCATGTTGGTTAACAAGCAGACGCGCACAGAAACTAAGGGCTTCAGGAATTAGCGTGATCACTCATTGTCCATCACAACCTCGGCCACCTTCTTGGCTTTCGGCAACCAATCAATAGGACAAACGTGACAAAGGTGCTTCAGTGTGCTTTCATGTTTTTTAGAGCCTCTCTACCTAATCAATACCTCTGAAAACAACAAGTTTGTTAGGCAGGATTTCTTTTGGTTCCTAAGCTGCCTTAACCTTCCACAGACACTAGCCTACATAGGCCTTCGACCGCTACCTGGTCAGTAATGACTGCAAAATGTAACACGTGTCCCCGTACTCGAAACAAGCTGTGAGTAATTAGTTCACACTGATATTTACAGCAGTCATCTTGTTGCACCTTAACTGAGTGCCAAATTAAGCCTCTGACATTGCAGCTCACTAAGGTTATTTCCTCAACTGTGAGCTAAAAGCCGGAGGAGAGGCATGGAAATTGTGGTGTTACCGGTCCAGTGACATATCGCAATCTCATCAATATAGCACCTCTGTAGTTAGAGTAGATTGTTCTTTTGATCTTTAGTTCTTTAGTTTAGATTGATCTTTTTACTATAATTCTGGCCAGCTGATCATACGGAGACAAGACTTTCTACTAAATGAAGGAATACTCAACACGTGCAGTAAATTCACCTGTTCATTCAGACCCCCAGAATCGATACTTAAAAGTATTTAAAATAAACACCTGCCCATGTTGTTTGGCCATTTATTAGGATGATTTGATCACATGTTGCTGTTCTCTTTCTTCTTGAAGAAGTTACTCGTGTATAGTAACTTGTATTTTTTGTCATTCTGTTATTTTATTAAAACACCAACTTTCATTGTAAAGTGTATTCAGTGGGTGTGAGGAAACTAGGACCGTTTACTGCCTGACTTTTTTGTTTTCAGATGTTGGTGACGACTCCAGAGAAGTGGGATGTCGTAACCAGGAAGAGCGTCGGAGATGTGGCTCTCACCCAGATCGTGCGTCTCCTGATCCTGGATGAAGTTCACCTTCTGCATGAAGATCGAGGACCAGTACTGGAGAGCCTGGTGGCCAGGACCATCAGACAGGTTGGTTCTACTCCCCGTCTCCTTCGCTACTACATCGTGTTTAAATAAAATATTATATGTCTGTCAGTTATTCAATGTGTTACTCCCTTCAGAAATTAAGTGAATATAATTTTTTCAAGCTGGCCAGTAGCATAGATTCCTTCTTAAAGACTCAAAAGCCACAGATCTTTACAGAATTATACAGCATCTAACCATGAAATTATCTTTTAAGAGAATAGTAGTGATTTATGTAGTAAAGTGGAAGCCAAATACAGTCAAAAATCTTTTGACTAAGATTCCAATGTATCTGGTGATGATGAATATGATTTATCCATCTTAGAAATATACTCTCATCTTGTGCACAAAGGGCATGGCCACACGAGAGAACATGTCTAAAGGTCATACTTCTTGTTGAAATAATACATCTCCGTTTTCGCCTGAAACCACATGAGAACTTCCTTCTATTTTCTTGTAAATAATCTGAAGTGTGAGGATTTAGAAATATTTAAAGCACCAAAAAAATAATACATGTACCATGAGGAAGAAATACAGTACATTTCAGATTCTGCCCCATTAGTGGCGCAAACGTCATATTTCTTTGAATTGAATCCTCCCATTGAAGCAGCACTCAGATGACACGAAGGTAGATTTGAGCTACTCTTCAGAGGTTTCTTTAAGCGAATCGCTTGAAGCCGTTGTTTGTCTGATGTTGGCCTTGACTCACGATTCCAGCCGAACATTGCTTACTAAGTAGCATTGTGATGGTGGGAAACATGGCATCGGAACTAAGCGAAAGTGTCAGAAGTCCAATTGTTATTCTAAGCAAATAGGAGCTTTCTCAGCATCAAATCATGGCTAGACCGAAGGTTTCCAAGGGGCGGTGCATGGTACTCTAAAAAGCTTTGTGGAAACTGGATCAGTTGTATCAAAGGCAGAAGATCAATACGTCAAGCTTTGTTCACTGTGAGACAGAAAAGCGTCTTCATCACATATACAGAATTTGCTAAATAAAAAACACAAGACTTCCGTCAGGAAAAGTACCGTCAAAAGAAGGCTGTCAGTAGTGTTTCAGTTGAGTTGTGTCTCTAAACCCTTTCTCAGGAGGAGAAACAAGTCCAAACTATTGGGATGGGGCAAGAGAGTGATGGGAAAAATCGTATTTACTGGTAGTTTGAGATTTGTGGTAGTAACAGATGGGTTTAACAATGATACTGCAGTGGGTCGAACTCATGCTGCTATTGGAAGAAAAGGAGGAGGCAATCCATTTTTCAGAGACTCAACCTTTCACTCAAGTTGTTTGGTGCTGATTTTAATTCTTATCCAGGAACATTATACCTGCAGATGATGTTCTTCTGAAGGGAACTGGTTGCTCTCCAGCTCTGACAAAGATGATTTGAGGCATTTATTTCCTGTGCTGTCCTTAGCGATGGTCTTTAGGGTCGGATCATGCCCCCTTCGGTACCTTCCCCTTTCAAGTGGGCATCCTGGTTACTCTGCTGTACAGTCCCTGACAAAAGTCTTGTCACTTATCCATTTTGTAGAAACAACAGTTTATAACCTGACTTTTAATTAATCCATTGGTTTTAGAAATGGCTCATATGAAAGCTAAAACCCTCCCAAATTATGTTTGATATACTAAAATAAATTTGCTTCACTGAAGAAAGATTGATCATTTAATGAACACAGAAAGGTCAGATTTTGGCAAGACAAAAGTCTTGTCGCCTACAGAAAGTAATGTGAAAATTGAACAAATCATTTACTTCAAATACAAAAATATGATGCATAACATCAGTGAATGAAGTACTGGTGCTGTGAGATCCATATTTAATATCTTGTATGACTTCCATGAGCTTGAAGGACTGCATCCATGCGGTTCGACAATGATTCATACAATTTATTGATGAAGTCATCAGGAATAGCAAAGAAAGCAGTCTTACATGCCTCCCAGAGTTCATCAAGATGCTTTGGTTTCGTCTTCCATGCTTCCTCTTTCATTCTTCCCCAGACATGCTCAATGATGTTCATGTCTGGTGACTGGGCTGGCCAGTCCTGGAGCACCTTGATCTTCTTCGCCTTGAGGAACTTTGATGTAGAGATGGAAGTATGCGATGGAGCACCATCCTGCTGCAAAATTTGACCCCTTTTATGGTTGGGAATGTAAGAGGTAGCTAATACTTCTTGATATTTTACGCTATTGATATTGCCTTCCACCCTGCAAATCTCTCGCACACCCCCATACTGGATGTAACCCCAGACCATGATTTTTCCGCCACCAAATTTAACTGTTTTCTGGGTGAATCTCGGATCCATGCGAGCTCCAGTAGGTCTCCTGCAATATTTGCGGTGGCTGTGATGTAATTCAACCGAAGATTCATCTGAGAAATCCACCTTCGGAAAAATCATTACATCCAGTATGGGGGTGTGCGAGAGAGGGAGGGTTTTAGCTTTCATATGAGCCATTTCTAAAACCAATGGATTAATTAAAAGTCAGGTTATAAACTGTTGTTTCTACAAAATGGATAAGTGACAAGACTTTTGTCAGGGACTGTACTTCACGTGTACATATTTGATGGGCTTGGAAGCACGTTATAAACTGCTCAGATCAGGAAATCGATGCGGTTAGGTTCAGCTTTCCAGAGAACAGCCCAGGTTACCGTCCGGTCAACTGGGATCTCCCATCTTGTTCAAGTTTCAAGCTGCTTCATTCCCACCAACTTGTAGGATCTCATCTCTTCCTCTACTGTCACAATTCAACATTCTGCTGTGAAACTTTTGGACCTGGCATTCATTGATGTGGATGTTACTTAGACATGTAGCACCCACCTAGACCAGACCAGGCACCCCCACCCCATAGCAATGACACTCCTTGATGGAAGCAGCCATCCCCAGCAGGATGCAGCCTGACACAGGCACACACACAAAAACTCACAAGGTGTTGGCATTCCTTCTTCCTAATGTTACTATCACTTAGGATTGCTACATCTATCACTAGTATGTCCGGTTGGTTAGCCATCACCATCTTGTCAGCCTGTATCTGGCAGTCCCTCAAGATCTTGGCTAGGTCATTCTCCACTACCTTTGGAGGTGTTTCCCATGGATACCTATGTGTTTACGTGTGTGTGTGTATACAGTACATATTTTATATTCCGTATATACAGGATTTATTCAGTATCTCTCCTGAATAATTTTTGTTTTTCAGCATACATACATTTCAAGTACTTAGAACAAAAATGCTGAAGCCACTTCTTCGTATTTTTTTTCTCCGTTCAGTGTAATTCTGCCAAGTTGCACTTTTTATTCAGTTTCAGGATGTTAAATAACATTTCAAGCACAACAAACAGACAGGGACAAAGCGGCCCACAGACAGTACTGCACTTCTCATCATCTCCCTGGCGCAGCAGTGCACATCATGCACCAGTCAAATCCCATATCCAGAGTTTATCCACAGAATCTCCCTATAGCTCTCTATTAAACACGCTACTGAAGGCTACAAAATGAGACACAAAGGAAAAGGAGAGACAGGGGAGTCGACTTAGAGCGGGAAACGCAGCATGTGTGTGGGGGAGGGAGTTTAATAAAGCGGGAAGAGTGGCGAGTTAGTTTAACGTGGAAGTTATATGCTGGCAAATGCATGTTGTAAATGAATTATGTCACCATGACATGATAGTCAAAACCGTGTGAAAACTTGCATCCATGGAAACTGTGTACCTTTTCAACATATTTGAACAAACATTTGATCCTCACCCATAAAAAATGGACGTTTTCAACATTTTTAAAAATCAGTCACACTCAATATTAGAATCAGGGGTTCCAGAGTCTGCTGTTCTTTCTTTTGTGTGGTGTCATAAAGCCAGCATCTAAAGCCCTAAATGGTTTGTTAATGGCTATTTTTAAAGATCTCCACTTCAAGAAACATCATGTACAAGTGCTACGGATTTAAAACAACTGCTAGGACTAGGCAGCCTACCCATTTCAGTTAAAGAACACAATGTTTGAGGCAAAAACTCTCCGGTCCAGTGCCCCAAAATTTCCTCAAAGGACCTGCAGGCAATCCTTGCAGCTTCTACAACCGAAAGATTGCCCAAATTTCACATGCATGGGAGGTGTGTCAGGAAAAATCCTAAGTTAGATCTTTTTTGCAGGCACATTCAGTCGGCGTGAGCCACCCTGCATCCAAATTATCCAGCACAAACACAGCAGCAGTATACTGTTGCAGCATTTCACTGCTCTATGTGACGCAACTGCTGTAATCCCCAAACAACATGCACCTTCTAACCTTCACTTTACCAGTAACTTCCTTCTGTAACTTGCTCCTGTTTTCCGTTGTTGCCATAATTGATAGTAGGAAAAAAAAAAAAAAAAACTGATCAGGTGACTCGTGTCTGTCTGGATAGGCAGATCAAGATACTTTGGGATAGTGCAGCAGACATTTTAGCGCAGACCAAAAGCAGCTTTTCAAGAGAAAAACCCCAACACCAACTGTGAATCACGGTGGGGTAAATGCTGTCATTTGAGATTGCTTTGCTCCTCACGGAGTGGGCAGCTTGCAGTCATTAATTCAACTGTGAACGCTGCGTCAAAGAGTGCTTAAAGTTGATGTAACGCCATCTGTCCAAAAAGTTCGAATTCAACTTGAAATGGGCCTCTCAACGAGATAATGATCCTACGCAAACCCCGCGGCTCAAAACGAAGAGAATGAAGTGTCACTGAGCGGCCAAGTCAAAGGCCAGATAGGAAACGGGCAGTACATGCACAGAAACCCTCCGTCTTGCAACTGATGACTTTTAGCATGTGGTCAAAAATGTTAGCTGATGTCATTGGTGATTGCTTTCTGCTAAGGTACTGAGTAAATCAGATTTTCAAGTGCTTTCTATAACTACTTCCCTTAATTTCTGAGAGAAATATTGTACTGAAACCACCATTATCTTACAACTATAGTCAGTGGTTAGTTTTCATATTAATGTTTTACATCTAAAATGTAGGATAAGCCTGAAAACACACTGTATTCTTAAAGATAATGGCTGTAGTAAATGGCATTGTTGGCTTGTGACCACACAGGTGTCATCTGTGACATTAGATTTATTAACAGTTGCATCGTGTCTCCTCTAAATTTATATTTAAATGACCGATTGGTCTCCAAACAAGTTCGATTATCCAAAACCTGTCAGAAAAACCTGGCGTGGTAGTCCTACGGAGGCTAGACAAGGCTGTTATATAGTATGTTTCTAGTTCTCATTGGATAATTTATGATTTGTATTTCATATACAGACTGTAAAAGGTTGTTATTTCACATTTCATCTTTTGTTACTTGAGTATCTCAATGGACTCTGAGATAACAACGGCACTCTTCAAAAAAGGATCCCAATGACATATTGTAGACTGCATAAATCCAATCCCATTAGCACCTCGCTGCTGGAAGAAGAAAAAAAATAATCAGTGCATTGTCTGCGGACCTGATTTCTCGTGATGATGACTGGCACGAGTCTCCTCAGGAGCCAACGCGGACATTTCCCTGTATTAAAGCGATAATGCAAATTTAGACAGGCGAACGGAAAGGAAGAGCTGTAGTGTCTAATATCCTGTTCTGATGAAGGGCTGCGATGTGTCGGGGCCCGGGGAGGAGAGTGATTACACGAGGAGACATGCAAATGGGTATTTTTAGAATGCATAGACCGCAGCTGACTCAACCGGGCCTCGTGCGCTCAGAATTGCATATTGATCCTGAAAATTCCTCAATACATAAAAGACCATTGTATCTATCCTTGGCGCCGAACGACGTGACTCAGGCTGCATCTAGTTCATGAAAGCCTTTAGAAACGTCGCTCTACCCAGGAGCCGTACACATACACATGAGTGCATGGAGTCTTTGAGTTATATGTGAATGAATGGACGCTTTATTGTCGTTGTACATCGCGTGCAACGGAATTAGATGTGCCACATCTGAACGGTGCAAAGAGTCACACAATCATACAAACATCACAACATGGCAATGGAAATAACATGGAAAATAAAGCAGAATAGCACTAAATGTAAAGCACACAGGAAATAAGACAATAACAGATCTCATACAGTTAATGAACAAGGGCGAACATTAATAAAGAGCATAGTTAAGATTAGTGAAGAAGACCCTGTGCGTACTGTAAATAGATGTGTGCTGGACCGGCTCATTGTTATAATAAAGAATGCATGGACAACAGTTGTATGCTAAACGACTGGAAGGCAGAGTGAGACAGAGAGGCAGGGATGAGCTCCTGTGCTGTGCAGCGGCTCAGACCTCTTCGGGCGAGGTTAACCGCAAGGTAATTGAAAGTCGGTCCGTACATGTGACCGCTGTTTACTCGGTTCACAGCCCATTTATCTGTAGGTTTAGCTGATATTACCGAAGAAGGGCTGACTGGGGGCTTTGTACACCTTAACACATCGAGAGGTTGTGCTGCAGTGCGCAAGTTTGAAGCCTCTCTTGACTCCCCTGTTTGCCGGCAGACTGCATATGTTGTCGGTGATTAGGACACAGCCGCCGAACTGGACTTAACCATTAGCATTTACATAAACACAGAGGCTGCTGCACGAGCCTGGAGTATATGTAAGAAAAAAACAATGTCATCTGTTTTTGTCTGGAGTCAGTGTACCAAGTAAAAGACCTCAGTGACTACTCTGATTCCTTATATGCAGGCACTTTATAGTATGTTCTACATTATAGGAGCTAACCAGGTTAGAATAGCAAACAGACAATAGCTGTTTCACTGCCGGCGCTGTGAGAATTAAATTTACTCTTAAAAGCTAATGTTTCACAAGGTATGGAGCTGAATTGGACAGTTATGATTTCTTTCCCTTGGACAAGAAAAAGAAAATCGCATGAACCGAATGTTCTGTACCCGCTGGTTGGAAATGAAAACATGCGCATTCACAGAGCTGCGTGTAACGATATTTCTTTTGCAATTTCAGAATAAATAGGCACAGTTGCAATCCTGGCACATCACAGGCCTGCCTGGGAAATAAGCCGATGCTCTGATACATTATCTAGAAGTAAAACTGTAGCAGTAGGTGGCTTCAGGGTGGACTACATGAGTTATGAGCTGCTGTGGCTTAGGTGGGCAATATTGTGTTTTCTTAACTATTGCCGTGCTCGGGCACTATACACTGATCAGGCATAACATTATGACCACCTTCCTAATATTGTGTAGGTCTCCCTTGTGCCTCCAAAACAGCTCATCAGAGAATGGGCATGGGCCTTCTGAGGGTGTCCTGTGGTGTCTGTGAATGAGAATTTTGTTAGTGGGGGGGGTTTTGAGGGGAGGGGCCTCTGTGGATCATCCCACAGATACTTGATCAGTTTGGGATCTGGTGAATTTGGAGGCCAGGTCAACACCTTGTGCTGTTCTTCATGTTTTTTTAGTTGTTCCTAAAGTGTTTTTGTGTGTGTGCCTGTGTCAGGCTGCATCCTGCTGGGGATGGCTGCTGCCATCAAGGAGTGTCATTGCTATGGGGTGGGGGTGTCTGGTCTGGTCTAGGTGGGTGCTACATGTCTAAGTAACATCCACACCAATGAATGCCAGGTCCAAAGGTTTCCCAGCAGAACATTGAATTGTCGCAAGATGGTCAATGTTATTTACTTCTCCTGTCATTGGTCATAATGTTGTTGCGGATCGGTGTATATTACTTTGCAAGTGTCAAAACAGCAGCATAGCTTCTTCTACATCTAGCATATGTCAGATACACACAAATGCTTACATTGTGGAAAATGTTTCTGTCTTTTAACAGAATCCCTCTGTCAGGTAAATGGCCTCCTATTTCAAACTCTCTCTGTTTTTTTTTTTCTTAAAAATGTTTCATACCCAGGCTGATAATAACAGTTCTGACATCCCAGTGACACAGCCGGGCTTATTTTTTTTTCACTTAGTGTCTATTCCATCTCGTGTGCCTTCCCACCAGACATTCACTGTATTCAGACCATGAGCTCCACTTGTCTGAGGCAGTTGTTTTCACTTTATGCCCTTTGAGGCTACATCCATGTTGGATAGCTCTGAAAAATTAAGCAGTCCTCCTCCCGGCTTGGCAATGAATTCCGGTGGTTTTAAGCTTGCCATTTCGCCGCGGCCTTGATCTTTGGCCACACTGGGCGACGGCAGAAAAGGGTAATCAGAAACATGCAGTTTGAGTATTTTGTCCATTTTCTTTTCTGCAAAGATTTCAGATTATAAATTGTGAAGAGATGACCAGAGATGGGATGAACTTTTAATGAGCAGTGAGTAGAGCTTAGAGGTTGTTGTTGCAACAAAATGGTAACATGATGCATTGCTGTTACACAAAACTGTGTTAAATGTGAAAGAGAAGCTAATGCTCAGAATGTTTAGACCCTTTATTATATCATGTTATGAATTAATTCTGACAAATTAAAGCAATTTAGCATTAATTAGAAATATTTAGTCTGCAAAAAAACTAACAATATATGAAACACACTTCACATACTTGCACGTTAAGCTGCCTCAGGTCATCTCGGTACTAATTAAGATTAATTAATATATGAATAAAGATCTCTTGTCTTTTTGTTCCTTCTCACAGTATTGCGATATTTCAATAAAATGTCACCAAACACAGTTTAACAAATGTAAACATTGGCTCTGACAGGAGTAGTTGTGAACTACACCGATCAGCCACAACATTAAAACCACTGACAGGAGAAGTGAAGAACATTAACCATCTTGTGACAATACAATGTTCTGCTGGGAAACTTTTGGACCTGCCATTCATTGGTGTGGATGTTACTTAGACATGTAGCACCTACCTAGACCAGACCAGGCACCCCCACCCCACAGCAATGACACTCCTTGATGGCAGTAGCCATCAAGCCCAGCAGTTCTTTAGGAACGCTTTAGGAACAAGATGTTGACCTGGCCTCCAAATTCACTAGATCCCAAACTGATCAAGTATCTGTGGGATGAGGGACAGAGCCCCCCCCCCCCCCCCCCCCCAAAGGCCCCAAAGACCCCCACTAACAATATTCTGTTGCCAGACATGATCCGTGTGTATTCAGTGACTTGTAAATCAACATTTGGTGAACTAGTGGGTATTTCGGGCAGCGGGACGATTTATGTCAGATCATGTCCAAATAAACTACAGTTTGTATTGTTGCAACTAGTGTGTCTCCCTGAAGGGCCTTGTAATAGTTTTTGGACAACAATGGAGCTCTGCGGCACAAAGGAATACGATAGAGGAGGCTTACAGACTAACCCAGTACTTGTAAGGATCAATTCGTTGTTGGTTTTGATCTCTACATGGGGTTCATCGAAGAAGATGTTTATATAGAATATCACTAGCCTCGCACTCTGCGTGCTTCAGCAGCATTCTCAGCGTGTTAGCCCAGGCTGTGAAGTTAAATGTGGAAAAAGGATCACTGGGGAATAGGAGGGGCTCTTTTAAGAATGTTTGTTGTTTCTGTTTTGCTGAAAATAGATAAGTAATACATCGTATTTTACTTGCTAAATCTGTTTCTGTAGCGGGGACGGCAGGCAGAGCATGGAGTCAGTTTGCTTGAATAGAACACGCAAAGTACTCTCTCTGCCACTAATTACATCTGGATGTGAATGGCACAAGAGCCACATGTTTCTGTTGGTCTTTGTATGAAGATTTGTTTACAGCTCGTAGTCCACCCTTCAACAGAAAAAGCCCAGCAGACCCTCCTCCTCCTCCTCCTCCTTCTCCTCCTCCTCCTTCAGTTCCCAGTCCAATTATTGCCACACCTGACAGACTGCTATAATTGATTGTGCTGAAGGAATTACGGTGGTTGCTACTGATACGCTAGGTGCTTAAGTTCACATCCTCAGACGCATTAATATGGAAATCCCTGTAAACTAAATGATATTTGTCCCCCTTTTTATGCAAATGCTTCAGAACCGAGCCAGTTATCACTTTGATGTTTTGCTTGGAAGAGCTTTGGTTTCAGCCGCATTTTCTTGGCCGGCTGTAGTGCTACCAATTATGCACTACATTCAAGATAAAAGTCCCTCTAACCTTTATGACAAAAGCCTTTTAATGTTGCTCTGTTGTAGGGCTTCTTTTTCATGGTTTGGTATTTAAGAAGTATTTGTGCTCTACCTCAGCTTACAGATATGCCTTTTATAATTAGGCGCATTAGGTGGCTAAATACGCTTTTAAACGTCGCGGAACAAAAAAAAAAAAAAACAACGTTTTCTTGGTTACTCCAAACGGGCGTCGCTCAGGCAGTTGCAGAGATCCAGCAGTTAAAACACACTGCTGTTTGTATTTGTTCTTTGAGTAAAAGCCTTTTCTCCCATTGAAGTTTTAAGGCGCCGCCAGGCCCATAAGACACGCCTCTCTTGAAAGCTGCGCTGCTCGTCTTTCTGTATAAATGGTAAAACAGATGAGTGTGTGTAAAGTTCAAAGCGATTGCCCCTCCCTTTTAGCTGTGCAGACATTCCGAGTGTTGCTGTTTTGGTTTTTCAACCTGGGAGTCCGGGTCTTGCCAACAATGATTGCAGCAGCTTCAGGATCAGGTACAAGCAGCTGTTTGGAGCCCGCTGTGGACTTCCTGCACAAGCAGCAGAAAGACAAAGCTAGTGACCAGCTGGTGAACATAATGTAGAACCATATCTTCAAAGCCAAACGGAAAAATGTGTAAAATGTAAGTAAAAGTTTACCGCAATGATCAGTCAATATTTTTTGGAAAATACTGTATATTCTCAGTATCTGTGATGGTAAAGGGTTGCACAGGAGCCCATAGTAGGGGTAACTTCCACATCTGTTAGTGTAGCATCAGTGTCGTACAATATATACAAGGTTTTGCAGCAACATATGCTGCAATAATTTGTTGTCTGATGTACATTTGAGCAAAGAAAATAGTACCTCAGCATCTTTTCTCCTGCAGGGCCTTGCTTATTTTAACAAGACTCAACATTCTGCAGGTGCTACAACAGCATGGCCTTCTATTAAAGGAGTTCTGGGTGCTAAATTCACCTGCCTGCGGTCCAGACATGTTGCCCAACATTTGCCGCATTATGAAATGAAAAATCCAACAAAGCAGGACCATAATTATTGAGCAGTTGAATCCTACATCAACTAGGAATGTAAAAAACATTTCACCTTCAAACCTGCAGCACATTAGTGGTTTTATAGGAAGAGGTGATGAAGGAAATGGAACACATGTCCCTGGGCTAACATTTTTGAAATGAGTATACCAATACACCAACATACACCAATCAGCCACAACATCAAAACCATTGACAGGAGGAGAGAATAACATTGACCATCTTGTTATAATTCAGTGTTCTGTTGGGAAACTTTAGGACCTGGCATTCATTGCTGTAGTTGTTACTTAGACATGTAGCACCCACCAAGACCAGACCAGACACCCCCACCCCATAGCAATGACACTCCTTGATGGCAGCAGCCATCCCCAGCAGGATGCAGCCTGACACAGACACACACACAAAAACTTTTAGGAACAACTCAAAAAAATAAAAATATGAAGAACAGCACAAGGTGTTGACCTGGCCTCCAAATTCACTAGATCCCAAACTGATCAAGTATCTGTGGGATGATCCACAGAGGCCCCTCCGCTCAACCCATAGGACATTCTGCTGCCAGACACCACAGGACAACCTCAGAAGGCCCATGTCCATTCTCTGATGAGTCACAACTGTTTTGGAGTCACAAGGGAGACCTACACAATATTAGGAAGGTGGTCATAATGTTATGCTTGATCGGTGCATGGTGCACTTCACAGATCACCACATTGTCTTGACCGTTTTATTGCATTTTAATTATCATCATCTCTTTACCTACTCTGGGGTAACAGTAAATTCATCTGTTGATCACAGTTCAAATTGCAGAAACTTTCCTGAAACACGTATTCTTAATTTCTTGAAGAGAGAGGCAGGACAGTTCATATTTCCGTGAAGTACAAAGTAACGTAGACCGACTATTTGCATGTTGAATATAGTGCTCATCTGCAGCGTGGAGGATCAGTAGCGTTGCTGTGGATATGCCGTCTAGACCTTGTCCGCCGGTAGGGATTGGTTAGGTCTTATCTTGATGGGGTGGTTTGACAGGTGCTGCATCACATTAAAGGCCTTACCAATCTTTCTTGTCACTTCCAGCAGGAGGCTCACAGATAGGGCAGCCCACTCTCTCTCCCCCAACACCCCCCCGTAATTCTTTTCTCCTCTCGCCCACATTGATACACCGCATGCTGCGCTTTCTTCGAGTCTCAAAGACATTAAAGGCAGTGGGCGTGATCATTTATTTTGTCACAGGAAGGACGCAGACCCTGATGCTACCTTCTTTGTTTCGATCACGTGCCTGTGTTTTCTCAATTTAATACTTTTCTTTACCCTGAAATCCCCTAAAAATTCTTAACTTTGGTTTTGCTGACAGACTTTAATCCTTTTATTTATTTATTTTTTTATCCAGTTCAATTTAACTTTATTTAAATAGTGTGCAGAGTTTATTTTTCAGTCATTCATGTACATTGAGGTATATCTCCCTATTTTAATGATTGTCATTGCTCGTGTATTACTTAAAAACACCTCCTGCAAAGATTTCTTGTGGCCCATATAGCGCCAATTCCTTGAGGAATTTTATTTCGACTAAAGTGTTGACGTTCTTCTATTATCTGTGCGTTATTCTTCAGTTAACAGTGCGGACATGTCTAGTACACAAGTGTAAATCAGGATATCCTTAACGTTGGTGTGTAGTGGACCTTGTAATCTGGGCGCACTCCATTAAGTCTTCTCAGATTCTCTCACCACACAAGAAACAGCTTCCTCCCCGCTCTCCCTACAACCATACAACCCATATCCATTGCACAAGCCACTTTCAGCCGAGATAGACACTTGCACGACGAATATTGCACAATTTTCTGTACAGTTTTTTTAGAAACATATTTATATAATTTACCTATTTATAGATATTTTGCATCTGTGGCGATTGTGAACCCTTTAGCACTGGCTTTAGTACCCATTCTAGCAAAAATAACACTCATTCTGTATATACATCAATAATGATATGCACTCTAGTTAAATCGTGTAGCCACAGTTAGCTATCCTGTGTAGCTTCTGTATTCTGCATCCATTCTGTTTAGATGATCTCTTTGCATTCTGTGTTGTACTACACTATATTGCCAAAAGTATGCAGTATGCACTCACCCATTGAAATAATTGAATTCAGGTGTTCCAATCGCTTCCATGGCCCCAGGTGTGTAAAATGAAGCAACTCGGTATGCAGACTGGTTCTACAGATATTTGTGAACGAACGTGTCGCTCTCAGGAGCTCAGTGAATTCCAGTGTGGCGCTGTGATAGGATGCCACCTGTTTTGGAGATTTTGGACAATTCCGTCCTCCAAACTTTGTGGGAACAGTTTGAGGACGGCCCCTTCCTGTTCCAACATGACTGCGCAACAGTGCACAAAGCAAGACCCATAAAGACATGGATGAGGGAGTTCGGTGTGGAAGAACTTGACTGACCTGCACAAAGTCCTGACCTCAACCCGATAGAACACCTTTGGGATGAGTTAGAGCGAAGACTGCGAGCCAGGCCTTCTCATCCAACATCAGTGGTCAAAAATTCCCATAATCACACTCCTAAACCCTGTGGAAAGCCTTCCCAGAAGAGTTGAAGCTGTTATAGCTGCAAAGAATTGGCCGACGTCACATTAAACCCTATGGATTAAGAATGGGATGTCACCTAAATTCATATGTGTGTAAAGGCAGATGAGTAAATACCTTTGGCAATACAGTGTGTGTTGTAGTGGTGATTGACAGAGTAGTGCAGCAGTAGTTGCAGTTACAGTAGTTATTGTGTGTCTCTTCTCAGCATATTTGTAGCACATTGGGACTAGGAGAAACAGTATTTCACACCTCTGTAAGTTTTTCTTAACATATTGTGGAAGTGACAACAAACACGACTTGAATCTCAAATCCCAAAGCACACATGGCATTTTCTGGCTCTGATCTGCAAGTTAAGAGTGGGAACAGATTGCACAACGTAGCCACTTACCTCTTTTTCCTCCATAAATGCATGCATAAAAAAAATGTGTTGTTATCTTCGGCTTAGGTGGAGTCCACCCAGAGCATGATCCGGATCCTGGGACTTTCAGCAACCCTGCCCAACTACCTGGATGTTGCCGCCTTCCTGCATGTCAATCCCTACATCGGCCTCTTTTTCTTTGACAGTCGCTTCAGACCGGTACCCCTTGGACAGACCTTCGTTGGCATCAAATCCACCAACAAGGTAAAGGAGCAATTTACAAACCAAAGGGTTAGGTAATGTCTGCTTGAAGAGGTAGCTTTGTTCCTCAAGGTGATACATGCATACGATATATGAAAGATGATGAAAATCTGCTACATCAGCCTGTTGTATAACTGTCTGATTTTACACTTACACGTCAGTGGGAGTTGGTGAAAATAAACTTCAGCGCAGTAAAGCCAAAGATAGATTTGAGGTTATTTAACAGTTGACGATGTTAATTGTTCACTGTGATTTTGTGTCCTGTTCAGATCCAGCAGATGCACGACACGGAAGAAGTTTGTTACAACAAAGTTCTTGAGCAGGTTAAAGCAGGACATCAGGTAAGGGGTTTCTGTCTGTATGTCTGAATTTAATAAGAATCCACCACTTATGCCAAAAACATTTAAAACACACATGGTAGTGAGAAAGGTTTGTGTTATTAGTGTTAAGACTGTATTGTAGATTGGTGGCAAATTACATCTCAGTCTACCTCCCCTGTTCCTTTACTCCTCTTTCAAATCATCTGTCTTCTCCGGCTAAAATGTGGACCTTGTTGTCCTCAAAGGCGTGTCCTAAGACAACAGCGTCCACAATTTGGGTAACACCCACAGATGTGCCTATTTAAACGCCAACTCCCAACCAGTCCTTTAGAACTGAAGAAGCTACTTGGATGAAACGTCTTCAAGAAACTCTACATGTCCAGTTGCCTGTCTTTAGCGTTTCTTGGGTTTTTCATAGTCACAGTCCATCCACTTACCCCAAATTCACACAATATTTACCTCTTTTTCCTCCTTCTTGTATATATTCCATCTTAATGTATAATTTCAAAATTAACTCCCCTACTTTTCCCAAAATTAAGCATCCCTTCGATGTTCTCCCATCGTTTGCCTTCAAGTCTCTACGTCTCAGTTACAAGTGTCTAGTGAAGACCTCATTGATTACTCCATATTCATCCATATTAATTTCCGGAAGCTCTTCAACTTATGTCTTCTCCAAGAGGTCCCCTTTCCCGAGCTGTCCTATTTAGAATAAACCCTGAAATGTATGCAATCCAGCGTCGTACCTTACTAGCAGCTTTCAGGTGATGTACTTTGATTATTTCAACGCTCTTATCCCAAACCCCTCCTCATACCGTCACACTTTAGAATTGACTGAATCCAAGACTGTGCATTGGTTGGAGTAGAACGATAGCGATGGTGCAATCAACAGAATACATCTTTAATACAGCTCCTGTTTTCCAAGAAAATATTTCTCTGAACTTTTTCAAGAACGGAAACTCAATATGGTTTTTTTTTGTGAACTTTTTTGGATTGAACATCTGCTATCTAGTCTCTGAAGTCCTTATCTCCCCCAGTGTTACCCTTCGGTTCCTTCTGCTTCCTTCTCCCATCTACCCACCACCGCCCTCCAACTCATTCTGCTTCCACTCTACAGCCTCACGATGCCTATTGGGAATGCGAGAGTTGTGAATTCAGACTTTACCGTTTAGCTCCCATCTGCTACAGGAGTTGAGTTCCCTATTGAAGCGCTGTTGTTATCCTCTCCGCATCGTTTTACTGCAAGTCCACACACAAACACACACACAAACCATTTTTCTTGCTTTTTGTCCCCATTCTCTCTTGCCTATTCTCTCCCGTAGAGACACACTTAATATGTTGCCCTTGAGAACTTGCAAGCCAGTTTGATTTTGCTCGACTGACAACTTTTTTTAAGTTTGTGTCTTGGAACAAAATAACGCTCCGCTGCGGCTTGTAGGTTGAGCCGCTGAGTCCGCGCCTCGGCAGGGAAGGCCTCTTCCTCGCCTCAATATTAAATTGTCAAGAAGTGGCTGTGACATATATTAATTTCATCTGGGAGGTCGTGATGGATGAAATTTTCTTTATGATTTTCCCACCGTCCTCCTGGTGGGAACGTGCTGCCAGAGAGAAGTTTAATAAGGTGAGAAGCCGGCTGTTACTGCCGGCAACATTTCCACACAGCTCAGTGGTGCTGATAAAACACCTTCGATAAATAACATTTGCTGCGGCGGTCTCATCCCTGTGTGTTTTGAGCGTACGCACAGCTGGCTGCTGCATGTGCCTGCACACATGACAATATATATCAGTCCTCAGACAGTTACAATTACAGTCTTTCACTGAATTAGGTAAATTAAAGAATTTTAAAGTAGGCCTTCTGTTGTTTCTAGATGCACCACTTAAAAGCAACTGCTGCCAGTATTTTCTAGTGCACATAAATAAATAACAGAAACACATATTGTATGCACAGTATGCAAATGTATGTCCCTTTGTCGTCATTGGAAGCATGATGTAAGTCATCTGTCCACTATCAGGAATAAACTAGAATAAATGTTTTAGTGTTCATTAAAGCACCTGGGTATTGTTTTAAGACAGACTTGAAAAGTGTGCATACATTTCAATAAATTTATCTTGACCTGGAAGGCAAAAATGTTGCATAAAGACAAAGCACAGACTGCCGTAATAATGCAGATATTGGATTTAGCAACCATTAGCAGCAGCCTGTTCAGTTTATGTACAAGAAAACTAAACATAAGCTGTTGAGACGTTGCTTTCTATGGACAAATGTACGTAAGATTAAATAAAGTATCAGCGAATAAAACTAATATATGGTATACAGTTGACTTTCAGTCCAACTTTGCTAGCTAGCTCTTATAAAGTTAAGCTAATTCACATTACGTCTGGATTCTTTTCCTCTGGGTTTTGACCACTTTTCTTTAAATAATTGTAAATCTCCATCGTCCATTAGCTACATGAGAGGGAGGGAAAGGTGTTTTCAGACGAGCAATAGGAAAAACAACGCAAACACAACGTTGTTTGAAAGGTGCGGAAATATTTCCAATCCGTTATGGGAACATGGCGGAGCAAATTAGACCCTGGCGGGGTATGGGAAACACTGGACTAATTAAAACCAATTGATATGATTTCCATAGGTGTGTCCATAATCTGAACTACCTTCCTATAGATCAGGGGTGTCAAACATATGGCCCGAGGGCCAAAACCATCCCACCAGAGGGTCCATCTGGTGCAAAAAATTACATATTACCTGAAGACACTAAGTTTTAGTAAAAGTTGTAACACGACACTGAACTAAATGTGGCGAAATTGCACTTATTCTTTTAAAGAAATTTCAAGTTGTTCATAAAATGTTTTGCTAAGGGATAGTTCATAATTTACTTGTTCTTCGTTGCACTAAAATACAATTGAAACTTGAACATGTATCAATATTATATTAACTACTTAAAATAGACACGTATGTTAGTGTTTTAGTTTGGCACAAGTCCCACCCACTAACATGGAGGGGGTGGGGCTTATGACCTATACTGCAGCCAGCCACCAGGGGGAGCTCTACTTGCTTTGGCTTCACTTTTGAGGAGTAGTTCTGCCGTCCCATCTTTATACAGTCTATGGTCCGGCCCACTTGAGATCGTATTGGTCTGTATGTGGTCTCTGAACTAAAATGAGTTTGACACTCCTGCTATAGACGTATGTGTTGATGTTATTAACTTTTGTTCCACCCTGTGTCTTTGTGTCTAAGGTGATGGTGTTTGTGCACGCTCGTAACGCCACCGTGAGGACAGCTATGGGGCTAATCGAGATGGCAAAGAACCATGGAGAAATATGTTTCTTCCAACCAGACCAGAGTGCAGACTATGGCCAGTGTGAGAAACAGGTAAAAAAAAATATATATATATATAAAAATATTTCACTCTAACTGAAGTCATTCTGATCAGAGATTCCAACTTAACCAAATACAATAATCTACATGCCCTCAAAAGACGTGTGCAAGATGTTTCTGTCTGTTGTGGAGCGCTGAATCTGTCTGTGAATACAACAGAAGAGTTTGTTTTCTTTGCTGCTGACTTTATTGACACCAGTGAATTCAATAGAAAGAGATGACCGAGATGGAAACATGCCTTTCAGCAGCGGAGCCCGCATTGCTTCTGGCTTTGTTAATCCTTTTCAAACTCTTTTTTTGAACAACTTTCTCTTTTGCTGCTGTTCTGTCTGGTACAGTTGTGTCTCTCTGGCAAACATGGGCAGAAAGAATGTATTTATTCTAACCAGGAACAAACAATCAGATCAAGTGTTTACATGGAAACAAAGACTAAATATTTTGCTATTCCCTCGCAATCTGATCGTTAATTTCTTCGGATTGTGCCAAATCAGGACAGATCGTGCCAGTCTGCTCCAACTGAGGCGTTTTCTTTTGTTGTTCGGGTAGGGCTGTTATTCTGATTATTAGCAGTTTGCGAGGCGTTATCTTCTTTCAGAAGATGAGATCTATGTTAGCGTTTTTACAGCATTTTGCAAGAATCTCCTACACTCATCTGAGAAGCCGCTGCAAGTGAATTCCTTATTCCGTCAGAAGATTTGACAGGACAAGTCGTCATTGTAGCCTTTCACCACGCGCATGTACGCAAAAGATTAAAAACGACGGGGTTAGCACTGTCAGAGCGTGTGATGAGGTATTTTTAGATTAATCATTTCAGCATTTTCCAAGTTCAAGAGCTGAGGCAAAACAGTGTATCAGCACATCAAAAGAAATGTAATGCTGGCTGCAAGACTACCTAGATGGGAAAAAAAAAAATATTTTTATAATGTTTTTTTGCTGGTACTTTATCCCCCAGAAAATAATTTGTAAAAACAACAAAAAAAAAAAATGGCAAAAGAAAGAAGTGTGTACCTTTATTTCAAAAAGCAACAATGCCGAAGACTTGTGCTGTTCAAATGATCGCACTTCCATTCAGACAGCAGATACCTGGAGTGATATCAGTTTATTTTAATATAGTTTTTACGACCACCTTTGTGTAGGTCTCCCTTGTGCCTCCAGAACAATTGTAACTCATCAGAGAATGGACATGTGTATGTCTGTGCCAGGCTGCATCCTGCTGGGGATGGCTTCTGGCTATGGGGTGGGGGTGTCTGGTCTGGTCTTGGTGGGTGCTACATCCACACCAATGAATGCCAGGTCCAAAAGTTTCCCAGCAGAACATTGGATTGTCACAAGATGGTCAATGTTAGTCACTTCCCCTGGTCATAATGTTATGCCTGATCGGTGTATCCTTTACTGGACTGTAGCCTACTCCTCTTAAGGTATGGCTTGTAACTAGGAGATGCTTCACTCCATGTCTAGAATAAACTTAACTGTGTAGTTAGAGGCGTGCTGAAATGTTGATTTGCAATGTTGGGAATCTATGGTGACAGGTTAGCGTAGCCCGCTAGTGTTGCCTTGATTAGCTTGCCAGCTAATGCAGTTTATACAATACAAATCGTCTCTAGAGGCTTTACAGAACTCAGCCCTTTTAACAGGGAGAAACTTTGAGCAGAACCTTTCCGGGTAGAGACAGAAAAAGAGAAAGAAGAGAGCAGCAAGGAGGAATGACATGAGCATACATCTGACTAAATCATACATGTAGAATCTAATTGTGATACACGCAAAAGTACAAGATGTAGCTGATGATGCGTGTTACATGAAAGATTGAAGATGAATATAAACCAGAGCACAGGAGCCTATAGCTGTCAGTGACAGTAGTAGTTCTATAACAGGTGAATTGGCTGCTATAGTGATTGAATACAAGAGGCATCATAGGCAGGTTGGAGAATTATGCATTCAGGTAGGAGTGGATAACTGCAGGCCATGAAGACTGGGCAGGCTGATGAGACAAGGACCACAGATGAGCAGTAATGCAGCTCCGCAGATCAGAAACACACAGCTCCAGGCCGGAGACGCTCACAAGAAGACTGAGTCACTAGTCCTATGCTCCTAGGATGTGTGGGTCCATGTTTCTTTTACCTCTGAAGGCATTTTAGAAATACACCAAAATGTTCCACACACAATATGGAACGAAGCGACGGCACATGGAACAAGAGCATGCTTTTTTTTTTTGTCAGTTCGTCATTAAATTACTGTAATGACGCTAATATTGGACGTAACAACAATTGGCAGCAGCCTGTGACGTATATATATATACATGAATACTAAACATTCATTCATTCATTCATCTTCTCTACCCGCTTATTCCTGTTAAGGGTCGCAGGGGTCTGCTGGAGCCTATCCCAGCTGTCGAATACTAAACATGATGTATGTAAACTATTAACTAATTTAACTGTGCTAGCTAGCTCGTATGAAGTTAAGCTAGTTCACGTTACATCTGGAGTCTTCCTCCAGCTTTTGGCCAACTCTCTTAAAATAATTTTAAATGGTTTAAAACATTGCGATTGACCGGTAGATCACAAAGGTAGTGCGGTTAGATCGCGTGAATTTGAAAACATGTTTTAGATGTTAGTCTGTCGCAACTCCAGAACGAATACCAAGACGAATTTTCATCTTCCAGCCATTCACAAAATCAACGACTCCAGACTACTGCCTTTCTTAAAAGGACAGCCACATTTTTCTAAAAGTGCAGTGCATCAATTTTTCTGTAGCAACAATTAATATGACTTAGGGTAGGTATATATATACACACACATGTAGGTAAAATCACTTTGACTTTTGACTGTAAAAATATCCTGCAAGCCAAAAAAGTGCGGGCACCTCTGGTCTAAAAAATCAAAAGCACAAATACTGAATTTGAAACAGTGGCATTAACGTCCATTTTTAATAGCTTCACACGCTACGTGAGTCCCGTACGTTGTCCGTGCCGTTTTCTCCGTAAGGTTAAATTCAGTACAGAGCATAGACAGTATAAAGATATTTATTCAGCCTATGGTACAGAGCAGGTGAGCGCAGGTGTGTGTTTGGGGGGGGGGGGGGGGGGGGCAGCTTTGGGGAGCAATAGGAAAAACACAACACAAGCACAACGTCGTTTAAGACATGCAAAAACATATTTCCGATGAGACGAGCCGCCATGGGATTAACATTGTATTGGAAACCACGAAGACCTTTTGTACAATACATTAGGAAAATGATTTGCAACCACAGACAGGAAAGTTAGCAAATTCACATTTTCTGCATGTTTAAAGTTTGTTTTAGACACTAAATACCTACACCTCATTATCACTGCTGCTTTAAATATAGTTTTGATCCTGCAGTGCATGTGTGCGCAGGTGTGAAAGCAGAACCCCCGATAGCGAGTTTGTGCGTCCCGTGTAATTAATGGTCTCTGTGCTGGGAGAGCACGCAGAGGTGGGGCTACATTCTCCCTCAGAGGACGGTCAGTCAGACTCCGACTCCCATATTTAAATCTCCGGCAACAGAAGGCAGAGTGATAAATTTAGTAACCTTTTCCTGTTCCCCCGGGCTGAGCCAAGATTGATGCGCCTCTAATCTTCTCTCTATTTAAATGGGGTATGTATACAAATCAGATCACTTTTCATGCTTTCGGAAAACTGGAAATAGAGACAAGAGATTACGTCGGGGGAGGCGTGCGGGCGAGGGGGGGGACTAGAAATGGTGCGGCCTGGTTAGTGTTTGAAACAGTACTTTAAAAGCAATCGTGCAACTGTCCCTACACTTCATGTACACGGAGGAATCTTGTTGTGTATGCACTAACTGTGAATTAATTCACTCCTAGCTCTGCTGCCTGTGTCCCAACATAATCAGTATTATCCACTCCATTAGTTCATCTTTGAGTGTTTGTCAGTCCGGCCTGCTCTGGCAGAGGAAGGGGGCATCGGGCTGACTCTACTCTAAGCCCACACAGAGATAATGCACTGCTTATTTGCACTCTGGAAATTGCCCCGCATTAATATTTATAGGTGTTTTTTAATCTCCAATATGCATATGCAGTGAAATAAAGCCCTTTTAAGGTCAGTCATATAATTTAGCGTTTATTTATCCAGCTTTAAAACTCGCTCTGTTTTTCTCCCTCCTGTCCGTGTTATTCAATTGGCTTTATCTCCAGGGTTAGAGAGGCTGTCAATCAAGCTTAGATATCTGAATACACCCACTAGAGCCAATTTCTGCTAAATACAGTTCTTGGAGAGTTGATTATAAGGTGCTCTCGAGTTAAAAAAAAAGGACAATTTCGACATGAAAACTCTCTCGAAATGGACATTTTACAGAATCTATGCGATTTCAGTTAAGACTAGCTGGTTTTCTGCTGCTTTGGATCATTATGCCACTGAAAAGAGCCACGTCTGTCGCATCAGCTGGCTTCAGTTTCTTTCCGTTTGCATCCAGAATCCCTCTGTACACTTTAAGATCCAAGTTGAACCATCAGAACCCTGTTGAATTTGGACTCACCTATAGAGAATACATATTTTCAAGGCTTCTTCCTGTGCATATTCTTCTGTAAATTGATTTAAAATTTATTTATTTATTTATTTTTCCCCCCAAACACCTTTTTTTTTTTCATTTTTTTTTTTATTTATTACCCATACTTCCTCTGCATTAACATTTAATACAGAATCCCTGTATTTCCGGTTTACATTTGCACTTTAGACACTTTACTCATACAGTCATGTTTAAATCCTCCATGGACAGTTTGGATAGTTAATACATTTATGGCATAGTTTTATTAATGTTCTATTTTTTGTTCCTTAAATGTGTCTTGTACTTGCACGTCATGCTGCTCACTTTAAATTGCCCCCCGGCGAGAAATAAAGTTTTCTGAATCTGATCCTGAATCTAAATGTAGTCCTGCCGTGTCAAACTCTCTATACCGAGACTCCCTAATAGTATTTCAGGGATTAACTACGTTGTGTCTGGTCATTCTGGTTGATCTAAGAATTGATCCTTGCTGTTAATGCCTGCATTTCTTAATTTTATTTAAACATATGCAGTGAGCTGCTGGTCCTCCTGGGTCTTTTCTTTTTTGCCAAGTTTAGGCAAAACTTTTAGACCTTATAACAAATTGTAGAGGTGTGGTGGTTAGCGCTGAGGTATGAACGCTTCCAGGCTTCAAGTTATAATCTGAGCTTTGTGCAGGCCTCTAAAACGTCCATCGGAGATAAGTAATACATAAATAATAACTTAAATTGTGTGCTTTCAGTGAGTGAATGAGACTTTGCAGCTTGTTCCCGAAATTTGTTTCACATTTCCAAGTTCCCACGTCCAGATGCACACACAAAAAAAACGGAAATCAGTTAGACTCAGTAGCTTTCTACTGCACCCTAAATGATATCGATGTTGATTTGCATACGAAGGGCAGCACAGTGGAGCGGTGGTTAGCACTGATGCCTCACAGAGAAGAAGAAGGTTCCAGGTTTGAAATCCATGGGCCGACTGGGGCCTTTCTGTGTGGAGTTTGCATGTTCTCCCTGTGTCTGCGTGGGTTCTCTCCGGGTACCCCAGCTTCCTCCCACCGTCCAAAGACATGCTGGTTAGGTTAACTGGTGATTCTAAATTGGCCGTAGGTGTGAGTGTGACTGGTTGTCTTTCTCTTATTGTTAGCCCTGAGATAGACTGGAGACCTGTCCTGGGTGTACCCCGCCTCTCGCCCGATGACAGCTGGGATAGGCTCCAAAATATAGACGATTGAAGCTTGAATTCTTTTGGCTCATCTGAAGTTTAAACTCTCAGAGCTGACATCACAGCTGCTCTTAACTAACTGGGTCTGACTTGTGGAATTATATTATTGTACTTACTTGTACAGCAGGCCGCGCATGAACGACACTGTTTCATGTCACCCAACGATTACTGACACGATATATCAGTCAAAGTTTGGCTTTGCTAACAGTGAGAGAGTAATGGAGAACATCAGCAGCCCTTGGATAAATGCATTCAGCTAATGTTGAGTGGAAATGACTGAAATATGTAATAAAATAAAATCTTTCAGGAGTGATTCTTTGAACCCTTTGCAGCATTAAAGACATATTAAAACAGCCGTAACTTATAGATATTAATCACATTATTAAATACGGATTTGAGGCTGCAAATGGTTTAAATCTCAGACTTAAAGTGATGCACACTGTGTGCAGGAAACCATCTGACCGAAGCTCCTACCTGGAGGTATTATATTCAAAACCCTATCTGATTTCCAGTTTCCCCTAAATCCAGTCTCTCCCCTCTTCATCCTTCTCTTCTTTTTGTCCTTTTCTCCCCCCCTCCGGTTCTCAGCCATGAAACCATGCGGCTGTTGCCAGAGAAAAAAGGGTGGATTTACTGTGGAGGACAAGAGACACCTTGTGGTCCCTTGGGCAAATGACACAAATCATTTTACGGACCTGTCACGGTTTATTGAGGGCTGCGAGCACCTCTCACACCCTCCCGCAGCTTCAAGAATTCAAAGATGTGTCTGCTGAAGTAGGGATTCAGTCTCCTTAAAATAAAAAAAGGATTGTTAATTTGGTGATGATGCAAAGCTGGAGATAGACAGAACAAATACTTGACTTTTCTTGAAAGGACATCTTTCCCTTTAAACTCATTTTTGTGCAGCTTTCATGTCATTTTGTTTGATACCCTGATGCAGGGACACTGATGCCTCCGAGTGCGAAAGCCTCCGGGGACTCCACAGCAGCACCAGACTTATCTCATTAATGTCTCTGTTTTCTTTCATTTGGTGCTATTTTTACGAGTCCGGTCCACTGCTGGTCCTTTTCGCTGTGTCAGATCTGTGACAGCCTGTCACCGCGCTGCTGTACCGGCTCCCCAAATGCACTAATCAACAACGAGCTGCACCTCAAAGGCTGATGGAAATGGGAGTGACACGGCGGAGTGACAAACAACGCGTGCCACAAAAAAAAAAAAAAACAGCTGCCTCAAATAGAAGGGCAGCTTTGTAGAACGGCGGGCCGACGTGGAGAAAACTGTGCGGAGTGTGAAGTACTTCTCCCTCCAGTCTGGCTATTCCGCTACAGCTCATCTGCAGTCTCATAGCCTCAGGGAGCAGCCTTGCATGTTATCGTGGTACTGCATAGCAAGTCCATTTTCCTCTTTAATTGCTTCTTCATCAGCGTTAAAACAGCTGACTGGAGTGTTAACTGTTCGGCTGTGCCACCCACCACGTCCAAGAACAAAGGACTGGTAACACACTCCAGCCTTTTCTTCTGTCAACTCAAACAACGGCAAACATCAGCAAACAAATCCAGTTGACATTCTTACTTCCTTTACTACAGCCGTGTTAAACTTTAAAATTGCAGAAACGGGATCTCTGGATGCGGCCGCATTATGTATGCGTCTTTGCCGAGGCTCATTTGCATCTTTGTCGCAGTTTAGATGTCCTCTGGAAGAATTTCAAAAGAGGAGCATCTTGGACAGCGTTTCTTTTTTTTCAGCAAAGATATTCCTGCAGTTTTATAGAGATGTTTTGATGACATTTTGTCCTTGTTTTTATTCTGTACACTGATCTGCCACAACATTATGACCACTGACATTGAAAACCATCTTGCGACAATTCAGTGTTCTGCTGGGAAACTTTTGGACCTGGCATTCATTGGTGTGGATGTTACTTAGACATTGAGCAACCACCTAGACCAGACCAGGCACCCCCACCCCATAGCAATGACACTCCTTGATGGCAGCAGCCAACCCCAGCAGGATGCAGCCTGATACAGACGCGCACACACAAAAACGCTTTAGGAACAACTAAAAAAACATGAAGAACAGCACAAGGTGTTGACCTGGCCTTCAAATTCACTAGATCCCAAACTGATCAAGTATCTGTGGGATGATAAACAGAGGCCCCTCCCCTCAAAGGCCTCTCCCCTCAAAGGCCCCTCACTAACAACATTTTGATGCCAGAAACCACCAGAAGGCCCATGTCCATTCTCTGATGCAGGGGTGAATGGACATTTCTTACGAAAAAGAAATGCAATTTCTGTTTAGTTCTAGGTTTCAGTGTCATGTCCACAACTCTTACTAAATCTGTGTGAACCCTAGGAATAGCAGTTACTTTTATTGGAAAAATTTAAATGAATGTCTCCTATGTAATTTTTGCAATTCGCAAATTCATCTCGCGGGCCAGATTAGACCCCCTGGCGGGCCGGTTTTGGCTCCCGGGCCATATGTTTGACACGTATGCTCTGATGAGTCACAACTGTTTTGGAGGCACAAGGGGGACCTACACAATATTAGGAAGGTGGTCATAATGTTATGCCTGATTGGTGTATCTGTAATTTCCTTGCTTTTTATAGAATCGCCGTACTAGAGATGTATTCTACTAGTCTACTAACTGAAAAGAAGAACACCAGTACAGATAAAACTGATGTGCATGGGCTTATCAATATTATATTTTGGCACATCGGTATGATTGAATCAGTCAGTTAGATGCTTATTTATTAGGTCTGTTTGGTTGTTTGCAGCCGTAGTGTAGTCAGATTTATAACTCAACGACCCGTTTGTCACTCATCATCTTGTTTAAGCTGGCAACATTTGGCTTGACTAGAATTTCCTTACAAATAGCTCACAAAAACTGAAATACACAGCTGCAACAGAGAACAGTTTTCAGAGATGTGCAAAATGTGGCTTTGCAGGTATGTCTAGCAGATGCCCCCCCGTAGAAGGAACTAAAATAGACGGGCTCGTTCGGAGAAAGAGGCCGATCATGATGGCAAAGTGCAGTGGAGTAGGTTTGAGTAGAAACTCATCCTCCCCCTCTCCGTCTCTATCTCCAACATCAACAGCCACGCTCTGAGCACCGAGCATAATGACCATCAAGGGCCACTAAATGAAATCAGCAATTAGCCATTGTGGCTCAATTTAGCAAAGTAAATGAATTGTTCATGTGCTCCTGAGAGTCGGTGTTGGCGGTGGTGCTTTTACGGAGGCTGCCTTCTCCCCTCTTCAGCGCGGTGCACGGGAGTCATTTGCCACATTTTTTGGTGCGATTTTACTCTTTGAACTCTTTGAAGCTGGTGGTGTGCCGCGCGAATACGCTGCTGCTTTCTAAAAACGCCTTTGCTTCAGTCGTGTGTTCTAGATCGCGAAACGATCAAGGATTCTCGATAGCATTGTCAAAACTCTTAAAAAAAATAAATAATAATTTCCGCCCAGATGCATTTAGAGAAGCTTTGAACGCCTGGACTGGTTTACTTCAGCTCTGGCGTTATCCGATGCTCTCTACAAAGTCACAAACATGATAGACGGAGAGCGGAGCTGGCAGCCGGCTGTCTGTGGACCGAGCGAGCTCTGCAGCTGGAGCCGCAGTGAGGAGCGGGGCCTAATGGGACCTGATCAGGAGCTTAGGTCACTGCCATCTCAAATACACTCATGGCACAGCAGACATCAGCACTAACTCACCTTAGATTAGAGGCTGGAGCCGCGGCTGTAACACACTCTGACACCTCAAAGCAGAGCCTCAGCCGTAGCATTTCAATTACCTCCCCTCCCCGGCTCGCACGGATCTCAGCAGCGCAGAGCACAACCTGGCCCTGAGGACTCTCACCCAGGCCTGAGCTTGGCCTGGTTTTCAGATGCCTTTAGAGGGTGCTACTTTTTGTTCTATCACATCCTTTTTATGTGATTGTCATCTGGACGGATCACAGCGCAAAGAATGGATTTATAAGTGGAAGTGTGCCAGCATAACAAACCCTCTCCCATCAGTAGAAGAGAGCTTTTATAAAAGACTCTACAAGAGTGAAATATTAAAGGCTTCAGAATGCGTCGATGAATCAGAGCGCTCTCTGTCCTTTCTGACCACATCTAACGGCAGAAGTGTTTATGTGTCCGTGCTTAAAGCGAGACACAAAAGCGGGCATTCACAGAGAGGAGGGAGAAGCAATGAGTCATACAGTCATACTTCCAGAAAAACATTCATTCAAACTGAACCAATTCAGGGTGAAATAAAGGTACTTTTAGGCAGCACCTTGATGTGGTTTTTTTTTTTTTTTTTTTTTTCCTTGAATGGTGCAAGCAAAAAGGCATTCCTGACCGCGCGGTTCAATCAGAATTTCATCAAGCTCTGCCTCGCCGAGTGGTGGGATACCAGTGAGCGATCATGTCCTTGAATCAGCACTTGCAGCTCCTTCTCCGTCTGGTTCTGTCAACCCCCTCCCCGGGCTAATAGTAGAAATCTGTAGCAACAAGACTGCAGTGCTGGCACTGGTCAAAATGAGGAAATACAGAAGTGCAAAATGTATTTATGCTGATAAAGATAACAGAAGTACATTTTGTTCAAATGCCTAAATGCAACCAGTTTTACAACAAGTCCAAATGCAGCTGTGTGGCTCTTGTTTTGTAGATGTAGGAGGCCAGTGTATGTTGAATCTTGCTGACAGTAAGGTTAAAGTTCAGCTTTACTGTGACAACATAATGTTGTACAAAAACACTTTTCTGGCCATTGTTCAAAACCAGAACTCTGTAACAGAACATAAAGAGAACATTATGACCCTGATGTGTTATTGGGTGGTAAGGCAACTGTTGACTACACAAGACTACACAATGAGGACTACACAAAGAAAAGAGAACAACCGAGGTTTACCTGAGGATCAGTTCATCAGTTTCCAGCCTCACCAACTAACAATGACTCAGATTAGATCCCACCAGATCACTTATTTCCCCCAGAGTTAAAGACGCTGACACATGCTGCAAGAAACTGCTACTGAGGTCGACCAATAAGAGGAAGAGAACTTCTTCTGGCAAGAAATATACAGAGTAGACATTTGACCACTGGAAACTGGACTTTTAGTTTGGAGTTTAGCCCTAATTAATCACTGTACACCGATCAGCCACAACATTAAAACCACCGACAGGAGAAGTAAATAGCATTGACCATCTTGTGACAATTCAGTGTTCTGCTGGGAAACTTCTGGACCTGGCATTCATTGGTGTGGATGTTACTTAGACATGTAGCACCCACCTAGACCAGACCAGGCACACCCACCCCATAGCAATGATGGCAGCAGCCATTCTCAGCGGGATGCATGGATGAAGAACAGCACAAGGTGTTGACCTGGCCTCCAAATTCACTAGATCCCAAACTCATCAAGTATCCGTGGGATGATCCACAGAGGACCCTCCCCTCAAAGGCTTAATGGTGTGTGCTAACCTGGAGGTGTGACTCAAAACACGCCTCTACTGTTTGACCAAGAAACAGAGCGATGGAGTCATCACATGACCTGACCACACTCATCCTATCGAAACCCAAGTGAGATGGTTTGGGGTTAGTTGGACAATAAAGTTTAGGAAAACCAACAAGGATGGCAAATGTTGGAACACCTTCCGGACTGTCACAAAAGTTCAAGTGACAACCTCATTGTCTTTATGTGTAAATATTGTGTAGAAAAAAAAGGTCTGTGATATTTTACGTAGTTTTCAGACGTGTCCAGGAACTGACTCTCAGACCTGCTGCATAGTTTGGTACTAAAGGTCTCTTGCCTCCCACTTTTATCCACAAGGTTTGCATACCAATCCAGACACTCATTGCAACCCAAACAGTCAGTGTGTGTGTGTATGAGTGTGTGTGTATGTGAGGCAGACAGCTGCCGGCAGTAATGGGTTTTCTCTTTGTGGTGCAGAGGCCTGCTGGGCGCTGACCTCCATTTAGATGCCCAGAGAGGGAGATAAAGCCCTGTGATGAGGACTCCCCTCAAGCCCGGCCAGGTCACTGGCCTGCTGTCAGTCACAGCACACATCTCAATTTGACTGACCGCGTGTGTGTGTGGGTGTGTGTGTGGTCTCTGAGCTGCGGATGAACCTTTAGCGAGTTTACACTTGAGTAGTGTACTACTGTCTGCTTTAATAGCCTGGCAGTACCTGTTAAATTTTTTGTAAAGACTGTGTCAGAGTGCTGCTCATTCAACAATATTTTTTCTGAGCTGCTTGCACATTGTCATGTACCTGTACAAGTGTGTGTTTTATTCCAGATTGTTCTTGCTATTGTTCTTGTAGAGAGATATCAGCAACGATTAGGATCATTTTTCCCAGTCTCCTTGTTTTTGTGCTGTTATATTAAATCTGAACTCACTTCCTGCCTTTGGCAACAAAATAACTCAAGTCCTGGTTTCTTTCCTTCACATTCCCTCCGACATTTTTCTTCCCCTTCTTTAAAACGACTTTCTCTGACCCTTTCTTTCAGGTCCAACGGTCCAGGAACAAGCAGATGAAGGAGATGTTCCCAGAAGGTTTTGGAATCCACCATGCCGGGATGCTGCGGTCAGACCGCAGCCTGATGGAGAGCATGTTCTCCAAAGGCCACCTCAAGGTGCTGGTCTGTACAGCCACCCTGGCGTGGGGAGTGAACCTGCCAGCCCACGCAGTTATCATCAAGGTCTTTACAAGCTTTCTTTCTGGCATATTACTTGTTTTGCTTTTTGCCTCTTACTTCTGTACACACATACATATTGTGAGCAAGCCAGGATTAACAGGCTGACACATCAGCGACCCGAGGACCCCAAAGGCTCCAACTGCTTTTTGGCGATTTTATTTATTGCAAGATTGTGTTGTAAATTAACGTCATAAATGCAAGATTTAAATTGAATACTTAAGACATTACATATTTTTGTTCTCTCATCCAACAGCTCACAGTTATATACTTTCATTGTTTAAATATTAGCCGAGTGATTGATTAAGATGGCTGGATACTGTGTGTTTTAGCAAGCTTTAATCCCACTGTAGGAAGTAGTTTTTGAGGCAGCAGGACCAGGCTTGGGTATTGATGAGTTTTTATTGCTGCCGGTGCCATTATCTATTCAGCCTCTTGGCCAGGCTCTTTTCCAATTCCCTTATTTATTCCTGACCAGTTTTATGTGTCTGGGAGCTGATGGGTAAGTCGATTTGTGACTGTAACAGCAGTCTTTCTGTCGTCATCTGAAATGGATGTAATCAGAGAAAACATTATGTAAGCGACGTTCTGCTCGGTGGATGAGTAGTGGCAGCGTGAAGTGATTCCTGGAATTTAAACCTGTGTTGTTGCTGATGTTTCTACCATCATTGAAAAGACACACATGTGCTTGACAGGGTTTTTGCAAAGCACAACCGCTATCCATACAGTATAAGGCACTCTCAGACAAATCTGTTTGTCATTTTACCTTTTCTACAGACTTAAAAACATTTTGCCAGTTTCCCTCCTCCAACGACAATACTCCCTCTTCTTGCTGCTACTTTCTTGCAGCCGCTAGTTGATAAATGCTATCAGTGTTCCTTTCTTGTCCTTCATCTCCCACCTCTGCAGGGCCAGTCCCTCTTTTTTCTGCATCACAATTATTGGGCTTTTTTAAAGAGCCTTAGGACACTCTTTGGCATGGACGTTATGTAGTAATATAGAGTGCCAATGTTAGTATGGCTAAAGCTAGCTAGACAACAAGGTCATGCATATGAGGTCAACGCTAGGAGTAAACAACAGATAATTACCACCAATTGGGAAGGATTGGGGTGTACGGTGTAGCCACATTCAGTTCTTATCTGAATATGATTGTCTTAAAATGCCATTTGGATTTCATTATGGGACGCGTGCACCTCTGCACACTTTAGATAGTCCTACAGCTTATCAGTGCATCACTGCATAAAGCTAGATCTTTGCTGGAGCACAATCAGTTCCTAATGGAGAGATTCCAGACCGACTTTCCTTTGCAAAAATTTTGTGGCCGGCGAAAGTCTGGCTGGCTTCCAGGTTAAAATAATGAAAATATTTAGTTAACATGACGTCTGAGTTCATAAAGTTGTCGAGATACAGTACAGAAATGCAGCCAGTGCAGCAACACATCACAGTATAGTAGTTACTATGGCATTAGTTTTTGAAGGCATGTTTGTGTTCAGTTTGTAATATTTAGAAAGCTGTTTGTTGTGCCAGTGTCAGTGTTAAATTTTGTGTTCAAATTTCATAATACAATATCACAAGAGCTTCTTTTCCTTCACTGAAATGCGTTTTTCACTACATAAGCATCCAGGTCACTTCTGTCTCTCGTGTCTGTAACAGGGTACTCAAATCTACGACGCCAAGCGCGGCACCCTGGTGGACCTGGGCATCTTGGACGTCATGCAGATTTTCGGACGCGCCGGTCGCCCCCAGTTTGACAAGTACGGCGAGGGCACCATCATCACCACCCACGACAAGTTGAGTCACTACCTCACCCTGCTCACCCAGCAGAATCCCATCGAGAGTCAGTTCCTGGACAGCCTGGCCGACAACCTCAACGCTGAGGTAAGTCTCACCCTTTCTAAACACTTTATTCTTCCAAAATCCTGGCATTGCTTTTTTTCCCCCCTTTTCCTGAAGAATAAAAAAAAGTGTTGTGCACAGGGAAAGTTTGAATGTATTTTCGGGTGGAAAACTTTTGCCTCATCAGTGTCAAAACATTGCAGGTTTCTTCAAGTTTCATCATCCGTCATGATGTTGTGGGGAGCCTAATTACATGAGGTCCCTGAATATTACACTTATATGGGTAACGAACTGTCTGCCCTTCTCCATGACCTACTTGTGTGTGTGCTCTATTTTATTGGGTTTATATTAGTGTGATGTAAACTCATCTCAAATCTTTGCATTAACATACATGTTTACTTCCTTTCATTATGTTTGAATGACGCCCTTCCTACGCTCACATTCCTACGGGACTTCTTCACGGAGCGGTTGTCATGGCTACAGTCATCATAATGTCACATCCTGCAACTAAAACGAAACTTCTTAGAAAAACGTACACTTGAACGTACATCAGCATTATATTAACTCTCTAAAATGACAGAAACCATCCTTATTTATCCTTATCCAATTATTTGATTATATGTACTTTAGTGTTTTAGTTTGGCGCAAGTCTTAAGGCTCATTTAAGGTACTACGGGACATAGACGCCATAACCTACACCGTAGCCTACGCCGGTACAAACCATTTATACTTGTGCACTCGTCAGTCGGGCTCGCTCTGTAACAACGTCACCCAAACACTAATTGGTGCAGAGTCTTTTTTGTCAGTCGGGTTCGTTTTTGTTTCTACTTCCTGCTTCACTTTCAACAATGGCGACTGAAACTTTCACTGAAAATTTCGCCGAAGACAAGTCCTACATCTCCGAACCTCTTCATTTAACCTTTCCTCGATGTGTTCCGTATTAATTGACCCAAAACAGTCGGTTCGAAAATTGCGGCGATGGAGAAGCAGCGGGAAATATTTAAGCGGAAATACGCTACTACCAAGTGGACCAATCACAGCTCTTGTGGCCTGCGTCGCCGCGGCACGTAGTTACATTTCTGGGGAGATCCATGTCAGCTACGCCGTTACGGTCTGCATATGCTCTGCACTGTCATCAAATTGACGCAGAAGCCTAAACCGTCTATTATCCACGAGCATGGAGGAGGTGGAGCTTATGACCTATACCGCAGCCAGCCACCAGGGGGAGCTCCAATTGCTTTGGCTTCACTTTTGAGGAGCAGTCATGGCGTCCACTTTAAATACAGTCTATGGTACCTGGTAAATGGTTACAGTTTCTGGCACCCTGACACAGCCACTCCTCTCCCAATTCTTTGTGCAACAACAATTGATTGTAGTTGGTAGCATAGGTATAAGTGTGTGTTTGTGTGATCTTTAAAGCACAAACCAGCGATTAATGAATAGAAAATACCCAAGATATACCGTAAACATCCCTGTGGAGGCTCAACATCTATTGCATAAAGGAAGCTGATGTCAACGTCACCAACACAAAAATCTACCGGGGCAGGATTTATTTTTTTTTCACGTTATTATTAGGACATTTATGTCAGCAGGAGCAGAGCATCTTACATTATGGAGGACCTTACCCAACCAGCACATGAACTGTTCACCCCGTCTCCCTTCAAACAGAAGGCTGCGTAGCCTTAAAGCTAAAGCAAGAAAAAAAGTGCAGCATTAAATTATGTCCTTTGTGCTTTTGTTTTAGTTGTGCTGCACTTTGTTTTTAATGCTGTTTGGTTCTAACTATGTGTTCTATGGAACAGTATTCCAGGTTTCTCGGTCTATCATGAAGGAGTTTGTAAAAACCAGGAAAGGGCTTTATCTGTGTTTCTGCAGTTGCCATATTCTGTTATGTGCTTGATTGTAGTCTCCAAACTGGTTAGTTTCCAGACTTGTGAAGTTTTCTTCCAAGTTGACTTGGATAATGATATAACTACCTCCTGCAGAGTGTTGTTGGCTTGGTTGGTTGGTGGGAAGGAGTTTGTCTTTAGCGTGGAAAGCATCGCCATTGTCAGATCACGAGAGTTGGCCAATCCAAATATAGACACTCTGCACAAACTTCATCCTTTCATCACAATTTTAACATATTTCATAGCTGTCCATGCTGGACCATCATGTTTAAAAAACAACACAGTAATGCAGACCATTACCAAAAACGAAGCCCAGTACTGGCCTGCCTTATAAGAACAAGCTCTGTGTCAGCAACACACACACATTTATACATATTACCGTAATGACTCCCATTTTTTTAATGTGATAGTTTTGTCCTTGGTGTCTGTCTCTGTCCTGCTCAACAGGCAGGTTTGAGGAGGTTGTTTGTCCTCTATCTATCTGGATCTATGTATGCCCTAAACCACATCGGAAGGTCGGTCACAAGAAACCTGCACATAGAGACAGTTTGTTATCTCGTCTATCTGAGCTGAGACATGGTTAAAGTTGCATTGTGGTTAATGGTGTTTAATTCTTGTGGCTTTGTTATTGAGCAGAGCAAATAAAAACGAGTTTGTGGCTGAACCTCTTGGAAGTGTCCACCAGATGGCGGCAGAGACCAGTGTTATAAATGGGAACGGTAATGGAGTGTCTCTTTCTTCTCTCTCCTGTCTCAGGTCGCTCTGGGGACTGTCACCAATGTGGAGGAGGCCGTGAAGTGGCTCAGTTACTCCTACCTGTATGTTCGCATGAGGGCCAACCCGCTGGCGTACGGCATCAACCACAAGGCTTATCAGGTTGGTCGAAACTTCTTTTATTCAGCCGGTTTGTCTTTCCAAAGTCACAGCAGAGCAATGGTCTCCTCAGAATGTTTTATCTAGAATAGGGGAAGTGTATGAGCGACACAAATTATAACAAACGTGCAAACTTTTTTCCCAGAACCTTCAAAGTGAAGCTGCAAGAGAACTCACGGCTCAAACGATTTTAACTGTGTTGTCAATACTTTGCAGTTAGTTACTACCTCAAGTGCAAATATGCATTCTTCAGTTTCACACGTGCAAATCTCAAGTTTCAAAACTTCTTTATAAACATATGTAGTTTTCTGTGTACAAAGTTTTGAACCTGAAAAACTAAACTAAAATTCCTGGAGAATTTCAAACTCTAAAAACCAAACATTAAAAATTGTTTCAGATGGATCCTGGTTTGGAGATGTACAGGAAGGAGCTGGTGGTGGAGGCGGGCAGGAAGCTGGATAAAGCCAGGATGATCCGCTTTGAGGAACGCACCGGCTACTTCGCCTCCACCGATCTGGGCCGGACCGCCAGCCACTTCTACATCCGATACAACACCATAGAGGTAGACTCGGCGCTTCGTCGCACACGGCACAATGGAGCTTGACTCGCTTTTATATCGTGATCAATACTGCAATGCTTATTTCCAATACAAGCTGGATTTACTTACTGTCTACTTACTGTGTTCCTAAATAAATCTATCATGGCAGGCCCAGCGTATTCAGAAATTTGTATTGCTGAGGTTAGAAAAGTGCTTTATCATTGCAGATATTCTTCAATTCTTTGCAAATTTTAGACTCATTTCATATGGGCCCCCCTGAGATACCTTTTTTGTTTTGTGAAAAGAAAAGTACTTCAGTTTACCATGTACTGTATAAATACCCTGTATTCTTATACTTACTTTATAACGTTTGTGTTCTAGCTGTAACAAGAAAACACGCAAACAACCCAAAAGACATAGACAAGAAATAAAATAGCAGTTAACTTTATTTTGTCACTACTTCGAAAGAGCATCATGAATGGGAGGAGTTCTGCCACATGTATGAATGTTTCCTCAGTTTCTTTAAGTGAAATTAGCATCTTCGCATCTAAAGATACGTCAAACTGTACTCAACTGAATACTGACGTTTCTCATTCCTCCTTTCCCCATGTGAAGACCTTCAACGAACATTTCAACTCTCAGCGAACAGAAGCTGACATACTCAGTATCGTGTCCAAGGCCGAGGAATTTGACCAGCTCAAGGTGAGAGGTTATAAAGTACTGGAAGCTAAAACTATGGCTGACCCTACTCTTCTGGTGTTTAAATAAATATATATGTATATATTACCCACAGTTTGTGGTTGAAAGCCCCTTCAAGCTCTGTTATAATATAAGAAGAGCAGTGCGTCATACATCATACGGGTGGTGTGCGTTGGCAGGTCCGTGAGGAGGAGATGGAGGAGCTGGAGCAGATGCTGTCCAGCTACTGCGAGCTTCCGGCTGCAGGTGGTGTGGAGAACGGCTACGGGAAGGTCAACATCTTGTTGCAGACTTACATCGGCCGGGGAGAGGTGGACAGCTTCTCCCTCATCTCAGACCTGTCGTATGTGGCACAGGTGAGAGCACCTACACCCTTTACACCAGTATGAAAACAGTAACGCAAACTCTGAGGAGGCAGATCTGAAGTGTTGTTTTGAGTATCCTAAGGTTCACTTGTTTGGGTGAAACCTTAGTTACTCAAACCTTGTTTTCCTCTTTAACATACACCGATCTGCCACAACATTAAAACCACTGACAGGAGAAGTGAATGACATTGATTTTCTTGTGACAATTCATTGTTCTGCTGGGAAACGTTTGGACCTGGTATTCATGTGGATGTTACTTAGACATGTAGCACCCACCTAGACCAGACCAGGCACCCCCACCCCATAGCAACCATGGCAATAACACTCCTTGATGGCAGCAGCCAAATTCACTAGATCCCCAACTGATCAAGTATCTGTGGTATGAGCCACAGAGGCCCCTCCCCTCAACCCATAAGACCCAAAGCCCCCCATTAACAACATTCTGTTGGAAGGTGGTCATAATGTTATGCCTGATCGGTGTAGTGTATTTAACTTATATGCACATAGGTATTTCTTTCCAGCAAAGCAGATTTGCACTAATATATATGATACATTTACTACAGGGGACCATTATAATTACTAAGTAATTGTAGTTGCGTAGTTTTTTAACCTTTAAACCTCCAACTAAACTTCTTTAAAACAGACCACACTGTTCTCTGCTATCCATATTGAGTAGAAAAACATTTAGTGACATCCTGATACTAAAATCCACCTACAAATATAAACAAAGATGAATCATGAACTGTATTTTTGTGTGTGTGTGTGTGTAACTTGTCATTGTGGTAAGAGGTTGTCAAGCACCTAACACATCATCTATAAAGATGTGATGTAAAGCTACTGTAGGGGTATGAATCCAGTTGGTTTTATAGTTTCAGGGCCACCTTTGTGTTTGAAATCAGAGGAAACAGTGGCGTACCAGCTGAAGAAACTGGATCTCGGTTGAAATGCAGAAGAGTCCTGCAAGGATTAACAGAATCCATGTCAGAGCTCATGTAATCTGCCCAGATTTCTAGTCCTTGCTGTGTCCAGTCGGACCACCGGCCAGACTTTAATGGCTCACCACCAGAGTGCATTCACCGGACAATCAGATCACATTAACACCTGACTGAATCAATCACAGCCTGACCAGACTTGAGCAGTCTATCAGCGAGCGACGCTGCCATCTAACTCCTCCTCCTCCAAAGAACTGACACGGCAATCCATCAGTGCACAGCTGTGGCCAACCTGCACGCCCGAGCCACACCAGACCTCCTCTTGATCACACATGATTAATCGCCTGTATAAAGCACGATGTACCACACAGCTGCTGCAAGTTATTCTGCTCCGGTGCAAATCATTTCCCAGTTGTTTTATCCCAAGTATAAAGTTTAGTGTTAAAGCTGACGCTGTCTTGAAGGAGAACCTCAAAAGATTGATTTTAATCTGCTGTTACTTCTCGCAGAACGCCGCTCGCATTGTGAGGGCTTTGTTCGAGATCGCCCTGAGGAAGCGGTGGCCGGCCATGACCTACCGACTGCTCACCCTCTGCAAGGTGATTGACAAGCGGCTGTGGGGGTTTGCCCACCCTCTCCGGCAGTTCTCCAACTTGAGCCACATTGTGCTGAACCGCTTGGAGGAGAAGAAACTCACTGTGGACAAACTGAAGGAAATGAGGAAGGATGAGATTGGTAAAAAGAGCCGATTTCTTTACATCACTGTTTATATTCAGGCTGTCTAAACTACAGTGGAACACACTCAGAGCCCCCAAGCGTAGATTCTCAAACAGTGCACAATTTCACTGTCAAGCCATATTTTGTTCTCCAACATTGATTTCCAACATTTATTTTATTTTTTTCCACTTTAAAAGTTTCCCAATTGCACTTATAGGCGGTTTAGACATCTGCGTCCATTTGACGCCGTGGCTACGGTTGTCAGCCCAGACCCTATGCAGACCGTAACTCGTCTTCGGGGCAACCCGACTGGCAAAAAAGTCACAGCGCCAACTAGCGTCTGGGTGGTGTTGTTACAGAGCGAGTCAGACTGACTCTTGTCCTATTGGAAGGAGGAGGAAGAACTGAAGTCCAACTATGCTGGAGCTGTTCATATGAGTATTTGATGCTGTTGTTTGTAAATGTGCTCTACTGAGGCCACATTTGCTTTGCACTGTTCACAGGGCACATGCTGCACCATGTCAACATCGGGTTGACCGTCAAACAGTGCGTCCACCAGATTCCCGCGATCACGATGGAGGCCAGCATTCAGCCAATCACACGCACCGTCCTGCGAGTTCGCCTTGTGGTCACGCCCGATTTTCGCTGGAACGACCAGGTAAATGACGACCATACTGCTGCTGTCAACACGAATGAAATGCACTTTTTTTTTTTTTTTTTTACCCCTTCAGTATGAAATATTATTATGGTGACAGTCTCATGGAGCTGAAAGAGGTGAACAAGGTTTATATACATATATATATATTTGGAGCCTTTATCTTACAAAACAGGAAGTCCTGGGATTTTGATGCCACCATGTTTCTCCTACTCTCCTTAGCAGCGCCCCTTCTGCAGTAAAGAATCATTTCTAACACCAAAATGAAAAGCTTCCCCTCTTACCTTCTTATTGTTTGAGCCGTGGAATCTCCATCTGTCCTCGAGAGCCGGGGCCCCGCCGGCGTGTCCTACCTCTGCGGGCAGAGAGGGCCAGAGGGGGGGATCATGGGAAGCTTAAGTCCGAAGCTTGTCGTGGAATCTGCTGCGGAATAGGAAGCTCATTGTAGCGCGGCCGAATATGAAGATGAATGTTTATGTCCGATTAGCGATGCATGCTCCAATCATGGGAGAGTGGTAATGGAACACTGGCTGGCTTAGCTGTGATCCGGCCGCAGAGCCAGGACACATGTATCGACACATGAGCCGCTTCCCTGATGGCACTCAGGAAACAGACCACACTGGATCATTATGATACGTGGTGCCACGGCTCTTTCAGCGTTATTACTGTTCAGTTTAATTGGCAGTGTTTTTTTTTTTTTTTTTTTTTTTTTTTGAAATCTTCAGTTTATTGCATTGGAATTGCACAGTGCTAATATATTGTGCTATTAATATTTTAAAATATAACCTCTTGCGTGTCACCAAATTCCATGGCAACTGGTGGTCGCCCTTATGTCACATCCTATTTCTAAAACTTATCCAAAAAATTGACACGTGAACATTCATCAACATTATATTAACTACCTGAAATGACAGAAACCATCCTTGAAAAAAATTATTTGACGTCTATTTTAGTGTTTTAGTTTGGCCCGAGTCCCATCCACTAACATGGAGCGGGTGGAGCTTATGACCTATACTGCAACCAGCCACCAGGGGGAGCTCTACTTCCTTTGTCTTCACTTTTGAGGAGCAGTTCAGTCTTCCATCTTTATACAGTCTATGTACCGGACGCAGAGTCCATCAGTAATCCACAAATTGCAGGAGCAAAAGCTCAGAGTGAATTAAAACATTTAATGTTGTATTTTTCCTTCTCCATGGTTCAGGTGCACGGGTCAGTAGGTGAGCCATGGTGGCTATGGGTGGAAGATCCCATCAATGACCACATCTACCACTCTGAGTACTTCCTCCTTCAGAAGAAGCAGGTAAGTTTTGTCTCTCGGATCATAGCTGACTCAAAGAGGACATTTTTTGAGTGTGTGTTCCTCCCTCCAGGTGGTGACAGGAGAGCCACAGCACATAGTGTTTACTATCCCCATCTTTGAGCCGCTGCCCTCCCAGTACTACATCAAGGCGGTGTCTGACCGCTGGCTCGGGGCCGAAGCAGTCTGCATCATCAACTTTCAGAACCTCATTTTACCTGAGAGACACCCACCGCATACAGGTACGCACACATCCCAGTTGTGAGAACTGGGGTTTTAGAGTTTCAGTCTCTATTTTATGGGAAATGCTGTCACTGCCACCCATTTCCCTGTATCCTCACAAATTCTGTATTTTGAGTGCAGTATATCCAAGACTTTGCAGGTGACAATGTTAACAAGAACCCCTGGATTTAAGCAAAGATGACCGATGCTTAACTGGCTTCTTTTAGACTAGAGGTTTCAAACAAGACTGCTCTGAGAGCTTTTCATCATATCACAGTTGCGTGACCCGTTCTGTTTGACTATTTATAAAGCCTAAAATAAAATGTGTCACCTAATACACATTTTTAGCCAACTTCTTCTCAACTAATTATTATATATTGCTCCCTTCTTTTCTGAATCCATGGCCAATAAACCACATTTTTTTCAAATTATGAAACGCTTGAGGTGAGTCAAATTTTGACCTGGACCGTAAGAAAATATCCAGTTTTCATACAGCGATACTTCACAACCACACTGAAGTTTGACTGTGACCATTTGAAAATGTGGGGATGAGTTTTCAGAGTTTGTCCTATAGTCTGAGACAAAACTGGATCCGTTCAGGCCCACAGATTGGTTGCTTTTGTTTAACAAGGGGAGGCACAGTCCCCACAGTTAAACATAGTGGTGAGGACATAATGTTTTAGGAAACCTTGTTTGAAATGTTTGAATGTTTGAAAGAGTATTATGCTGACATTTTGAAGGGATACGGTCTTCCTGGAAGAGCGCACATAGGAGTTGGTTCTGGTCTCAGTCCCATTGAGAATCTACGAGGGGAGCTTAGGTTAAGGTCCATGTTTGAAAACCTTGTAGTGTAGATGAGCTGGTGCGATTTGTTAAGGGAGAATGGAATAAGGTCCTTCATGCATGTGATGAACACTTAAAACACTCATGGTGTTTATGGATGTTGACACCTAGTATAATTTGAGGATCTAAAGATTTATCTCCTATTTCTCTAAACCTCCCAGAGCTCCTTGACCTGCAGCCATTGCCAGTGACAGCCCTGGGCAACCGAGAGTTTGAGAGCCTGTACAAGTTCACTCACTTCAACCCCATCCAGACCCAGATCTTTCACACGCTGTACCACACCGATACCAACGTCCTGCTGGGAGCACCGACAGGCTCTGGAAAAACCATCGCAGCAGAGATGGCCATGTTCCGGGTCTTCAACAAGTATCCATCCGCTAAGGTTTGTCTAGTTGTCTGTGTTTCTGTTGAGTATAATGTAAGGAGATTTATTTAAAGATGTTCTGACTCAATGCTGACTTTTTAATTGGTCACCATTATTGAGTGTTATTTACATTAGAAACAGAATCAGCAAAAACAAGACTGAAATCTGCTCAACCCTTTAGAAAATTGGCAAATTGGCATGTAGCTTAGTTAAACAAGGCCGCACCTCTTTCATTAAATTCTTACATTTATTGTTGATTTACTTTTATGTTGCCGTGCGCTTAGGTGGTGTACATCGCTCCTCTGAAAGCCCTGGTGAGAGAGAGGATTGAGGACTGGAAGATCAGGATTGAAGAGAAGCTGGGGAGGAAGTAAGAGAAGACGGACACGCTCGGCACTATATTCAAAAGTACCAGACTGGAATTGTGTGAAAACAGTGTTTCCGTGTTCTTACGTGCGTGAAGGGTTGTGGAGCTGACGGGCGATGTGACCCCAGACATGAGAGCCATAGCGCAGGCCGACCTCATCGTCACCACGCCTGAGAAGTGGGATGGAGTGAGCAGGAGCTGGCAGAACCGAAGCTACGTTCAGAAAGTTGCTATTCTCATCATTGATGAAATCCACCTTCTGGGTAAGAGTCCTCAGCAAACCCGAAGGAGCTCACTTAACTAGATTTAATTCAGTATTCCTGTCCATACTAGTATGGATGGCACTAAAATACACCTTAACATCCTGACTGGGCTGCACCATTGTGTCTGTTTCCAGGGGAGGACAGAGGTCCAGTGTTGGAGGTCATCGTGTCCAGGACCAACTTCATCTCGTCTCACACTTCCAAGAGCGTTCGAGTGGTCGGCCTGTCCACAGCCCTGGCCAACGCTCGAGACCTCGCTGACTGGCTTGGAATCGGACAGGTCAGCACCAAAACAATACACTGCATGAGTATTTTACTTCATAAGCTCCCTTCTTTTAGGAAAAAGTTCAGATTCAGGTTTTCTTTGTTCGTGAGAAGAACGCTGCTGCAGGGAAGCTAGCCGGTAGCCACAGTCTTCAGCTAGCTGTGTGTTTTTACTGTTCATTCTTTTTACGTATCTTCATATCAGATGCCATGTGTATAATAATAATAATAATAGCAACTGAGATATAAACACATACTTTTGGCCCAGAATCTCTGTAATCGTCCACAGTCTGTGTGTGGATGCCATGCTTCAGTTTTAGACTGTGGATGGATATACAGAGAGAGAAGATTCAACCGATGTGTTTCTATACCGAGAGCCATTACCAATAGGTTACACACCTACATGAAGTTATATGTAACCTGCAAATGCTGTCATTTTTCCAAGTGCGTAAAAGACTATGACAATCTTTTGTATTTATTGTCCTATATAACAAATGTTTCACTCTAGGTCTTCAGGTCAGCAGTTCTGATTTAAATTTTGTCATTCTTTTGTTGATTGATGCTAAAACATAAAAACTTGTGAGATCAATGAGGTCCATCTATAAGTCAGCTTATCTCTCTATCCGTTCATCAGCTAACTGGACTCTGCTCTTGGTTTCCCTGTCAGTTTTGTCACAGTGAGGCAGTGGTCACTCAGGAATGAGAAGAAAGGGGTCGCCAGTCTATCACAGGACAGCTTTTTTAGCTTTACCTATAGTCCAGTTGCCTTTTTTAAACACTTTTTCGCTATACCATGACCTGGATGATTGAGAACCTTGACGGATTTTAGCTTTAAAAGTAACTGCTATTCCTAATCTGTCCACTAGGGGTCCACACTGTTTTTAGGAAAAGTTGCAGGCATGACAACAACAGTGAGACCTGGAACTAAACTGTAGATGTCAGCAATGCGCTGAAATTGCACTAAAATTTCCTAAAATATTTCCAGTTGTTCGTGGAATGTTTTTGTAAAAGGACAGTTCATTAAATGTAAACATCTAAACAATGTACTTGTACTTCTTTGCACTAAAACAAAAGGAAAAGTTGTCGTTATTACTACTATTATGTTACTGGTCTAGCCCCTTTGAGATCAAATTGGGCTGTGTGTTGCCCCTGAACTAAAATCGACATATGGTTTCTTGACTACTAATATTTTAGGTCATTGCTGTCGTTTAATATACAGTATCATAAAATCCCTGTATTTTTTTTTTTCATCACGTTTCACAATTTTGTAGCTTGACATTCTGTCTTCTGCCAGAGCTGTAGAGTGAAGGCGCTGGCAAACGACATTGGCTGCCCGCCATCCATAAATCTGTCTGGTTGGCTGCTGCAGGGACGGAGCTGCTATAATTGTAGCCGCTCAATCCATTATCAAGGCTTTTAAGACGTCTGTAGACATACAGCTGTCCTCGACGGAGTAACCCGCCAAACAATGCGACGCACACTTTACGACATCCTACCACACAGTTTCAGTTCACTTCTGGTTCACACACCGGACCGTAACACCTTAACACACAATAAACACAGCAGGCACATCACAGGCTACGCACATACGTAGCAGAATCCAGCAGTGGCCTGCTGCTCTGTGTCTCGGCGACACTGAGAGACAGTTCACATTGCGGCCAGATGGGGCTTCGCGTTGCCAGCTGCTCACATTAAATCTGTCTTTCTTTTTCGGTCAAGTGATATGTGCATTCTGCTTTCTTTTCCCCTCTGCCCCCACCCGTCTTTGTCTAACAGGTGGGTTTGTTTAACTTCCGTCCATCTGTTCGCCCTGTCCCGCTTGAAGTCCACATCCACGGTTTCCCAGGACAACACTACTGCCCCCGCATGGCCAGCATGAACAAGCCCACCTTTCAAGGTACAGCTCGACGTCGACAGCGTGCATGGTCTTTATGCATATTTGAATGATAATCCAGATTTTTATCATTTAGTAATAAACAAATACTATTTATTACTATTTATTATTAAATGCATAAATATTAAAAAAGTTGAAATCATTTTGTTTTCAGACACAGTCCTCTTTTTATTTCTATTTATACACATCAATTATATGTTTGGAAGAGACTGATCAATAAAGTTTTGAATGCACATTGCTGGTTTTCATGAGACAGTGACAAAAATGGAAAAACCATCTTTGTTTTCAAATTTTTTGCATGTTTGTGGGTGTGTGAAAAAAAAAATGCAGCTTAAAACACTTTGAAATAATCACCGCACAATAAATTAAACCCTGAAAACCCTGTACCTTGGTCTTTTGCAGCAATACGCAGTCACTCCCCGGCCAAGCCAGTGCTGATCTTTGTGTCGTCGCGAAGGCAAACCCGCCTGACCGCCCTGGACCTCATCGCTTACTTGGCTACGGAGGACAACCCCAAACAGTGGCTGCACCAGGACGAGAGAGAGGTATGCTAACACAGCGTCTACACAGGAGGAGCGGCAGCATTAGTTCTCTGTTTGTCCATACGGGATACCTTAAGGGACGGTAAGGGATGGATTCAGCGTGACTCCAAGCCCAGAATCCAGTCAAATGTGTTCTCATTTTGGAAAGGGTGACATTGCAGCTACTGTGAAGGCACTCCAACAACTACTGTAGCTACAATATCCGCTCTGACTCTGTACAGTCATGTCAGTCTAGATGATAAATCCAGTGTCTCACTACAGCTTGCTTGACTTTGTGCTTCCACATTTAGCACATGTTGGCTGGTACTGGGCTCTGTGGTCAACAGTTTCCAATGCCAAAGAGTCAAAGCAAACTGACACACTAGATGAAGCCATGTTCAGACGTGATATTCTCATGTGTCCCTTCTGTTTTAATGTGTTTTGTTTGAACGGGATTGCTCTTGTTTGCTTGCTCTCCCTCCTACTGTCGCTGTTTGAGAGCTGGATTAAGTATAACTACAGACGGACTTCAACAGAACTTGTGACGCAAAAGCCGGTGTAATGCTCCGTTATACCGTCCGTTCATACTTTAGGATTAGTGTGAGATGGGAGCCAGCGATTGCTCAGCTCAGCAGCAACTTTAGCAGGCTTTAGTTGTGAGAGCGTGTGTGTTTGTTCTTGTCTACTAAGAATATTCTGCATAGTGTATTCCCTTCCCTTTTTTTTTTTGTCATGTAATGTGCATTTTAATATGCGATTTATAGTAGATGTGCAACAACTAGTCAGTGATTAATTTACTGGTTGACATTATCATTTGTGAATCCATAGACTGTAGATAAAGATGGACGGCGGAACTGCTCCTCTAAAGTGAAGCCAAAGCAAGTAGAGCTCCCCCTGGTGGCTGGCTGCAGTATAGGTCATAAGCTCCGCCTACCTGGAGTAGCGTTATTAATTCAGCGGGAATCTCTTTGAGTTTAACATTATACAAGTTGAACCATTACAAAGACCTGATTTTGCTTTCCTGATCCCAGCAGATTCCCTCTCTCGGTTCATGTACGTAGTGTGTTTTATCATAGGCCCAGTTGCTGTATGTGTGTGCACAGAAGCGCCCCCTCCTTCCAGACACTGTGCGTGTGTTCCACTGATATATGCTGCCGCCGCCTGCTGCTTCTCTACACGGGCCATGTAACGGCTCAGCTCCGTGCTGTTTGACTGACAGGCTTCTGGTGATGGCTGCTTAACTCTCACCGGGGGTCACCCGCTGCCCCAAATCCCCTCTCTGGCTTGACAGCTCTTTCTTCCTTCCTTTCGCTGCTGCCTGAGACTCCCAGCTCCTTCTCACGGGGCTGCTCCTGACTTATCCCTAACTCTTATCCAGTTTTGTAATTTATTAGTTGGAATATTTTGGAGCAGGCGGCCCATGGACTGAGGCTATAGTCCACACAGGTTCTATTCCAGCATGTCGTCCCCTCTGCCTCTGTGCAACTTAATCTTTTTTAAGATTAGAATTTAATTAAGTTAGTCATCTGGTCTTTTTACTGGTATGTAGACCACCTTACTGGAAATTGAATTTAAAGCTATATTTATTAAATGGCATTTTTTGCAAGACTCTTAAATAGAAATCAGAGGAAAGCTACTCACCTAGTGTTCACCTGCTGTCTTTGTCCTGCAGGTCTGTGTCCTGTTTTCCAGTTAAATTTGGGATCATGAAGAAGGTCTCTAGCATAGAGTACAAACCTCTGTCCAAAGTGAGGAGTAAAACATTCATTCGCTGTAAATCAAATACACACAAGCTCCCTCAAGTTTTTTGCCTCAGCGTAGATGTGCGACAAAAACAGCACACGACAAAATGCCAGGTAGCTCCAAATGCTCCACCAGTCCCTGAAGCTCAGTTTCCCAGTCTGTCGTGTACATTTTGCACGGCTATTGCAGCTGCTCTCACCAGTGCAAAAAAAATTAAAAAATAAACACCCAAGCTTTCTATCTGAGTCAGCCAATGCTCTGTCAAGTGCATCTCCTTCCATAAATTACTCTGAAACAATGTTGGCCCCTGGTTACTTGAGGAACTACAGATTTGGAAGCTGAACCCCTGAACACACATAGAACATTAAAATAATGTTTCTCTTCACACTGTATTCCCAATTCAAATTCATAGAAATACAGTTGAAAATCTGCAAGCTGCTCTTTTAACATGTCCATAGCGTGATTGTAGTTAGTTTGGAGCAGGTGTAGCGTGTTTTTCACTGATCTGACGGTGGTGGTGCTCTTGTTCGTCTGCAGATAGAGCACATCATCGCCACAGTCAGGGATTCCAACCTGAAGCTAACGCTGGCGTTCGGGATCGGCATGCATCACGCGGGCCTACACGAGAGAGACAGAAAGACTGTGGAGGAGCTGTTCGTCAACTGCAAGATCCAGGTATGAGTTGTACACCAGACCTGTTCTGAAAACTTGACATAGATGCGAGAAGTTATACGTGTGTTGTGTACTTAAATGTATGAGCTTTAGGACGATGTGGTCAGATATATAAATCACATGCACACTCGTATTATAATTTATCTTGCGTAGCTGGTTTAAATGTTATACCTTGTTTATTTTCCATTCACATAACTTGTGTGAAATGCTAAAAATGTCAACAGGTTCTGATTGCCACCAGCACTCTGGCCTGGGGGGTCAACTTCCCTGCTCACCTGGTGGTCGTCAAGGGAACTGAATACTTTGATGGCAAATCCAGGCGCTATGTGGACTATCCCATTACAGGTACATATGCCACAGCTATTAGGTATTTCAAGCTTCTTTCAATTTACCAGAGAGTGGAAGTTTATATTATAACTGTGTAATACAGCAATTGTAATGAGTTATCCCTTAATGAAACATTTAAGTGGTGAATCCTAATTTTGCAGTCATTACAGTTGTGTTAATCTCTTGGCTCTACTAATTTTATATTATAAATACCTAAATATATATAAAGTATGGTTCTACAATGTGCTGTGTGTATGTGTCTAGATGTCCTGCAGATGATGGGGCGAGCAGGTCGTCCACAGTTTGACGACCAGGGCAAAGCGGTCATTCTGGTCCACGACATCAAGAAGGATTTCTACAAGAAGTTCCTCTATGAGCCCTTCCCTGTAGAGTCCAGGTAACAGCCACGTGTCTTTACACCTGCAACATCTGTGCGCTCCACATGACACCGTGAACTGTGATCAGTTCCACGTGTTCTGCATCCATCTATGTCACTGACAATAACAATATCTCTCAGCAGGTCGCCTCAGTGTATAGTAGGGTTTTACTTATGGGGGGAAAAATACAAGGGAGAGTGATGTGAAAGACAACTTTTAACACAAACCACTAAATAACTGTGTGCTTTTGTAAATTTCACGAATTCCAAGTAAAATACAGCATGCAGCCGGGTGTCTTTTGCAGAGAGTGTTATCCAAATAAGATCTATGGCAGAGGTAGAGGAAAATGATGTAGAACTGATCGACATTTTATGACACTATGCTTCTATTTGTCCCTATAACAGTAACTTTACAAGTATGTGTATATATAGCCACTAAACATCTCTACAATTAATACTTTGAATGCTAGCTCCATCCATTATTTTAGTCAGTTTTTTAGTCATTATCCCTGTCTCTTGTAATTCTCTGGGGGTTTCAGGCTCTGATTTCCTTTAAGCATCTTAAGACAATATGTATAGTTATTAATGCTATACACTTGAATTGAATCAGAACTTAAAGTGACAAGAACAGTTGAGTTGTAGCACCACATGGCCCATAACTTTGTCTGCTCCCGAGGTTCATAACAGGAACTTTACTGTATATTAAGAAAAAAATCCAAAACTTGTAGCTTTTCAGTTTACAACAGGAGAAATATTATTTTTTAAATGGGAGCACAGCATAACTTCTGTTGACAAATTTCATGACAGAAGTTTGTGGTTTTTAGTTTTTAATGCTTGTCACTGGGCAGCAATCAGTTAATCTACCCAACAATGTAACTATGTGCTGCGGTGACGCAGACTGCAAGAGCTGTGATTGGTCCGAACTGATTGTTTTGGATCAATAAAGATGGAACACATCGAGGAAAGGTTAACTGTGGAGGTTCAGACATACATACATTTGTACGACTCGTCTTTGGGCGAAATTTCAGCGTAAGTTTCAGTCACCATTGTTGAAAGTGGAGGAGGAAGTAGAAAGAAAGATTAACCCGACTGGCAAAAAAGTCACAGCACCGACAAGTGTTTGGCTGGAGTTATTACAGACCGAGCCAGACTGACGAGCGCACAAGTATGAATGGCTCGCACCGGCATAGGCTACGTACGTAGGTTACGGAGTCTATGTCCTGCAGTACTTTAAATGAGCCTTTAGAAACAACAACGTACATCATCGTATCCCAGAGTCGTGCCAATTCTCATCTTCAGATTCCCAAATTTATTCATTTACAATAGTTTGAAACACGGATAGAACCACGTTTTCACACGAAGAACCAGATTTTTCACCATTTAAGATGCGATAAGATCATCTTTTATTTATCTCATAGTGGGGAAATTTGCAGTGTTGCAGCAGCTGTATTTCATTTAATAAGTACAAAAAATAGAAAATGAAATACAAATACAAAATCGTCTGTGTATTTACACTTAGTAATTCTAATGTGTTGTATCCCCAGCCTCCTCAGTGTGCTGTCAGACCATCTGAATGCTGAGATTGCTGCAGGAACCATCTCATCCAAACAGGACGCCATGGACTACATCACCTGGACGTACTTCTTCAGGCGGCTGGTGATGAACCCCAGGTTAGCAGAACCTGCTCGCACCAAATACCTTTACCGGCAGTAGTAGTTCCTGGAGATCACAACTAAAGCAAACTCATTTTTGGCCTGTAGTTGTACACCCTGGTCAGAGGAGTGCCATGTTCTCCTGTCAGACATCTGCAGTGTAGACAGAGTTCATTCCAGAGCATTCCAGCCTGTTGGTATTTGCACGCCCGTCAGCTCACGATTTACCATTGACTGAATGAGGCCGAGGCAGTGGGATAATACAAATACAGGCCTGTGAAACCTGATACTGATCAATTTGGTTTCAAGCTGGGGGTTTTGGGGGATGATATTCAATGTCTGACAATTTTCAGCTACAACAACTGAAAGGATTTAGCGTTTTCTTTATTGGCGGAAAGCCTCAGGCAGCATTTATGATCATCTTTGGCTAGTATGAACCATCTGAACACCTGGTTTTGAAGCAGACCAGGGCTGAATAACACTGTTCCCTTACCAGCTCCCTCTGGACTGTAGAGAAAGTTGAAAGGCCTCAAAAGTAATTTCAAATACACTTTTTAGATGAAAGAATAGAAGTAAAACAGCAACAACTTACAGTGGCTAATAGTAGTATTGTTATCATTATCTAGCAGTATTCAGATTAATAATATATAATCATGGGTTTTTCCTAATAGTGCTGTGACTCTATCACACTCACAGTTTTAATTAACAGTAGATATTTTGCATAGAGAGTATTTGCAGCTAGGAAGAATAAATTGCATTAAATGTCTTCCATTCATTAATTTGGTTCTACTTTTCTGATATCCATGTGATTTCGTGATTTCAAATTAAGACTCCCATCTCCGTACATCCTAGTTTCTTATAGGCTGTTACATAAGACGTGAGAAATTTGTTCTTGCAGCCCTCGTTTGGGAGTTCTCGCAGCTTGTTCTCGACACATCAATTGTGCAGAACTTTTTTCTCGCGTGGTGTCTTGTTACTATTCTGCGATTGGTCAAAAACTGGAAGTGGGCATGTGGTTAATGCATAAATGCTATGTGAGCTCCCAGATGCTAATATTCGCAGTGTGACCGCTAATTGGTAGAGATCGGCGTACTGTGTGTGGGTGCTTGCTGAATGAACGGCGTGATCCGACGGACACGGTCATTACAAAGCAATCATCCATCTCCCGCATCTCCCACAATGCTTAGCGTGTGTGACGTATGCTGTAGTGGGAGGGCCCTATGAGGACTTCTCACGACGCATAAATTTGGCCAAAACTAACTTTTTTCTTGTTCTCTCCGCCCTCGAAGCGAGAACAAATTTCTTGCTTTTCGCAGCGTATGTAACAAGCTTATGGGTCTGCCTGGAAAACCTTCTCAGACAGGTGTCTCAAGAATCTTCCTAATCAGACATCTGAACTACCTCATCTGACACCTTCACAGTTTTCACTCCTCACCCTGTTTCTACAGGATAAGCCCAATGCTCCTCACAATTCGAAATCCATTTCAGTTCCTTGTACCTGTGTTCTCATTTTCTTTTCTTTTATTCTGTCACTTCCCAAACCGCAAGATGATGGGTTTGAGGATTGGAACATAGATTTAGTGGCAAACCACAAGCAGAGAACAAATTCTTTGTATGTGTAGGAAACAAAAAAAGCAGATTTGATTTTAAACCGATCCTATGAATGCCTGTAGCAGCAGTCACTAGAAGATAGGTAGAAGAACAGTATTCTTTGTGTCACATTACTTGCACTTACAAGTGCAAGTTACAAGTGACACTAAGTTAAGCCCACAGGTCTTCTACTAAATCAAAACAAGTCGGTTTCAGTATGACAGACATATTTGCTCTTTATGGGAAGCTCTTTAATCAGCAGTTGTGTATCTGCACCCTTACGTTCGCTTCATATTCCATGAATGGTGATCGTCAGTGCCTTAAATTGTCCCTCTGAATGTGCATATTCCTCCTGACAGTGTTATTTCCATGCAGCTGTGTTTTATATCTCCCACGGCAAATTTATCACTCCTTTCTGTGCGGTGCTTTCAGTCTTTGATTCCTATAGAAAGTACACACAGAAACACACCCACACCCACGGTCTCTTGGGTGTCATAAACAGCCTCCTCCCGCTGCCATCAGGAGCCTAATGGCTATGATGCTAATGGCCCTGACTTAATCAGACAGGCCATGCCACCGGTAAAGACCTGTAAAATATGTCGGGTAATAAACGCATTCAGTGCTCAGAACTTCTGCGCTGTTAACATGCGGAGCGATGGGAATAGCAGAAATACTTAACATTAAACGCGCATTAAATACGGCTGTCGCGCGTCTCGTACGCTGCTTCCTGCCCTCAAATGAGGCTGTGATTTCTCCTCCCTGCTCCCAACTGCACTATAAATGATTTTCTATGATAATCGTGAGGATATCATTTGTTTTAATGTGTAAAAAAAAAAAAAAAAAAAAAGGAAGTGGGAGATTTTTTCTGAGTGGGCCCTGGCTTACATGCATTATGCAGGCAACTGTGAAACACCCATATCTAGTATTCCTTCTTTACTTGGTATTCATTCAACCCCAAATTTTATTCATATCCAGTATCATGCATGCCTATGAAGGTTCTCAGTAATCCAGGTCTTGGTTTATCCAAAATCCTTAAAGAAAGGCAACTGGACTTGTAGAATTTCCTGAAGGCGTTTCGCCACACTGGTGGGGAGTTGGGGTTTAAATAGGAACATCTGTGGGTGTTACCCATTTGAGACTGGACCCTCTGACTGACAATGGATCATTAAGCTTGTTACATGCTCTGCAAGAACCAAGAAATTAGTTCTTTCTCCCAGGGCTGCAAGAAGAGACGTCATTCTCGTTCTCTCAGGAGTTCTCACAGCTTGTTCTCAACACATCATCTTCCACTAACTATTCTGTGATTGGTCAGGAATTGGAAGTAAGCATGGCTAATGCGGAAAAGCGAAAATGCTGTCATTCCCACCCTTTTTCGGTTGTGCAGTGGCTCATTTTGAGGATCAGCTGGCGGAGACAATTGAACACAGTTATCAATCCCATTTTGTTGCTAGCAGCCACACTGCTCTGTATTATGTGACCGCTGATCCCTCCTGGGTAGGGATGGGCAGAGATTCGTCGGTCAAGGTCGTCAAAACGACTGTCTGACATCCTAAAATAAGAAAAGCGCCTCTCGTCGTCCAGTTGTTTCTGTCAGATTCCCACAATGCTTAGCGCGTGTGATGTATGCTGCAGTGGGAGGGCCCTATGAGGACTTCCCAGGAGTTCTGCACTTGAGCTTCTCGTGAAGTATAAAATGACCTGGCCAGAACTTTGTTCTTGTTCTTGCCACCTCAAGAAAAAGAAAAAAATTCTCTTACTCTTGCAGAGTATGTAACAAAATTTAGAGTACTATTCATTCGAGAAAGAGGACAGGGTCAAACAGTCTCCTCCAGTGACAGGTGTATAGTCGTTAACAGACACCAGTCAAGCGGGTTTCTGATGGGTAGCACCCACAGATGATCCCATTTAAACCCCAACTTCCCACCAGTCCAGTTGCCTTTCTTTAACACTTATATTTACTACATTTTTGCAGCGAGAGTTGTTCTACAGTTGTTATGTTGGGAACTGATTATGCTGCAGCAAAGATCTTCCTGGCCAATCAGATCATTTGGGCAGGCTTTACAACAAGCTTGCTTTTTGAACTTGTTTACAACAAGATGTCTCTGATTGGTTGGACGACTATCCAGTTGTGTGCAGAGTTGTTTTGTTCTCCTCTGCGTCAGTTGAAACACACCTCCCAAACGGAGTGCTACAGCAGACGTCTTTCATTAAAGTTCACACAGATTTAGCTTACCAAACATCTCTTTAGGCTTTTCAGCATCTGTTACTACCAAAGAAGCCACAATTAGTCTGCTTTGATTTGATCCGAACACACCGTGATCAAATATTGGTGTTTGGAGCTAATGACGATTATCTATGATTACACTTCTGCGTAGCCTCATGTGGTAACTGTTATTTAGCAGAGCGGAGCATGGAACCCATTTCGTCCACTAGTGTGTCTTGTTTCAGGTAATAACTCTCTAACCTGGGAGTCATTTTCTGATAGGGGCTTTCGTTTCTCTCTGGGCTGCAACTTCTTCTCTGCAACACAAATGTGTGACCAAGGTTCTAGTTTTTTACTGTATAGGTCTAAAGGTTTCGCCATCGTTAAGTTTCCATCATCAGGAATCTTACTCTTACTTAAGCTCTTGTCCACTACTGCTGCCAGCACAGTGGGAGAAAAACCTGGTCAACCCAGAAAGCTGGACTCTTTTCTTTGTAATATGTCAGGATAGATGTATGCCCACACAATGACAACTTATCAGGACAGTTTGCAACCTGTTCACACTTCTCATTTCAAGAAAATATCACCAGTCTTTTGTCCTGTCCTTACACAGGTTTCTAAAACCAGTATATGATGTTTAAATGCAGGTTACTTAGATGTGCATATGGCCAGCAGCAAGTGTGGAATTCAACCTACAATATCTGTTTGTTTGAACTCTCTGATTCGCTCAGCACATCTAGAATACGTCCAGCAGTATTTCTTTTCTTCAGCCTTCCTGACTAAAGGTCTCAGCGGACAGTTAAATCAACCACGAAGAATGCAAAGCTGTCCTTTTTTTAGTTTTTATAGTAACACTCTGTGCTATGTGTTGTTCAGTTATTACAGCCTTGAAGACATCAGCCACGAGTCCATTAACAAATTTCTGTCCAACTTGGTGGAGAAAAGCCTGCGGGACCTGGAGTGCTCTTACTGCATAGAGATAAAAGAGGTGTGTATGTTTTATTTTAAGAATTCTGTCAGATGTCACAGATGCGTTCAGCCTGATGTCATGTTTTCATTTCCCCTTCACCGCTTCAGGACGATCGAACCATTGAGCCTCTGACTCACGGTCGCATCGCCTCCTACTACTACCTGAGGCACGAGACCGTCCGCATGTTCAAAGAACGGCTCAGGGCTGAGCTCCCCATCCACGAGCTGCTCTCTGTTCTCACGGTGAGTTTCACACTGCGAACGTGCAGCTGCTGCTGTTCTGTTACCACTTGCTGTCCATGTAGTGAGTGCTGCCGCTTTTAAATGTCTGTCCTGTTACTCATACAGCACACAATGGAAGATCAGGTTACACTGTTTAGGTTTAACCTGATCCTCCATTATGTACGGATAGATTGAATGCGTTTTAATTTTTAAATTTGAATTAATATTTGAATATTGTCCTGTGCCGATCAGCCACAACATTAAAACCACTGACAGGAGAAGTAAACTTTTGGACCTGGCATTCATTGGTGTGGATGTTACTTAGACATGTAGCACCCACCTAGACCAGACCAGGCACCCCCACCTCATAGCAATGACACTCCTTGATGGCAGCAGCCATCCCCAGCAGGATGCAGGATGCACACACACAAAAACACTTTAGGAACAACTAAAAAAAAAAAAAACATGAAGAACAGCACAAGGTGTTGACCTGGCCTCCAAATTCACTAGATCCCAAACTGATCAAGCATCTGTGGGATGATCCACAGAGGCCCCTCCCCTCAAAGCCCCCCCCCCCCCCAGTAACAACATTTTGTTGCCAGACACCACAGGACACCCTCAGAAGGCCCACGTCCATTCTTGTAGTTTTATTTCTTTTCTTTCTTTTCTCGCATCTCTACTAATAGTATTTGCCAACTGGAGATCTTTTCCTCGACGGTCGCGTTTAAAAGGCATTAAAGCATTCATCCACTGCTTGATCTGTGCACAATAACTTAATACAGAATACCTTGTTACTGCATCTTTCTCTTTCTGACATTTGCAAATACATGCATCCTGGTGGGTTATTGCACACGCTTTACTCCCACCGGTCAAATTAGCACCTCTGTCTGCACTTCATTAACCCCCTTCCTTTTACTGCCTGACCTTGTGCAACCCCACAGAGGTCCTCCTCAACCTGGCTTCTGATTAGTGGGGTCAACACGAGACATGGAGGTTTCACACGTTTCAGTGAAGGGGGGAGTTGATGACATGCTGCTCTCCTTCATCGCTGTGTATGTGCTTATATGTAAGCACATATAATAATCATTCACAGTGGATTCTGTTGCTGCAGAGGTCATCATTCTTCAAATTCTAAGATCTACACATTTTCTTAAAACAACAGGTGGAAAACAATGTGTTTGAGTTTGGCAAAAGGTTGATCTTACATTTTTTAAGATTAAGCCATGCACTAGTAATTTATAAATCCGTTTTTGTTGTTGCGTTTCATTGTTTTTAGATCTCCTCTAGGAAGTATTTGTGCATTCTGCTTTAACCTCTCTCCTTGTCATCAGTGGTTAAATAACGATGCTAACATATGGGAGAAAGAGGCTCCTTTGAGCCAGCTAACATCACTCTCCTTTACAGACATGTAGTTGGAAGCAGACCAAATCATGCCATGCCTGGCAGCCTCCCTCCCCCTGCAAGCATCAGTACAATAGGCCAGTCACCCCGCCGCCCCCTCCACTCCCCCTCTGTTAGCTACAAAGCCCTGGCATGCTCCTTCAGTTACCCCTAATTGCTGCAGTGTGGCCACTAATGAGCAACACCCACACCTCCTTTCAGCACCACATCCCACCCCCCTCTTTACACCTTGTTTTTCTCTCCGAGAACTACGCCACCCGTCCCTACCTTTGGTTCGTTTTCTGCTGCATTTGCCCTCGGCTTAGAAAGAAGGCGGTCTTAGCATAATGAAGTCATTTGCATGAAACAAAGTTTGTCAAACCTGCATCCGACAAGCATCTAAGAGGAATTCTAGCATTAAAACTACGTCCTACTCACCAGATTAGAACATCTCCCAATTGATCGAGAGGGCGTGGTATCATAGTTAGAAACCATAACCAGAAATTAAAGGTTGTAGTAAAATGATTACCCAAACTCGTACCTTTTAAACATCGATCACAACCACCTTTCTTGCATCTGTGATGATCTCATCTTCTTGTCTTAGTTATGTGCACACAGTTTTCAGAATCTGTGCAGCTGCATCGATCTAATCAATTCTTATTGTAATTTTTGTTGCCAGTTTTCCCTTGTTGTTTCTGGCTCTAGCATGTGATTCTTGATTCAGACCATAGACGGTATGAAGATGGACGGTGGAACTGCTTCTCCAAAGTGAAGCCAAAGCAAGTAGAGCTCCACCTGGTGGCTGGCTGCAGTATAGATTATAAGCTCCATCTCCTCCATGTTAGTTGATTGGGACTTGGGCCAAAATAAAACAGTAAAATACACATCAAATAATTTATTTTAAAAGATAGTTTCTATCATTTTAGGTAGTTTATATAATGCTGATCCATGTTCAAATGTAACGAGCGGAGTTAGAGTACAGCTGCAGTTTTAATTAAACGAAAATGCGAGTGGGGCTGGAGGAAGTGTGGTCGGGACATCGATACCGCAGCTTCACATGGCTCCACTCTCGGACCGTACTGATCAAACTCAGGCTCCAAATTCGCAAGATGGCGCTGCCTGTATCCCCGGGAAAATAGCGTCAGTTTTATCCAATGCAAGGAAGTGGCGACACGTTGTCCATATTTATATACAGTCCATGATTCACACCTAATACTCACCTTTAGGTTTAAAGTGGTTTGAAAGTTTGTGTAAACTCCACTAGATTGCAAGCTGTCCGATCATCTAACCTGTTGTCTTGATGTTCCCACTTGACTGCAGCCGTTTTCCCACAAATAACAAAGTACAACATATTGTATTAAATCTGAAATTGCGAAAAGGAGTTTAAAATTAAATTCTTAAAGTCCAGAGTCCAAACTTTAGTCTTCACATAACATTTTCTGCCTGGTCCGAGCCCAAATGGTACTTAATTCATGTTCAGTCATATAAAAGAGACCAAAGGTAGCAGATCCTCACAGATTGATGTCTGAAACCAGAATCACTTTTCCATATCAATGACTTCAAAAAAAAAAAAACAGAAGTGGAATTAAACATATTCTTATTTAGCTATTAAATAAGCTTCTAAAATACGAACCAATCATTTTCAGGACAACATAAATTAACTTTAATGAATTGCCTGCCTTTCTTACTTTGTCCCTTCTCTGTAAATGTGAGCTAGCGTGGCGTTTCTGCTTTTGATGCCTCCTGAAAGATCTACAGTCTTTCGCTCCAGCGCAGCCATGTGCAGACACAGTGGTACTGGAAGATAAATCAGTTGATTCCTGTTCCTGTCCCTCGCCACAGCCCCCACCCCGCTCAGGTCGTTTTCAGGTTCTGATTTTTAAAAACACACTGGCGTTCGGTAATTGATGGATGAAGCCTTAACAGCCAGGCTGGGGGCGGAGGGGGGGATGGGGGGGCTGTGACTAATGCCTCCATCGCAGCCTGTTGATGGGGCTACATTAGCCAAAGTTGAACTGGAGTGAATTAGAGGAGAGGAGCCATGCGTGTCCATGCATCTCTCTGTAACACAACCACAAACAAACCTGAACTGTCAGCCTCAGCTAAAAGAAGAGATGGATGAACCATCATCATCATTTTACCCACCCAGGGCTTTTCACATCTTTTTTTATTCTATGTATAGCTTTCTTGGAAATCTAAATTAAAAGTAGAATATAAACCTAACCCTTGGTAGACTTTATAAGCACGACTGCAGATTTATTTCTTTTTGTTTACCAGGTTTGGTGCAGAAAAGTGGGAAGCCCCATGCAGCTGTTAGAGTCCAGATGCTTGGATTTAAATCTTTAGACTTCTTGTTCCACTTTTGATCTCTTCAGGATGCAGAGGAGTACGCTGAACTGCCTGTCAGACACAATGAGGACCAGCTGAACAGCCAGCTGGCTCAGCAGCTCCCCCTGCAGGTCAATCCCCACTCCTATGACAGCGCCCACACCAAGGCCCACCTGCTGCTGCAGGCCCACTTCAGCCACGCTCAGCTGCCGTGCAGCGACTACAACACCGATACCAAGACGGTGCTGGACAACGCCATCAGAATCTGTCAGGTAAAATTCAGTGGACATCTGATACACAAATTCACAACAGAATAGTTTATTAACATGCGAGTTATTACTTAACCGTAACAAGAAAAGATGTTTGATATGCATTTAAACGGCTCTCAAGTAGACATTCATTCATTCGTTCATCTTCTGTAACCGCTTGTCCTCTGGAGGGTCAGGGGGTGGGCTTGAGCCTATTCCAGCTGTCATTGGGCAAGAGCCGGGGTACATCCTGGACAGGTCTCCAGTCTGTCTCAGGGCTAACACAGAGAGAGAAACCATACACACTCACACCTACAGCAAATTTAGAATCACCAATGAACCTAACCAGCCTGGAGAGAACCCACGCAGACACAGGGAGAACATGCAAACTCCACATTGTGAGCTGTAGTCATGTTTGTTTGATCATGCTTCTGAGCCATTTAGCTTTCAGGTTTGGGTTGTTGCGAGGGTGATTTTTTTTTGTGTGTGTGTGTGTGTGGCAGTATATCTGTGTGACACATTGATATATGAGCTGCCAGTTGTTTTCCCATTTGCCTTTGGACCTGCAAGAGTTTTCCAAGGGATCTGCATCACGTCATCGTCCTCGTCATGTGCTCTGAAGAGTGACCCCGATGTGTCATAAGCCCACACAGATGAAGGTTCTGCACGAACATGGACTTGAAAGTGGAGTTTTCTTCCCTGGAAGTACACATGCCTCAAAAGCTTAATCTCTCAGATGCTCATGGTAGGGGAGGTTTAATTTGGGAGGCAGGGAATATTGATCTTGTAGTATGGCCTAATCTAGCTGAACAATGTAGTGACCTACACTATGGAGGGTGTAGAGCACTTGAATTAACAACCAGTTCTGACACCTTGACTAGATTACATGGAATATGTGTTAATGCTGAAAAGTTCCTATAAAGTAGGTCTAACTTGGAATGGCTCGGTTATTAGTGCCTACTTAGCTAACAAGGCTAAGTAATGTAATGCTTTTGTGTTACTAAGATGCATGTTTGGTGCATTAGCCCCTTGCTGACTACATAGTGGAGGGGGACCGCCGCCATTAGGTTCATCAAAAACCATCAGAGTGGAAAGACGTAAGCGTGAGATAAGAGCCAGACCTGTTGTAGTACTCTGTACACGATCAGGGATCAGGGAGTCGAAGGAGCATTGCGAGTGTTTGCATAATAGCTTTTAATTCATACATTTTAAAGCACGCAAACTAATTAATCTGAGTCTTCCAGTCAAACATTTGTGTATTTCATATCAACATTTTAAGGTAATGAACGTTACAGTTCAAGTTCAGGTATTTAAAGCAATGAATTCACCTTTTTTTTTTAGTGTGTACAAATGTATATGTTTTTTATGACAATATTTTTTTAAATTTAATTCTTAAAAATGAAAGCAGTAGCGTTGTGCGTTAACAGTATTTGTTAAAGTGTCTGATTATTGACATTGAAGGTATAGAAAGATTAACAGAAACACCTCATGTATCAGCAGCCTGAGGCAGCGATTTATGGTGTTTAGTGATTCATTTTTTTGACTTTGTCAGCATGCAGTTTATCTTAATGTTAAATTGAAGTGACATCTGGTTCATTTAATGATATTGTTCATGACTAATAGATTTGAATTCGGCGCCGCACATAAAAAGAGAGCACATGCTGTGAAGCTAGGCCGCTCTGATGAGTGGATGTGTTTAACATTAGCAGGTGATTTGCAGTTGAACTTGCTGATCCGTCTCATAAATTACACGATGCTCTGTGGTTATATCTAACACCTAGGTCCTCTCTGTGCCTTGCAGCCGCATTATCTCTGCTTCCCAGCGTTTATAGAGAAAGAAGCGGACATGGTTTTGAACAACAGCCACTTGCTCAAGTTCCTACAAGCACGTGTACTGATAAACTAATAGATATCGTGGATGGTTCTTATTTTTGTCTCCTTGTAAATACCGTTTGAATTTAGGACCATGCCTGCACGTCTGTAAGCTATTGTCCACAGCTCAGGACATGTGTGTGTGTGTGTGTGTATACGTACATGTGCTTGGGATTTTCCATGCTGTGTATCTCATGGCTCATGGATGTGGTTACTTCTCTGGTGTCCTGCTGCAACAGTTCACTGAAACTGTTCTTCTCTTCAGTTTCTCAGACAGATCTATATTTTATTATTTTGACTTGCGCTATATACATAAAGCGAACACTGATTCTTGAACAATACACACGAGATAGGGTGGTGTTTAATGGGTTTAATTCGGAATATCGACACTGCGTTGATACACAGCACTGCACAAGTGTTAAATCTTATCCATCTCGCAAAAACATCTGACGCCAAGAATTTGCTGCTCGATATAATAGCTATCCAAGCTGTTTGGATTGATAAATGTGTGTCTGAAAGCCGGGTAGTTTGATTGCTAACAAGATAAGAAACACATTCTGCAGATCAGTCTTCCAAAAATACTGAAATCCATTCATCCACTATGGCCCTGGGGTTAATTAGACCAAGGCGATGCCATGCTGCACGTGGACCAAAGTCCAATCATTCATTTCTTGCCTTGCTGGACCATGTGCGGCATTGCACTGCCATAAAATAAACCCTAAAAAGCCTAAAAATAATAAAAAACACTGACCAATTAGCTACAGTTTTTGAACTTCCTTCTGTTTCCTTGTCCTCAGGCGATGCTAGACGTCGTCGCCAACGAAGGCTGGCTCGTCACGGCCATCAGCATCTGCAACCTGGTGCAGATGCTCGTCCAGGGCCGCTGGCTGCACGACTCCTCGCTGCTGACTATACCGCATATAGAACAGCAGGACATCTATTTGTTCAGGTAAACGCCCGCACAGTCATTTGTTCTCCCAGCTGAGCGTAGAATCAGAACATTGCATCTCTAGCCAGGACTTAGCAGGCTTGAAATCTGCAATCCTTCCACACAGGCGCAAACACATATGCAATCAATACACATAGTTAATGATAAAAAAGCAAACAGGAGTAGGTTTTGCCATGCACGCACCGTATGGATTTCCAGGCTTGTGTCCTACCGTGTTAAATAAAACGGTAAGAGGAATGGCAGACGCTGAAAGACAGCAGGACGCATAGGATGAGATTTGTTGTGATGCTGCCTCGTGACCAAGAATCTCTCTCTCTATAGGAAGTGGGCAAACAGGAAGGGGAGGAGTGACGCGGGAGGCTTCAGTGGGCAAATTGAAGGACTTCCTGAGCTGATCGCTGCCTGCAATGGGAAAGAAAGCGTTTTCGCCGCCATGGTCGGACAAGAGTTTCAACCGAGTCAGATTTCCCAGGTAGGAATTCAAATTTTATTACACCGCCGAGCACGTTGGAAACATATAAGTTCATTGAAATCAATAAAAAAGGGCTCCTTAAATTGTGCAGCCTTTATAATAATTACCTTCAAAACGGTGCTTGTTCCCATGTTTAGTGCATGCAGATCACACACGCACACACACCATTATCAGTGATGAGCCATGAGCAGCCTTGCCACTGTGGTCCCAGATACCTCCAGGATCCCCAATTACAGCTCCATAGACAGGGTTTACAGCTTCAATTTAAGTGCTAATTGCAGCAGTAATGAGAGTGTCCGGGCACGATGACAGGCCCCGTGGCTTCACCCAATCAGTGTCTTCGCTTTCTCCCTTTCCCACCTTTACTCCCCCGCCGCCCCGAACCCCCACCCCGCCCCCTCCGATGTGTGGCGGCTTCTCTAATTAAATAATTAGATGTGCAGCGGCGTTCCTGTCTGACTTGCTCGGAGAGAGTAATCCTCACATAAATAGCTTTTGCTGGGTGAATCTGAGAGGCTTTTCTCCCTCCTAGCCTCCAATACACTGTCATACAAACACACACACACAGACACACACATATAAAGCCGCTTCCACTAGCGTTTTTACAGTCACTCTCTCTCTCTCTGTGCCTTTATCCTTTTTTATATCTTAAATTCTCCTCGTGGTGGGGTCTTACCAAATGTTAAATTCTCCATAAAAACACTTAAGGGCCACCTAAGACCAGAGAAAAGCTTCTGTTAGAATGAATCATGACATAATCAAACAGCAGACAGGCAACTGTAGTGGTTCTCATACAAACACCTTTTTTCCTCCTTTTGTATTCTGTGAAGAAACATCTTTATTTCTAAAATGACGTAATTTGCCGGAGTGTCCTGAACGCTGACCTCGTGAACTGAGGCCATAATCGTCACCGCAGGCCGTCTCTCCTCTTACAAATATCAAAAATAAAAGCATAAAAGACATGTATGCATTATTTTCTGTCTATTTTTATGCGTCCTTATCAATAATACAGATTTTGTGAGTCAAATGTCACGCAATACGCACAATATATTGCAAGTGCTTCGACAGAAATTCTTCAAATTTGCCGTAACTGTGATCTCAGACTCAAGAACTGATTAGGTTTTTAAGGGTAAAGGTCACTGTCGCCTCACAAAACGCATTTTCAACAAAATTTCACACAAACGGCAATTAGGGTAATTCAGCTTTACTGTGATATCATAGCGTTCTGTCAAAACACAGAAAGTTAAGTTGTCAGCAGCAGAGAAAGCCGTGTCATTTAGGGCTCTCCTAAAAGTTAAAAGCCTTTGTTCAGAGAGGCCAAAACCTCCAGATCTTCAAATGTGCCCCAGACCTGATCCTGTCTGTCTCTTGCAATTAGTTTATGGCAGCATTCTGTATATCGGGCGACCGCGGTAAGTGCTAGCATTTGGTAGCCATGGTAACGTGTGCACATCATTAACCCTGGACCAGACCCCAACCTGGGGGTTTTTGACCGATACATCAGTGAATGATATATCACAGTAACTAATCTCAATTAATCTGGCTAATTAGTAATTTCTGTCTTTGTTTTCTGTGACTGTGCAGATAAACACACACTTTACTGTGGAGTTTGATGAATCAGTTTCTTTAGCTACTCCAAACCACAAGCTAAAGAAATGAAATTGAATGTCAATTTTACACTTCGATGGAGACAGAGACAGCAGCCTGTCTCTGAACGAGCTTCTCTTCCTAACTATGGTGTCCTGTAGAGGGTGGTGGACATTGTTCATGATGGACCATGATGGTCCTTGCGTCTACCACCGATGTCAGGGACTCCAGCTCTGTCCCTACCACAGAGTCCTCCTTCTGGATCAGTTTGTCCAGCCATGAGGTGTCCTTCTTCTTAACACTGACTCTCCAGCAGACCACAGCGTAGAAGAGGACACTGGCAACGATAGTCTGGTAGAACATGTCCAGCAGCTTCCGGCAAATATTGAACGACCTTAGCCTCCTGAGGAAATAGAGACGGCTCTGACCTTTCTTCTGTACTGAGTCTATGTTAGCCGACCAGTCCAGTTTGTGATCCAGATGTAGACCCAGGTCTGAACCACCTCTACACACTCCCTGTTGATGGTTACAGTTTGCAGGTGGGGCCTGGACCTCCAGAAATCCACTACCATCTCCTTGGTTTCAGCTGTATTGATCAGAAGGTGGTTCACTCAGCACCATGAGACAAAGTTGTTCACCAGGTTCTTGTACTCCTGCTCCTGTCCGTCCTTAATACAACCCACAATTGCAATCAGTTCCCCAACCTGATTAAACCACATTTCTTTCTAATCCATCATCTCTGTCTTGTCATCTGACAGGCGTGGTCCTTCCTGAGTCATCTCCCGGTGTTGGAGGTGGACATGAGTGTGAAGGGCTGGTGGGAGAACACCCAGGAACAGACAGAGCGCCCTCTACCTGCAGGGGGGGCTAACCTGAGGGATGAGAGCAACTGGTTGAGTGTCCATGCCGACCAGGAGTACGTTCTGCAGGTGTCGCTGAGACGCATCAACCTGGGCCAACAGAGGGTCAGTACGCCCGATAACCATCATGTTAATGCAATGTTAAATACTCTGAATCCTGGTTCTGGTGTGCTCAGGTGAGTGATCAGAGCTTATTATATACTGCTCCTACACTCTACTACACATGAACAGGAGTTTTATTCCAAACCTGAAGACGAGTAAAAAGTACCTTACCTGACAATCGTGTGGTCTTTAAAGACTGTTTTCAGATCTCATAATCCAAAAAACATCACAGATTATGTGCGCTATGTGTGTGTAGTAGTAGACTGGGACTGAACAGTGTTTCTTGTTGTTTCAGAGGAAGCAGGACAGCAAGGCCCAGGCTCCCAGGTTCCCCAAGGCGAAGGATGAGGGCTGGTTCCTCATCATGGGGGAGGTGGACCGCAGGGAGCTGCTGGCTGTCAAGCGGGTCGGATACGTGCGCAACCGCACGGCCGTGTCGGTGGCCTTCTACACGCCGGAAAAGACGGGAAAGTAAGCTGCTGTGGAAAAGGTTTAGGACGTAGAGAAGGACACTAACTGACCCAGCTCGTTTAAATGTTTATGACGAGGCTGCAGGTTGTGACACGGTGTCCCTTCTGGTTGTTGGATGGTTTTCCAGACAGGAAGTCATTATGATCAATGAGGGACACTAGCCAAACTGACAATGGTGTTATTCTGTTTTTTTTAAATTTCCTAAAACAGCTAGATACTGCAGCTTTTAGCAAATACGTTACTCACAAGTGTCGCTCATTGATGGGTGTTGAGGAATGATATATGTCAGGCTCTTGGCTTTCCTTGGCACATGAGACCAATACTGAATAACATCAGATTTCATCCGTTTGCGCTGGACTTTCAACCTGTGATGCCAGCTAGTTGGCCTTTTACAGCACAGCGTGAGCATTAGCAGTTCTCATGACTGTTCGTAGTCTTTCAGCACCAAGGACATAAACTGATCTCTGCTGATCCTTGTCCTCTTCTGCTTTCCAGGTGTATCTACACGCTGTACCTGATGAGCGATAGCTACCTGGGTCTGGACCAGCAGTACGACATCCACCTGAACGTCACGCCCGCCAGCATCGCTGCGCAGGTCAACACAGAGGTGTCAGACTCGGCCCCTTTAGCTGACAAGCAGAAAAGCTCATCTCATGTTCACCGCCACTGATCCGGGAGGTTCATCTTCTTTCTCCCCTAATCTACTTCTGCTTCACTTATGAATATCAGTGGCAATGGCATTCACTTTATACTTCTGTACTGTGACTGCACCACATGCTGCTCTGTTAGCGCTGCCATTGGAAAAAGGAACTTTTCTTTTTTGTAATTTGTTTAGGGTTTTGGACAGATCTCATGATTTTACATAATTATTTTGACTTCTTCTCGTGTCGGGAATTTAATTTGCAAAACAACTGCTGTGGCGTCACTGATGGACAATAATTACTCCACTCTCTGATTGATGAGCAGCATCTTTGGATGGATGGAGGCGGCCGTGAAATAGGACGGGGGCTCGTTCTTTTTCATTTTTCTTTTTGAGTTTGTCTGGTCAAAAAAATCTTATCCAGTCAACAAGTCACGGGTTACCCTTTCAAAATAATAAACAGGTAGTCTGTAGATGCTTCTGCAATTTTTACACATTTGCACATTCTTTAAATAAGCTTCTAATGACCACTGTGGCCTTATGAGGAAATAGCAAAGGGTGGTATATCGTTCCGTTGACATAGAGCTGATATAGAGTTAAACATTGGAACACAATATATAAAAAAAAAAAACGCTTGCTTTTGTGTGCTGAATTTCTTCAGAGTCATAGTTACGATTCAAAAAACTTAGTGTCTGCAGATAAAATCCACAGAAACGCGGCGTCACCGTGTCAAACAGGAGAAAGCCGACCGAGTCGACTTAATCCTCCCGTGATGATCTCTTTGCAGGTGTATGAAGCAAGCTTCCTCCCACTGCAGGTGCTAAGCTGTCACATCTGTTTCCTCTACTAATGAGTCTCCTCCACCTCCAGAGAAATACCCCTCGCTTACTCTGTAGTATCTGCTGCTGAAAGCTTCTGATCACGCGCTTCAGTCGCTGAGGCGGCGGAGAAACAAACAAGACAACAAAACCAAGCGGCAATTATTTTTATTTTTTTTTACTGAGAGTGAAACAGCTTTAAAATGATTCAGTTAGGATTAACACGAGAGAAAATGCGCCCCGTTTGAAATGAGATGTGTATCCATAGATTTGACTGTTGTTGCCGAACATGCTTGAATGTGTGAATGAACTTCAAAATAAAAGCATCACATCACATGAAGACCACATCCTGATTCTTCCTGCTGATGCACACCTCACCTGTTACCCCACTTTCAGTCAGGACAGGTTGAGCAGGGCCTTTTCACACCTGCACCATGGATCATGTTTTTGTTACACTCTACATTGATCAGCCACAACGTTATGACCACTAGCAGTGACAATTCAGTGTTCTGCTGGGAAACCTTTGGACCTGGTATTCATTCATTGGTGTGGATGTTACTTAGACATGTAGCACCCACCTAGACCAGACCAGGCACCCCACCCCATAGCAATGACACTCCTTGATGGCAGCAGCCATCCCCAGCAGGATGCAGCCTGACACAGGCACACACACAAACCCGGGTACTTGAAGAACAGCCCAAGGTGTTGACCTGGCCTCCAAATTCACTAGATCCCAAACTGATCAAGTATCTGTGGGATGATCCACAGAGGCCCCTCCCCTCAAAGGCCCCCCACTAACAACATCCTGTTGCCAGACACCACAGGACACCCTCAGAAGGCCCATGTCCATTCTCTGATGACTCACAACTGTTTTGGAGGCACAAATATAGACATGCACAATATTAGGAATGTGGTCATAATGTTATGCCTGATCGGTGTATATATGGGAAAATTGTCAGAAGCCCAGTCTCCATATCCAGGCGTATTAAATTATTTATGATTCACACAAAAATGCAACAAAAGGGAATTTTAAAAATGTTTTAATACTATCTTAACTATAACAGTGACGTTGCAGCTACTGCAAAACTGCTTTCAAATACAAACAGATGGTATTATTTGTAATATTAGAAGGTGTCATTCACGGTCACAAGCACTGGTAAAGTACTTGTAATCCTTTTCAGGTCCCGTATGGTGGCCATGCCAGTTATGGCGTCTTGGTTAAGGAGTTAGGGAACTGAAACACTTCAGAAAAAAAGGTTTGTGTTTTTAGGCCCGAGAAAGAACGGAAAATCCAGAACAAAGCTTAGGCCAGATGCATGCATACTAATCATAATATTAACAATGGCTCTATTTCATAAGTCATTACATACGGAACCCTGAATGTGAAGCAGCAGTGGTATCTTTTAGAGGATGATAACATTTCGAGTGTTGTCTCTAACTCACAGTAAATGTTTTCCAGTGGTATGTCAGCGTATTCCTGTCTCCGTCCTCAGTGCATGTCATTCCTGTCGATTTACCAGACTCTAAACATCTCTGTTCTTGACTTTTACTCGTTATTGCTACACAGGCAGCGTCTGATCATGAATATCCAACATAGAAGAAGCTCGTGAAGCTGGTCTGAGGTCCCTTTAAGGAGCCTCCTGCCTCATATCAGTTGGTATTTTGTGTTTTGTTGGTGCAATTTTAATTAAATCCACACTAACCTGTTGGCGCACATTATGATTTCAGTTTCAAGGTCTGAACGGAGGCTCAGAAATGTACTTAACACCTTGTTGATATTGTGCTTAATTTAGCCATATTCTCTTGCAGGCTTTCTGCAATGGAGTGTTGCAGGTAATCATTTTTATTTTGAATTAATACACCAATAAAACATCATAAAGTAGTGAAAAAAAAAGTACAAAATCACACCAAACTTTTAACATTTCTTTCATGCAAGTATTCGTATTTGAAAAGGTGGAATCTTTAATTGTTATGTGTTTTAGCTTGAAATTGGTTTGATCAGTTATTTGGTTCATTATGGAATCTCTGAATTAAACAAATCAAACTTAGAAGTTTACTGGCCTGTATTTAGTAGCCTGTACTAGTCCAGTAATAAATGTAAAACAATATAACACAGCAATTATATTAATCCTTTCTATATTGTTGGATTATTTAAATCCTCTCTGAGCTACAGTGTGAATGGAGCATTGCAGAAACACACTGCAGGTCTCGTTCCTCCTGAAACGTTTCTCCTGGATCTCCTCAACAATAATGACTGTGTTGGTTATGAATGAAAGACTTAATCAGTGTGTAGACTATTTTATTTTTTTGTTGTGTTTTTTTGACCGTCATATTTTCCACAGACGCAGCCTAATTACCAGTAAATCTGTCCCTGAACAGAGGGGTTAAAAACCAGCGTCAACCGTTCCGTGCGCCTCCAGCATCCCGGATGATTTTCTCACCGCAGGCTGGATCCCATTACCGAGCGGGCCGCCCTGGCTCCGGCACCATCATCATCATCATCATCATCATCATCAAGGTCCAGAATCCAAGCTTAGCCCGCATCAGCCTGGGAACTGTGCTGTAGACCATAGGATCACATTTAGAACAAGAAATGACATTTACTGTAGGCCTGGTGCTTTTTTTATTTACTTTATTTATTTATTTATTTTAACTTTGAAATTGAACTTTTGTGTAAAACGTTTTTGTTATGCTCTCAGTCTGCGCTTGCGTTTTCCACTTCCCATCTAGAGGGAGATTCAACCCAAAAACTTCTTGGAGAATACGCAAAATATTTGACTTTTCATTCATTATTTAATTATTCATTTTAATATATGTTAAATGCTGTAGGATAGTTTTACACGTGCCTACAGATATAGACTACAGACTAAAAACAAATCCACCTCTGGCAACACTTTTGATTCGTTATCCTTTGCCTCCAGGTTAAAGAAGCCTGCGTAAAATTTAACGCAAAATTTAACGCAAAATTTAACGCAAGTTTTTTACAACAAGCTCATCTCATCACAGATCACGGATATTTATTAAAATTCACTTGTAGGTTAAAAATCACCTAACAAAATATTATATTTGCTTGGAGTAGTAGATTAAGGGGAAATTATTACAATTTATAATGTATGTGTAGATACAACAGCACGAATGAAATATACATTTAATAACACAAAGGAATTATTTGCAAAAATAATTGTTTTTTTTTTTTTTAATAAACTGATTTCTAGGTGTTTTAAAGGGATATTTTAAAAGTCAGTTCTGCATACCATTTCCTTTCCAGTTTGGGAGTGAAAGAGCAGCAGTGGCCGCGTTTCTGGGGGAATTTTATTTTTTATTTATTTATTTATTTATTTATTTTTTTTCGATCCATCCTGGAGCCAGAGGTGAAACATCTCCCACCGGCCAATCCCCGTTTCCCCCGGAGCGCGTCTTTACAAAGAGCAGCCAATGGGGACGCGAGGAGGGTTTCCAAACGTCCAATAGGAGCGGGGCGTCCTGCTCCGGAGTGGGCGGGTTCTTCCTTGGCTCTGGATGCGCTGCCATCCAGAAAATCACCCAGGATGAAAGATAGGCGAGTGAGATTCTTTGTGGACTCAGCGGGCATCACATTAGGAAACTCACCGCGAAGAGGTAAGCGAGGAAATGTGTATTCAGACTTGTTGGTAATTGGGAATTAAAAGTGCAGCCTTATTAGTTTTATATTAGCTGAGCAGGCTAACTCCTGCTGTTTTAATTCACGAATGTGGATGCCTCCAAATAAACGGTCTGTGTGGGGAATGTTTCATCCCGCAGGGCCTATACGTTCCCAGGCAGGAGCGCAGCTCAACGCCGGCTATGAGTGACCCAAGTGTGCGGTGAGCCCTCCGTGTTGGGCTGGCCATAAAAAACAGAAAACATAAAAAAAGCAACTTTAATCCTCAGAAATCCAGGAATTAGCCGCGGGAACACCTGGAAATATGGGAAATAAGAGTTCACGCGGCGGCAGCTGGAGGTTGTAGCTCGAGCGCAGGGAGGAACTACTTTGATGTTTGGAGACACATCGCCGCGGCTTCGTTAGAAACTAATAAAAAAAAAAATGCTCCTGAGACACCTGGACGCTCAGTGACCGACTCAGAGAGGAACATGAAGGAGAAGTCCAAAAATGCGGCCCGGACTCGACGGGAAAAGGAGAATAGTGAATTTTATGAACTGGCCAAACTGTTGCCGCTCCCCTCGGCTATCACCTCCCAGCTGGATAAAGCCTCAATCATCCGCCTGACAACCAGCTACCTGAAGATGAGAGTGGTGTTTCCCGAAGGTAAGAGGCTGAACACTAGCCGAGAGAATAAATGACAATAAGCAACTAAAATAGACGAGTGGGACTATTTAACAGCACAATTAGAAGCTATATATCCAAATTATTCCCTCTGTTATTAGTCTGCTACAATAGCAGTTGATATTTTTTATTATTAGCCTACTTTTATTATTATTTTTATTATATTTAGCCTTTTAGCAATAGTGGGCTAATAGGCCAGGGACTAGCATAATATTTTAATGCTTGTGTTGTGTTTGCAGGATTTAAAATAAATAAATAAATAAAAAATGTATCTTTGTATTTAATAGCCAGCCTTAGCTAACTTTTATTTTTTATTTTTTGCTAATCTTTTGTCCTTTTTTTAAAGAATATATTTTATTTACTGGGTGGTCATTTCAAGTCGCTAATCTCCAAATGATTTAATGATTCAACTCAAAATATCTGTCTGGAAAAATTAACAAAAAAGAAATAAATTAAAAAAATATATATATATATATCTGGTTTAATGACACACGCAAATTTAAAAAATAAATAAATAAAATGAAATAAAATAAAAATCCATTAAAGTAGATGAGGTTTGTATTTTAATTGTTAGTTTCACGTATTTTTTTTATTTTATTTTTTTAGCGTTGCTTACAAGTAAATCTCGATCTGGAGTCAATCCCGCATTTTAATTTAGCATATTTATTACGCACTCTTCTCTGGCGCATTTATTTGGTCCGGTGCTATTAATTCCAAATATAATGAAGTATTTGTGAGATGATCAGTAGAAAATCACATTTCGGGGCAAATGAATATTCTCCGCAGTCTATCCTCCCCTCGTATCGAGTCAGCAGCAGCAGCAGCAGCAGTGAAGTCTCCTGTGACTGTCTGCTAGCGCAGCCTGCAGTGATGTGGTTTCTCTCCGGGGCCCCTGGCGGCCCCTGCCAGCAGATTAAGCCGTGATGAGGTTCCATCCTGCGTGACTGCTGCAGAGCTGCGGATATTAGTATGATCTGCACGCCTGATCCCCCCAACATATGGAGCTCCTTGTAACAGTAAAGCGGGCAGTGTAAGGGAGAGTGGAGTGACAAAGGACCTGGAGGGAAAACACAAAGGGAACATGGATACTGCTTAGTTTGGTTTGTTACACCTTTAAGAGGCAGGCGGCTAGCTATGCTGGTGAGCTCATGATGAAAATTTACACCACCAGATTCTGCAATAAAAGAAAAAAAAGAGACTTCCACTACGGTACAGTGTGTGTAGTGGGTTTGAATGTGCAGGAATACGCTTAGCACATCTGCAGGAGATGTGCTTGTGATCCTTTTAATAAAAATACCAGAAATTACTATCACAGCAGCAGGAAGAAGCATGATATAAAAGAAATCCATTCATGATAACCCTTAAAGTTCACGCCAGCAATACACACTGAAACATAATTCAGGATTAGTTGCTTTTAATCAAAATTATTCGAAATCTCAAGCTAGAAAATTCAACCAGTAGTTAAGAAACTGCTTTAAGCAAATATAAATGTCCCGTTATTTACAGCCCCAGATCCAATGAAAGGTATTTATTATATTTATTTATCTGCATAGTTTGTGAAATATAGCATAAATGAAAATAGGGAAGCTCTTATTATTAAACTGCAGCACACCAAAAAAAAAAACACTGGCTTGAAAAGGTTAGTGATAGCTGTCATAAGTATAAGCTAACAGCTATTTAGTGCAGACTGAAATATCAGTATTTACAAGGCCATGTACAGCTTAGTATGTTGTGTGTTTGTTAACAGCAGAAGCAGTCATATCTGGCACAGTCCCCTACATTCTGCATTTCTTGCGTGACTGGGACATGTCTAGCTGTCACACTATGCTGTTACACATATTTGACAACATAAGCACGCCTGCAAAGCTCTGAATAATTTAAAGGACAGTGTGGCTCATGCACAGGCTCTTACTCTTGTGTCCTCTGCACGCCGTAGTAGAGTTCTCCCCAATATATCACCTCTCCTGGAGGCCCGACCTCTTCACCCAGGCTTTTCACCCCCTTTTTTTTCTTTTTTTTTTTTACTGAAAACACTCATACACACACACTCCTGGAGCTCTGTGTTGATTTCAGAGGGCTTCTGCATACGTTGGGGAAGAGAAAAGCTGAAGGAGTTCCTGACTTGAGCAGGTCACTTTTATTTATGGCACACCGAGTGGTCCGAGTGGTAGCACGACCCATGACCTCAGCCGCGTTGGGTTAAATTACAGGACACCCCACACCACCAGTATAGGTCCTAACCTGCTCAATTCTCTCCATCAAATCCCTGGAGGAGATTTCAACAAAGGGACCAAAAATCGGATTTTTTTTTTCCATATAAGCGGTTATCTAATGGTTCATTTTTAAGGACATAGTGCTAATAAAGTAAAAATGTATCTGTAAGAATCAATATAAGTGCATAACATTGTTGGGCTTTTTATATTCTTACTGTTAGCTAAAGAATAAAAGTTTTCTATGCTTTTAAAAAGATATATATAACATTTTTGTGAACAGTATCCACGGATCTAAAAAAAAATATTGAACTTCCTTATTTATTTTTAATGAGCAGTCGTTTAGTTTCTAATTAAACTTATAGTTCTCAGCACATTGAATTATGAATGCAGGCTGCACATTGTGCTAAAAATTCATTATTATTATTATCATGATTACTGTTGTTGGTTTATTGTGTCATTGAATCACAGCAGCGTCGTACTGGGCTTTGAGATTCATTTCAGGATTAAAATAATGATAATAAACTGAGACATTTTATTTTTATTTTAAAATAATTTCCCTTGAACGTTAGTTTATCTTCAAAGCGCTCAACCTACAATCGATCTCTTTGCTATTTTTATATAAAGACTTATATACAGTATTATGATATGTGATATTAAATAAATTAAATTAAAATATATGTCTTCCCGGTGGATCTCTAGTGGTTTTATTATTATTTCTTACTTTTATATCAGTATTTCTCACAGTGGAGTCTGAGGATCACAAAATGATGAAAGAAACAAAAAGAAAAAACAACAAATAGAGGAAGTTAGTTTTAATCTATATATATATAATTAATTTTTGGGCCATATTTGCGGAAGCAAAAGTTTACGGAAACAAAAGTTTACGCAAATATGGCGAAATAGATCTGTAACCACTGCCCCTACCGAGTCCCACCTCTGGTCTGGAGGACGATGAAAAGATATCTGACAAAAAAAAAAAAAAAAAAATCGCCAACAACACGCTTTTTTAAAATAATAATAATAATAATAATAAAACGGTAATTAAAATTGGTACGAACAGATTGGCGTGTTGGTCGCTTCGGGAGCTTTGAGCTTCGTTTTTTGTGAGCTCCTGCAACAGGTCGTATGGATTATATCCACAGCAAACCTCAACCTTTTTCTAATAGTCTCTGTAATAATCTATATATGTATACGTGTTGTCTTCAGTGCGCTCCAAATGCTTCAGACATCGTGCGTGTGTTAGCTATATCAGTCGCTTCCTGATCCAAGTTCCCAAAACGGTTTGATTTTATACCTGCGCTGCGTTATAATAATAATCATCATAAGAGAGAATAATACATGATTATTTATTGTTTCTAGTGTCTCGCTTAGTAACCTGCCTTTTTCCCTTCTAACTAAATTATTCTTAGTATTATTATTGTCTAAAACTCTTCTGAAAACTAAACGATCTCCCAGAGTGGAGTGTATAACTGCATGTTTAGTCACACTGAGCTGAAACTGAACGATTAATATTCTCACAGCGGTATTTGCTTCTACAATGAATCATTTAAAGGCTCTGTATTTATATTTATTTGTCATTAATATGTAGTGGAAGTTGGGTGTTTTTGTTTGGTTTTTTTCGCGCTTGGGTATTCCTGCTGGTTTGATTGTGTCTTTTCATGCAAACGCGGAGTCCATATTGGCTCCAGATGAAGCGCTGCGCTGTGAACGCTGCACGCCGCCTGTTTGCTCTGCACAGCGGGATTTGCATTTCAATGCGCGGCGGCGGCGGCGGCCCTCCGCGCTGCACACAGGCTCCCCGACCCTCCGACCATCCCCACGGCGTCCTCGCTGCCTTTATGAGGAGTTTATTTTCACGCTATTGCATTTACACTGACCCCGGGTTTGATGAAAGAAAGAAAAAAAAAAAGAATAGAAAATCTGCAGCAAGTCTATTTTTAGGCTAGGTTGTATTTTTAGAGCCACAGGCTGCTTAACACTGTAGGCTTAACACTTTGAGTTGGCGCTGGGCTGATTTTAAATTTCTGTAATGTAAAGCCAGTAATGCAAAATGGCCTCTCCCCTTTCAACTGTACCACCAGTTTAAAAAAGAAGGCCCCCGTCCATTCCCTGTATGTTGTTGCATCGTCAGTCCATTTGTATTCTCTGCTAGGATGCAGTTAAATTGTGTTTGTACAGTCTTAAAATCGAAAAGCCTTGTCAGTAATTGTGTAGAGAAGGATAAACGGGAGCTCAGGCTCTGTTAGTCTGTAAATGCCATTGCAAAGAATGTGCTGTGAATTTCTGCTGCTTTCACTGTAAAATAAAATGAAAGTGTTGTCATTTGTTTTATTTCTCAGGCCTGGGGGAGTCCTGGGGTCATGTGAGCCGCACCAGTCTGGAAGGAGTCACCCAGGAATTAGGCTCCCACCTCTTACAGGTACTTATATACTGCTGTTGTTATGAGTATTCCACCAGGTAAAGAATGACTGAATTATTCTACAGTTATTATTATTACTGTTATTATTATTATTCCAATCCTCAGGCAGACATGGTCAACTGTGAGTGTGGTTTAGTAGCCGCTGCCATCTGCCTCCTGCTGCCTTCATTTTTTTTGTGCTTTAAGAGTGTAATGAGCTGAACACATTCGCGGTCACGCACAGAGCCGCAGCCTGTCCTGCAGCCCCTCTCACATCATCATCATCAGCAGCAGCAACAGCAGCAGCAGCAGCAATACAATACAATGGAGAACGGCTGCAGACCTACAGGCTGCCTAGGAAGAAGCAGAGGGTTGGATAGCTCTGGTCAGACAGACGTGACAATCAGGCCTCATGTTGTATTGTTTTTAAAATATTATCAGTTAAAATTATATTAATTTACACAAATTAGAAAGCCTTTACAATATGATATAGCAACGTGATTAATTACATTTCACTTGTAGCACAAAAGCAAAGATTTCCAAAATGACCATGAATAGCTTTCTAAAATAATTTAATGTAGGTGGACTGCATTAGCTTATCAATGGATCGCTGAGCATTTAAAGTGCATGCTACATTTTTATTTTTGCTTGTATTTCATGTTTTTCTTCAAATGATTATTTATGTCAAAATCTTGTGACACATATTAATCCATCTTCTTCGATAGCAGCTTTATAGAAAGCTTGCAAGACACTTTTGCATACATGCCGTGTGTTTGTGGCCCTTCTCTGTAGCTAATACTTTAACGCTCTTTTATTTTTGTTTTACTCTTTCTTTCAGACGCTGGATGGCTTCATTTTTGTGGTCGCGCCAGATGGGAAAATAATGTACATATCAGAAACGGCATCGGTCCACTTGGGTCTGTCGCAGGTTTGTTTGAGAAACGTAACCTCCCGTGCGTCTCATGTGTCCCGGTTCTGAGCTGAACGTTCATTTCCACAGGTAGAGTTGACGGGAAACAGCATTTACGAGTACATCCATCCGGCGGACCACGACGAGATGACGGCCGTCCTCACCGCACACCAACCTTACCATTCACACTTTGTACAAGGTAGTCAGCGACCGTTAACGTGTTGTTCTACATATCCCATGGACTCACCATTCAGAATGAATAACTTGAGTTTTTGCTTCTGTTTTTATTTGCAGAATATGAGATGGAGCGCTCCTTCTTTCTGAGAATGAAGTGTGTCCTCGCTAAAAGAAACGCAGGTCTTACCTGTGGAGGCTACAAGGTAGTATACTACTAGTGTTTTACTTGTTTACCGACAAACTGAGTCAAACATTCAACTCAAATCAAACTAAAACTAGAATTCCGTTTGTATTCATGATAAATTCTTAGACATGCTGCAGGTAAGGCTGGTCCTCTAAATATATTTCAGGTGATAGTCCCAGATGTGTACACTGTAAGGATAACAAGAATAAAAGCTGCCAGTGGCCACTACAAAGCTGCAGTGTGCACAACAACTATGTTTGGATTCATTCTGTGTGCAAAGTGGGAATTTGGTCCGGAAGGCGGTGCTGGCAAAAGGCTTTGTGGGAAAGGGATCGTCCTCTGGGAGCCACAAATGTGACAAATACTGCCAATGCCATGGCAACGCTTGCCGGTCTTTTATTTTTTTTTATCTTTATTATAGAGGATAAGTTGATTTGGAGATTTTTTTTTTCCCGCCTGTGCATGTGCTGAACAGTTGCACCCAAGACGAATCAACATGGTGTGTAGTCCATGGTTAGTTTAGTTTCAGTCTGACCAGTACGTTGCATGGGCAAGGTTGACAAAGACCACAACTCAGCTCAATGTCCACTTACTTGTCTTTCTGGTCTATCTGGACAGTCTGCAGCAGCAACAGAAATATTTTACTCAGTTGTCTTGGAAAACTAGATCTTCAGATCTGCTATGTTTGCACATAATGGATCCATTTTGTCCATCTGCCCATAAAGACGATGTGTGATGTGGTTGAAAGCCTGAGAATAAGCAAATAACTGAGCGTGGAGTTGAGATTGTTTTGTTGATGATGCATCATATCGTGTGAGCACATGTTCAAACAGTACATGCATAATCAAACTCCTAAATCTGTGAACCATAGCATTGGGCTAGAGGGAGGGAACACCCTGGGGAGGTCATCAGTCTATCACAGATCCCTTTGGCAGATTCAGTGTTACCCACTACACCACAGCGTCGTCCACTATCAACGTTTCAATTAGAAATAGTCTTTGCCAGCAGCAGTCTTCTAGAGTTTGAATACACCTTCTGGTGGACACTTCATCAGTGAAGAACCCGAGGTCATGGGATGTTTCGGGTCTTCGTACATCCTCGCACGGATGACCCAGCCGGGGATGATCAGTCCAAGCGGCGTGCTGCTCCACGGATCCCCGCTACGGATCCACAGCCACCGTGAGGCCCTCTCCGTGGTCTCCAGGATGTTTCTGATGGCCCTCATCAATTGCAGTCCTTTCACTCCGAGGAGTTTGAGGGTTCGCAGAAGTGAATGGCCAGCGAAGCCTCGGCACCCGACGTCGACTGTCTCACAGACAGCGGGCCACTCTGTTCTGAGCTCTGCGTACTTGGTCCTCTTGCGCTCATGGGCCTCTTCAATCTGGTCTTCCCATGGGACAGTCAGTTCCAGGATAACCACTTGTTTGGCTAAATGTGGGAACTAGTGAGCATGCACCAAGATGCAAGTTTGGTGTGCAACTTTGTGCACATGGCTGTTGATAAAACATTTATTTTTTTGATTCAAGTTTGACCTCTGTCTGTATTTCTTATAGCACACAAAATGGTTGATTATTGTTTTCTAAATGACTAAGACCACTGAGAGTAACAGAAAACAAAAGGACAAGGCAATTGTCCTTGCTCATTGTGTCAGAGTGTTTTATTAATTAACGTTCTGACACTTCATTTATGAAGTTCATTTCACGGCCACCAAAACTGAGCTAGTTCTGTTTCAGTAGATATTTTTAAGGAGCTCTTCTTACTCTTTTCATTTTCTGTCTCCACCTGTAAAACATTTGGCCCAGGTGATCCACTGCAGTGGCTACCTCAAGATCCGTCAGTACAGCCTGGACATGTCGCCATTTGACGGCTGCTACCAGAACGTTGGGCTGGTGGCCGTCGGTCACTCGTTGCCGCCCAGCGCTGTCACCGAGATCAAACTGCACAGCAACATGTTCATGTTCAGGGCCAGCCTGGACATGAAGCTCATCTTCCTCGACTCACGGTATGTTCTGAAACCTTCCCATGTGATCGCGTTGGCGTGAGAATATGTGTAAAAAGCCTTAATGACTACCGAGAATGCATGCATGGGTATGTGTGCACTTCATACAGCACTATATTATTATGTTGTGAGGGCATAAATCAAAGTCACATCATGGTCCCTCCCTTTTGGGGACGAAACGCAAGTCCACATAATCTAAATAACTACATTTTAAGATGAAAAAGGCAGAAAGAAAGACCTTTATTATAATTGAATGCATGCTACAACGAAATTGCAAGACACATATCACAGCGGCGCTTTTAAGAAGAATAAAATACTTGGAGACTCAGTTTAAGGTTAGGGTTGGCTCAGGGTGAGGCCAAGGGCGTAGATTTGATTTTGACATTGATTGGGACATAATGACAACTCCTGGAAGCGGAGGATTTTTTGTTTTTTTCCTGCAATTTTGGTAAACCTTTGATTGCAATCCCATGTTATCTAATACAGAGCCTGTATGCGTTTGCTTGTACCAACTGTCCTGAAAATGGAGAACCCTATTTGACAGTTTCTGAAGTGAAATGTTTAGCTTGAATTCTGCTCTGGCTGCAATACACCAGCTACCAACACACACTAATGTTTAGGCATCCTTCCGAATAATAAAATAAATGCACTTTACCCTCTGTAAATACGATTTACTTATTTTAATTGTCATGCATGTGCCTGAGTAGAGAAACAACCTTTCCTTTGCAGTCAGTGCCCCCCCCCCACAACAACCAACCAGCCTATTACAGACAGTTTTAATAGAGATACAGAATAAGGAGGAGGATTTGTGGTAGAGAATGACATCTGGCAGTCGTTTGTGTACCAAGACCACTGCGGAGGGACAGCATACTATTATACTTTGAGCAATTTGAGCAATTTTTCGAATAAGTAAAGAAGATATTGTTAAGTATGTGCTGTTTTCTGAAGTAATGGAAACCCATGCTATTTGTGTGTGTGTTTGTGTGGGTGTGTGTCGCTCAGGGTTGCGGAGCTGACGGGCTACGAGCCTCAGGACCTAATAGAGAAGACTCTGTATCATCATGTCCACAGCTGTGACTCCTTCCACCTGCGCTGTGCCCATCACTTGTGTGAGTTAGGTTTGTTTTACCTTCCTACAAATTCTTTACACATATACACTGTTAACATTAAGTTATAATGTCATATATAGCAAGATATATCATTTCCTGTAACTGTACAGTAAGATGAGATAAAATATATTCAGTGCTGTTTTCCAATTTCAGATTTATTGCAGTTTAATGTAATTTTGCATATGCTTTGAATTGTCATTTGCTTTTATTGTCTTTTCTTGTCTCTTGGTCTTGCAGTGCTGGTGAAAGGTCAGGTCACCACAAAGTACTACCGGTTCTTGGCCAAGCAAGGCGGCTGGGTCTGGGTTCAGAGTTATGCAACCATCGTACACAACAGCCGCTCGTCTCGACCCCACTGCATCGTCAGCGTCAACTATGTCCTCACGTGAGTGTGCTGCCGTCGTTTGTTAAGAGTTTGTTTGCTAAAAGTCTCAGTGAGTGCTGGTTGCTAATACATTTTTAATATTAATGCAGACATCGTATTTCCCCAGGCGATTGTTCTGGTAATAGCTGGCTACGTTAGCTAGCTTGACATGGCATCAAGAATGCACACTGCACGTTAGAAGGCTGCTATGTCTTCTACGTGTCTCTGACCGCTGTGGAATTAATGCATCTGCAAGAGCAGACAGAAAAATGACAGTGCTTGCTGATTTAAATTCATATTTGTTGATGAGGCATTGAGTTTGCAGGTTCTCCCTGTGTCTGCGTGGGTTCTCTCCAGGTACTCCGGCTTCCTCCCACCGTCCAAAGACATGCTGGTTAGGTTCATTGGTGATTTTAAATTGGCCGTAGGTGTGAGTGTGAATGGTTGTCTGTCTCTCTGTGTTTGCCCTGAGATAGACTGGAGACCTGTCCAGGGTGTACCCCACCTCTCGCCCAATGACAGCTGGGATAGGCTCCAGCCCACCCCGCGACCCTTCACAGGACAAGTGCTTACAGAAGATGAATGAATGAATGAATGAATGAATAAACGATGAGGCATTATGTCTGGATATCTTGTACGTAATCATGTACATTGCCATCATCCACACATTTTCTTTACCTTGATGCAACGAGTCGTACTTGTAGACTCAAATTCTTGCATCTAACAGCTCACGTCAGCGCATTGTCACACTGCCAGGTATCATATTGGACATGCTGCATACAGCACTGAACAGCATTTTTTGTTTTTTGGTTGTTTTTCTAAACTAGCCTTAGCATATTAGCACTCGTTCAGTGACAGGCTGCTGTCTCTGTCCTGCTCCAGATTGAGGAGGTCGTTTGTCCCTTAGACCATAAGACTATACAACGCCTCCATGTGAGGAAACAACTTAGGTATAACTTAGATACTGGACACCGAATTTCCCACGGGATAAATAAAGTATCTATCTATTCTAATCCAATCTAATCTGATTGAGAAAGTATACTAAAGGATAAGTTTTTAGTATCATGTTCCTTCCCATGCTACAGGGCACCGCTGTTATACAAAAGGTATTTACAACACAACAATTTAACACAGGAGGCCTCACATTTCTGCTGCGCTGTCATTCTCCACTTTGATAAGATAATGAGTATTGGTACTCGAGATTTCGGCAAACAGTAGCTGTGAAGCAATTAAACTGGAGGTTAATTGGAAACATGACATGTGTTTATCAAAGCCTGGTGCGCCGAGTGTGGCAATCATTGTTGATGTAGTATGAAACAAAGAAAATGTGATTATGATTGCTATGTTTTCTTTAAGGAAACCCATAACTTTTGTGAGTTTTCTGTAGACATTCCTGTACTATCTCTACATCTGGTCTCCTGTATGCTAGTTGTGTCAGAACGTCTGAGATCTTTGTTTCTAAGTTTGCTAAGTGTGCTCATGCGCGCGTTGGCTGTTACCTGCATCATCAGCCGGCCGGCGGTGGCGTCAGTCTCCTGGTAGACTTTGTCTAAGACTGGCAGTTCTGGCTGCTGCGTAAACAGAGGCAGGAGCTCCAGATCGGTCTGGACTGGGCTGGCATTTCATTTCCTGGGCTTTAATCCTGCACCAACAGCACCGGGGTTTGCCAGAAAAACCCTCATTACAAGCTTCTCCTTTTCACTTTCATCCCGATAAAATAAATCTGTAATCATGGCGGCGGCTTCTACCTTCATGAGCCACACTCTTACTCTTACCATTTATTTGCCTATCATCCCATTATTTTATTGCCCTCGATGTGCGTATTTAACAGATGTACAAGGGACTACATGAATGAATAAGGCCTCTAAAACCCTCCATTAAGCACCACAACGAGCTGCATTCACGGGCAGAGAACAGCTTGACACACATCTCCTCCACCTCCCACATCACATCCATAACAGCTTTGTGTTTATGGCCTTTTAATTGCTGGGTTGTAAACCTGATGAGCGTTTATGTGCACCAGCTTGCTGTGAGGGGAATTAAGCCTCGTATCCCTCCTGTTCTGCTTTTTAAATCTTTTTTTGTAACACCATATGAACTACACCATGCACTAAATGGTGGAAGTGGAGCTGTGTGCTTCTTTTTTTTTGCGTAAAACATGGGACAAAAGACAGAAATAGGCAGGAGGAGGAGGTGGATGAGGTGGAGGTGGGCTTTTGTGGAGTGTTGTTATCAGGGGCAGAGTTGGTTTGCCCAGTAGCTTTAGTGTGTACAGGCACGGATAACGCAGGTGATGAGGGCACTTCACCTACATGTGAACTCCCACTGTGTGTTCAGCTGCGATAACCTCGGGACCTCCTGGCCCGGCTCCAGTTTACCGCTGCAACCACAACCTGACAGTGATTTAGCAATCCTTTGAATGAAGGAATGTCTGCAGCAAAAGCACGTAACCACATTATACTCGTCCTCTCACGAGTCTGTGATGCTGCACTTTCTTTTTTTTTGTTTTCTGGTTTACAACCAACTCGTCACTCTGCTGCCTCACGGCCGTGGTGCAGAAAATGCGCTGGACAGACAAGGTCGTAAGTTTATCTTTATGACCCTGTCCCTCATTAATTGCGCACAAATCCACGACTCATCTTTAGCTTTACCACGAATCTCACTGGACATTTTGCCGTCGTCCAGTCTCAATCACGTGAACTGCTTCCATTAAATCCAGAATTCCCTCTTCTTGCTCCCACTCTTTATCTTTGGCTGGCCCTCATTGCCGCTGTCTGGTAATGATTAATTGCACGTCGTTCATCCACGGTGTCAGTCCTTCTGTTCTCACCTGGTTTTACCCAGTTTGACCTGATGCACAGTGCAGAATTTACATGTTCTCCCTGTGCATGCCTGGGTTTCCTCAAACATTTCTAAACACGTATACGTTGAGTTAACTTATTGATTTTAAATAAGTCGCAAATGTGCGCGTAAGTGGGACTGGTGACCCTCTCTGCAGGATAATACAGCTGCATTTCCAATTAAAATTAGCATAAGTCGCGGAAGTTAAGTCATACTCAGCACTACGTATGATAATTAATGACGCAATAAGAATATAAGTAAACAACACATTTAAAGGCTCCTTTAGGCCGACACACAACTTTTGTTTAATAGAACCATTAGATGAAAGTTTAAAATTTGTTCTTTATTCATAGATATGTTAAAATATGTCATGATTATGCTTGAATAACAAATTAATAGAGAGGAAATTTAATCTAAAGCGACAGATGAATCGACTTATTGAAAAAAAAAATTTTTTTTAGTGGTATTGTTAGCTGTAAAAGCTATTCTTGTCACCCTGCCTCATAGTTAAGATAGTTAATGAATAGAGCGATAGTTGTCAAATGTGATTTGTAGATTAATCAGATTTAAATGTAAATTAAATAAGCAAAATAAAAAGTTAGGTGTCAATCACAGTTGAATAAAAAACATCTAAAAATTCTCCAGATCAGCCTCGGTCTGTTTTCGCCTTTTGTCCATGAGATTCTTCTTAAGAAAAAGACGTGCAGTTTGTGTTAAGTTCTACGTCTCACTGCTGTGTTGATGTCTTCAGTGTAATTTTTAAATTGCAAATTCATCCCGCGGGCCATATCAGACCCTCCGGGGCATTTGATTGTGCTGTTTCAACACTCATGTATTCTTTTCTAGTTGATTATGATAAAACTGCAAAAGCACAAAGGCACAAGATTTCTGAGCTTACGTCATCATGGTTATATTAGCAGTGCTTAAAGTGGTATTTTAGGATTCTCCAACTGTATCAGATTCAGATCCTGTGAAATGTGTCCGCCTGTATGTATGAATTTGTCTCAATCTCTCTGCACACACGCACAGAGGGGAGATGTACATGGAGGATGGATCACTATTTGTCTCAAGTAAACCCTGTCCAGGTTTTCCGTTGTCTCAAACTTGATTCATCATCCGTGGTGAGAACACTTTAGCGAGAGAATCAATTCCCATTTCCCTGTAGTGAGGCGTCCAAGCCTCTCCGATGGGCCTGATTTAGCCAGACATAGCCTTTAATCTCACGGTGTATTTGATTGGACAGCTTCGCCTCTGTAGAATGTTTGTCGAAGGCCTTGCTGCAATCCTTCTGGTAAAACAAGCATCCCAACAGCCGTTCCAGCCCTCTTAGCACACCCCCAGCCCCTCTCACATGCATGCACACATCACTCCACATGCCGGCCCTCTCAGCACCGTGATGAGGCTCTAATTGCGAAACAGATGTTAATGGGTTTTTGCACCTAGAGGAAAACAAAACAACAAACATCCAGGTACACACGAGCTGTGTTGGTGTGATTTAATAAACAGCTTTTCCACAGGTCTGGGATCTCTCCTTGTGTAATCATGGACCGTATTAAATCTATTGCATGCAAATGAAAAACATCAACAGCACGGTTGTGACTGCATGGAATTTATCTACCGTGTCTTCAGGGAGACTGAATATAAAGGCCTCCAGCTTTCTTTGGACCAGGCCGCGTCCAAGGCCTCTTTCCCCTACGGCGGCGGCGGCAGCAGCACCAGCGGCAGCCTCACGGAGAACTGCAGAACTCCCAAGAGCAGAGTATCCCGGCCCAAGACCAAAGCTAGACTCTCACCGTACACGCAGGTGAGGACTGCATGTCTTACCGAGCCGGCCTTTTAGCCGTGTGTCTCAAACAGTAGTCTCAAACTCAGCTAAGACTCAGGTTTAGATAAAAGATGAAAATGCAATTATCTGTGATCACACTTGGCTAAGAACAGCTGTTTGTTTGGTGTCGGTCAAGACTTGGGGGAATGATGCATACATTTGGGAGCATGCTGTTATTTATTTATTGATCTCCACCCTGACCTTAGTTATTTTAGAGACCTGCACAGAGCTCACATCTGCACGATTGCGTGAATAATTATGTTTTTTAATGATATAATCCCACACGGTATTCTGTCTATATTAAATAATTTAGTTAATTCTCTTTAGATTCATATATTATTTAGTTAACTGCAATACGGACAGATCACTAATGGTGCTTTTCCCTTTTTATGTGATAATTTATAATAGTGGATATTTTTATTATTAGTTTTTTAATGAATGAGGCAGGTGACAAGGTGGCTTTAATGTGACTCGGGATGCATTGTGTGCTCACACACTAGACTTAGACTTATTAATCCACAAGGGAAATTGCTTGGTCACAGTAGCTTAGTTGCACATAAAAAACATTATTGAGAACCATAAATGAAAAAATAAATATAAGCAAAAATCAAGTAAAATAAAATAAAATAGCAAAAAATGTACAAAATAAATAAGGTGCAATAATGTGCATTAACATTAATAACATGGAGTTATATGTTATAGAAAGGTGACTTGCTGTACAACTAGATTGAGATTAGATTAAGGATTCTGGTCCCAGGCCAACTCCAAATGTGGCTTGAGCTCAGATTAGTCAAATGTGACTTCAATTAGTCCTGGGTGGGTTCACACTTGTCCTTTAAGTTGGCCACTTGCCTTCAGATTGCCCAGGATGGATGTTAATGCAAGATCTGAACAAGACAGTCTTGTGTTTGTTTTTGTGCGTGTGAGGCGCTAATTAAAATAAATATAGCAAAAAAAAAAAAAAAAGGTTTAGTACTTTGTCCCACCACGACGTGCAGTGCATTCCAGCTAATGTTCTCCAGTGTGAGCGTGCCTCTAATGTTTTTGTCTCTTCATCTTTTTGACTGATTTTCTGGCACTCAGTAAACTTACATTGTTGTGCAGCTGTTTCTTATATAATTTGTGGGGAAAAAAAAAAAAACGTGGTGGTGTGGTACCACGTGTGTCACATGGCAATTCCAACCATGATCACTATGCCAAATATGTGTCTGGCACTATTTATGGGCATTGGATAACTTTCTGGATTCAAATCTGGCTTCATGTTTAATTGCAACACAAAACAATGCACACACAGTAACAATAATAATAAGAAATATAGTTAGCTGTTTAAAATGTGCTTTCCAGAGAAGACACCCCATTTGAAATCTTTCTATTATCTCTCCTCTTGTTCGTCTGTCACTGCAGTATCCTAGCTTCCAGACAGAGCGATCAGAGTCCGACCAGGACAGTCCGTGGGGCAGTAGCCCCCTCACCGACACAGCCTCCCCTCAGCTGCTGGAGCACGGTGAAGTCCCGGATGCCTCCTGTGTGTACAGGAAGTTCACTGATCCTCGCACGCTCTGCTACAGCTTGTCCGAAGAACAGCAACACACCAGCAGCGAGAGCCACAGGCACCTCCACGCGCACGGCCACGGTCAGAGCTGCGAGCGAGGTCGATGCGAGGCGGGCCGGTACTTCCTAGGAGCCCCACCACCCTGCAGGGACGCGTGGTGGGGCGCCGCCCGGTCCATCCTCCCACTAAGCAAGAGCTCCCTGGAGAACCACGAAGGATATGATGGCAGCATGCCACACATATCAGCCATCCACAGCTACCACGGTGAGGACTAAGACCCTTAGAGGACCCTGTTCCCTTTAGAGTCTCCACACATGAGGCAGTTTTCTTTTTGAGAATAGTAATGTGGTCTCAGCCCATGATAGTCTAAATAAAGTAAACACTAACTTATGGGTCCAGTGTGTGGGATTTAGTGGCATCTAGTGGTGAGGTTGCAGATGGCAAGTGAATGCCCATCTTCGTCGCTTCTATTCCCAGGGTAGGGGAATCTATATTGTCTGTTAGGTGCTGGCAAGTCCACTAAAAAAGTCCTCTGCAGAGCTAGTGTTTGGTTTGTCCATTCTGGGCTACTAGAAACATGGAGGGCTCCGTGTAAAACCCAGCTCAATATGTAGATATGAAGGGTTCATTCTAAGCTTACGAAAACACAACACTTTGTAGTTACAGCTTTAATTATTAGTACTCTATATACCATTTCCTTTAAATCCTATACACTGCTTCTCTAGTGCATTTACACTGGTTGTTGGGTGATGGATGATTGAGCTTGCTTTCAATTGCTCGTCCATATATCTCTTTGAGAACTGAGAAATAAACCTGTGGAATAAAACTACAGCTGCTAATAATAATATTCATTCTTGTTAACGTTCCCTTGACACTGACTCTTTTCCCCGTGTCCTCCTGCAGCCCGCGGCCACTGGGACGAGGACAGCGTGGTCAGCTCCCCCGAAGGAGGTTCAGCCAGCGACTCTGGGGATCGATACCGAGCCGACCACTACCGCTGCAGCCCGCAAGAACCCAGCAAGATCGAGACGCTGATACGAGCCACGCAGCAGATGATCAAGGAAGAGGAGAGTCGACTGCAGCTGAGCAAGGACCCCCAGGGAGCCCCGCTGGGACCGGCCAACGGATTGCCCAGGGGCCCTGGCTCGTGCTTCACTCCGGAGTACACTCAAGGGCCCCTGCCTCTGCAGACTGTGGTGTGTCGAGGTTTGAGTCAGGTGATCAGCCCTGCACCTAGCCCCGCCCCACTATCCAGGCTCAGCAGTCCAGGTTCTGAGCGTCTCCAAAAGCCCAAAGACTACCTCCAGACTGACCTGTCCCCCCTGTCTTTGCAACTACACCACCCTCTCGGTCGAGCGGGTGCATGTTCAGCTTCCCCTACGCCAGCCCCCGCCCTCTACCCCACCCACACCCACACCCACTCGCGGCCCTACTTGGACAAGCATACCGCGTATTCCCTGACGGGCTACGCTCTGGAGCACCTCTATGACCCAGAGAGCCTCCGGGGTTACTGTACCTCCGCCAGCACGGGCCCCACCCACTATGATCACTTCCGCATGCCATCAGAGCAGACCCCCGGACACAAGGGCACCTCAGTCATTATCACCAACGGGAGCTAACACTCCTCTGACGCTCTGACACTCAGTGCGACTGCAGTCACGCAGCCTGAGCTGGTTTCTCTTTTCCAGCAGTAAGCCATCGTCACTCTGCATCCTGGTTTTTCCATCATACCGTGCATTTCTGATCTAAATCTCCTTTGGTTTATACTTATCATCCTGTAAGTTAATGTTATGTTAATGCAGCCTACTTACTTTGACAAATGTTAGTCATTTTTTCTGGCTCAAAATCATCAGGAACAACATTTTGATTTGATTTTTTTAATTGTTCAGAATCTAGTGAGACCTCAACAAACTCTGACCTGAACTGAACACACCCGATTAAAAGTGGTGGAAACTTAGAGTCATGGCTCTGATTGGTTGTAGGACGATCCAATTGCAGGTATTTCATCCTCTGTATCAGTTGAAATACGGCTCATACTGAAATCCAAACGGCGTGTTACCAGACTTTCTGATTAGAACTGAGTGTAATCGATGCTCATACTACAGTACAATCAGATTTAATAGAAAGATTTCACTGTTTCCCACAAAACTGGACTCCATTTGTGACAGTATCTGAAGGTGGTTAGCTTCATTAGCTACTGCTATCACTTCCTGATCCTCTCTTCCTGCTTCATCTGCTTTAATTGGCCGATACCTGGTTTTGCTAACAGGCGAGTTAACTTGCATGCATCAGTCATTCATAAACACTGGGTTGGTTCTACTCAGGAATTTACGAGCAGAGACGTGTCTGGGTGAGTCGCATACACCGAGATGAAGCATGTCCTGCAGCATTTTAACTTTACTCAATCTTTCTATTCAATTTTTTCCAAAAAAATTTACCAAATCCTTGATGTTCTTAAAACGCAGACTCTAACTGGCACCACAAAAAAAAATAAAAATAAATGCTCATTCTTCCACACGTAGCAACGTTTCTGATCTGAAGAGGAGGGTGACGTCGTTTGTCTGCGATTCCAAATCGCTGCTAAACGTTTCAGGATGTGACTCGGTTTGGAGTCGGCTAGCACGGGACAGAAACAACTTGGATTTCGTTCGTATAAAGGAGGAAAACGAGCGTCGTGGCCGCAGTAATAACCACTTTGTCAAGAATATGGTATGAGTGTGGTTCTGGTTAAAAAATAAATAAACTTTAGACGCAGGAAATGATCATGGGTATCTGGTGTTGAAGCCTTTTTCAGTGTGTGGCCCACCTCAGACTGGGCTTCATTCTACAAAAAGGAGAAAAAAGTCCCGCACTCAAATTAAAATCTAACAGGGTTGTGATCAAAATCAATAAGTATGATGGAAAAAAGAAAGAAAACAAGATGAGATGTTCTCGTGTGTCTCCTCTGCTTATCTGCTCTGTCCAACTTTAGTTTTTATTGAGCTCTGTAACCTTTTGCACTATAATAGTTCTTTCTGTTTCAGTTGTTCTAGGTGAGGAGACTTGACCGTGACGCACTTTGCAGATGCCAGATTATTCTTATTATTCTGAACTGAAGAGTGTGTCATTTTTAAACTTCACAGACTAATATGCAAAGTCATTCTCTTACATGTTTCATCTCTCTCACTCAAACCAACGTGTTGAAGGCGGAGGGATGATTTAGCAAACACAAAAGAACCGATCTCATACGTTCTCCATCCTGAGAGGTCCAGTAATCAGGAGTGGCTGCAGGACGCTTGGCACTCGTGAGCATATGCAATTTTTTTGGGGGGGGGACGCCACTTCAGGCAGCTTAACGGCACCATCCACTCTGACGGATCCCTGAAGCTGAACGTTGGCATGTTTCTACAATGAGATTCATCTTTTCTCTTGGATTTACTTTTCCTTTACGTCCTCTTCAGTCCGTAGATGAACCTATATTTATACAAGCTTGTTTTTTGTTTTCTCTGTCCAAGCCTGAAATGTGCTTCATTTTTTTTTTTTTTTTTATTTATGGTGTCCTGTAAATATCCTCAGAAAAGAAAATCCCACCACATTTAAGCACACGGGCAAAACTGTATTTATTAAGTAAATGTTTCTTTATGAGTTTGAAATCTAGCTGCAGTCTGATCCGGTCTAACTGCCTGTATATTGAGTGTGTTTTTTTGTTTTTTTGATTGAAGAAAATTCTAAAAGGAGACAAAATAAAATCATTTTGCAGAGATGGCTTCTGTTTGAGGTTTGTTTTTTGTTTATGGATGTTCCTGCAACAGTTCTTACAGAAAGCATATGTGAAGACGCCACGTACAAAACGTTTCACACAAGAAATGAATTTAGGAATAGCGCATTAGCTTATAACACGTACATTTTAAAAATGTGAAGAATGCACATATCTGCCTCTGACTGTGTGGATATTCCACATTTCATTAACATTTTTATTTAGGCTGATCGATGTTCATTGTTACGACCCAGCTCGAGAGGCACAACATAAAGTGAAGACACATGACGGGAGTTGGAAAAATAAGGGTTTATTTAATTTTAAAAAAAGAACCCAGGTCAGACATAGCGAGCCTCTGCAGCTGAATAGTGATCCTCCCAGGCTTCTTCTTTATTCAGTCTTGTCAGGTGTGGCTGGTTAAGGTGATTAAGCACAAGCCAAAGACACAGCCAGTGGAGGAGCAGAGGAGCGTAACAGGCTAATCGATGTTCATACTGCAGTACAAATAGATTTAATAGAACAATATTACAGTTTGCCATCTAATCAGACTCTATTTGTGACGGTATCTGAAGACAGCTAGCTTCATTTGTTGCTGCTTCATCTGCTTTAATTGGCTGCTGCGTGGTTCAGCTAACAGGTGTAACCGAGTTAACTTGCATGCACAGATTTGTTCATATCAGCACTGGGTCGGTTCTACTCAGGAATTCAGGGGCGCTGTCTTCGTAGAGAGAAGAACTGCACATTAGTTCAATGTGGGTGGACTTTTATACCCAAGTTATTCCTAAATTCACAACTTAAAAAACGTGTGGATACATAAAGTATCAAGCCAACAAATGTGGTTACTGCATTTACTGATGGTGATAAATTCACCCGTGCTCTTACTTTATACATATTCTTCATAGATTACATGAATTTCACAAATATTCTGACACATTCAAGACATCAGAATCAGAATCACTTTTATTGTCATTCTACAGCATATGTGTCAAACATACGGCCCGGGGGCCAAAACCGGCCCGCCAGAGGGTCTAATCTGGCCCGCGGGATGAATTTGCAAAGTGCAAAAATTACATTGAAGACATTAACTGCAATTTTTCCAATAAGAGTAACTGCTAATCCAAGGGTTCATACATATTTGTGGACATAGCAACTGAGAACTAAACACAAATTGCATTTCTTTTTGTTAATAAATGTGGGGTTTAGGGAAACATTTGGAGATGTCGTTATTTATAGGTTAACGCGCTATCGTGTTATTGCTCCGGCCTCCTTGACATCAAACTGTATGTGGCCCCTGAACTAAAATGAGTTTGACACCCCTGTTCCACAGAATACAACGAAACTGAGGTAGCAGTTCTCCACATTCAAAGTGATTTAAAAGCGCCATAGCTATAAAAAAAAGCTGTTTTAGACTCAGAAAACTATATTTGTCCCTGGGGGGCAATTTAAGGCAGTAACATTTAATTAAAATACTTAAATGGTACGGCGAGATAGTATGGATAATAAATGATACTAAACAACAACAGAAGACAGTTGCATATAAAAGATGCCTGAAAAAGGAGAAAAAGTATTAAAAACTAATTTGCAAGTTTAAGAAAATTCACTTTAGAACTGTTAAGCCATTAAACACATAATATCGCTACGAATAGCTGAATTCCTTTCCATTACAGGTTATTAGAGATGATTCATGGTTGATGACTTTTTCATATGAGTTTCCTTTCTTTTCTTCCTCTGGCCGTCACCATACTAAGATTTGCACAAACTTTGTGTGTGTGTGTCTGCGCCGGCAAATAAAGACGGCTGATGGAAATCAACACGGCCAAAATCTCAAATTAAGGCTGTAGATTCGCGGGCGTGCGAAGGTCACAGACGAGGGGCCGGCCTCCTCTCCAACCTTAAAGACATCTCGTGTTTGCTTTAGTCAATTCATTCTGCTCCGCTGCCGACTCTCCCGGGCCTCTGCCTCACCTATTACCTCCACATTAGAGGCCTTTCATCCCGCCGGTTATTCCTCGCTTTAGCTCTTCTTTTAGCAGCGTCTGTCCCCTTCAACAGGTTTTTCACTCGCCGTCAGATGGGCCTGATTTGGCTCTGCTCATTAGGTGTTGCTGAGAAACCGGCAGGGCAGCAAGAAGCAGAGTCAACAGCAAGATAAGCCGGGGTTAGGACGGTGTAATGTGTCTTGAAGATCACGTATAATAAAGAATAATAAGAAAACTGGTCTCCGTCAGTGTCACAGCACAAACTTTATATTTGAGATTAAACTGCTCAAATTCAGGCTGATTGCAATAAAAATATTTTTTAAACGTATTTTTTCTTGGTCATAATACACCGATCAGCCACAACATTATGACCACGTACGGAAGAAGTGAATACCATTGACCATCTTGTGACGATTCAGTGTTCTGCTGGGAAACTTTTGGACCTGGCATTCATCTCATTGGATGTTACTTAGACATGTAGCACCCACCTAGACCAGACCAGGCACCCCCACCCCATAGCAAGCACACAAAAACACTTTAGGAACAACTAAAAAAAAATTTAAAACATGAAGAACAGCACAAGGTGTTGACCTGGCCTCCAAATTCACTAGATCCCAAACTGATCAAGTATCTGTGGGATGATCCACAGAGGTCCCTCCCCTCAAAGGCCCCCACTAACAACATTCTGTTACCAGACACCACAGGACACCCTCAGAAGGCCCATGTCCATTCTCTGATGAGTCACAACTTTAGTTTTGGAGGCACAAGGAGACCTACACAATATTAGGAAGGTGTCATAATGTTATGCCTGATCGGTGTAGGTTACTAAATGCAAATTGAGTGATATTTGATTTCAAGTTTTTCTTGATTCCTTCTCACCTATCTGCCTTCCTGATGTCTCTAATGTCAGCCTCTAGTCCCAGACCTACAGTCACACAATGAACTGCTAACTCTATCAGTAACCACAGGTTAAACACTTTCGCCCGAGGCCTGCCGTTCACTTTTATTCTGCTCGGTGACAGCAACTGGTTGTTCTAATTGGATTAACATGTTTGAGTATTTCCTAAATGTGACAGAAATTCAGTCTTTCTCTCCCCCCACTCTCCTCCGAGGCCTCCTGCAGTTAGAGGCAGCGGTGCATGTCTAATGGAGGCTCCACGAGGTTAACTTCTGCACTCATCTGTTTTGCAAGCTTTCCCTCCGCAGCTCCTCGTTCGCCGCGGACACCTCGCTGACAAATCATTTACAGATGCTTTTCAGCTCAACGCGCTCGGCTAACAAGCGTGCAGCGGCGGCCCGCGAGGAAACGCAGCGAAACAGGCATTAAAATCCAAACCCTGTGGAAAAAGAAAGGCTTCCCCAGCAGATTGATTAGACAGTAAGGCCAACGGTTTGACTTCCAATTCCACAGTGTTAAGTAAGACTGAGCAGCCTGGACGGGGATGGACTGATATTTCTGCTGTGAACTCCAGTGACCTGAGTTCAACCCCCAGCTCAAAGCAGCTTGATCATTTTCAGCAAATATTGTTCTCATTTAACCATGACCCACGCAGCAGTTTAACTAAAGTTCAAACCTGAACACAAAAACAAACTTTAGGAACATTTAAAATACTGAAACTAGGAAATTAACAAAGCATTGCCAATAATTTGTCTCTACCTAAATAAATCCTGTTTATCGGGCATTTACATATTAAAAACCGAAAATAATTAAATAAATGTGTTTTTTGTTACCCACTTAGACCAGACCAGGCACCCCCACCCCATAGCAATGACACTCCTTGATGGCAGCAGCCATCCCCAGCAGGATGCAGCCTGACACAGGCACACACACAAAAACACTTTAGGAACAACTAAAAAAAAAAATGAAGAACAGCACAAGGTGTTGACCTGGCCTCCAAATTCACGAGATCCCAAACTGATCAAGTATCTGTGGGATGATCCACAGAGGCCCCTCTCCTCAACCCATCGGATCTGGTCTGGTGTAGGAAATTAAGAAAGTGTCCTGGTATTACCAATAATTTGTCTTCTACCTAAATCAAATGAACCAGATTTTAAAAAACTGAAAATAATTAAATAAATGGTTTTGGTTTCTCTGCTTGTCGTTTTGATGATGTTAGTGGAAACCACTCCATTAAGAGCCCCCCTCCATCAGAGATCTGTAAGACATGTTTATTTATCCCACGTATGGGAAATTACCATGTCACAGTAGCATGGAATTTGGCAAAAAACAATAACGACTTCGACAGAAGAATTCCCAAAAAACACAATACAAATTGAAAAATATATACAAAAAAAATAAAAAATAAACAACAACAGTGAAAAATATAGAGAGAAACATGGAAATATATAGACATTCAGTATATACAACGTGGTGGTGGAAAAAACTTTACAAATAAATAATTGCTAAAACTATAAGATGCTGAGGTAGTGGTTTGTGCAACATAAGGCAGTGCAAAAAGCAGATTTTATTTGTGCAAAACTGACAGTAAAAGCCAAAACGAAGCCATCAGGCTGGTGTTGTACAGCCTGATGGCAGCTGGAATGAAGGACCTGTGGTAGCGTTCCTTCTTACAGCGTGGATGCAGCATAAGATCACAAAAAAAACTGTTAATTAATGCCTATATTTATTTTTTTCTATAATTTTAGATGATTTAATTGGCATAAAAACGTGTTTATATATTTCTTTTTTTGCAGTCTATGAATTCTCACCTAATAAACGTACAATCAGTGCATTAGTGAATCTGGGCTCTTGGTCGTGCACGGCCAGTTTCTCAGTCGATGATCTTCACTTCACAACAGTAAACCAGCGATGTCGTGACTTCACAGATCCTTTGTCTGGTGAAATATTTTAGCTCTGATCTCTGGGAGACAACTGTCAGATCCAAAAACAAAATCCTCAACCCCTCCCTAAAGTAACGAGACTTAACTTTATTACTTACTGCAGCTTCTGCTTCTGCTGCAAACGTAAAGTTGGCTTCTTATGTTAACTGACAGGAGGTGGCACGTGTTCAAGGTGATAAAAAGGCAATTCTTTAATTTTAGTCATTTCTCTCAGTAGCTTTCTCTGAGTAGAATGGAACATACTTTTCATATCCTGGAGATGTTTGGCCTGGTTCACCCTTTCATTTTATTCTTTGAATTGATTTTGCTATTTTGAATCCTAGGACACGTTGACTTGTAATAATGGAATAATTCCATGTGAACCTAATAAAGGTTTTAAAGGTGTTAGTGGTAGTCTATGTCAGTTAACTTGGCCCCAGATCCTCAAGAGAGACAATGAAGAGAGGGAGCGGTGTTTTTCTTTTTTGTCTTACAGTGCTTACATTTTACAGCACAAACAAATGTATATTGTTGGATTTTTTGGTGAACGCAGCTAAAAGGCGTGCTTCTTGTGTGTGACACAGCGATACAACCCGATTGCTAGAGCTCCACTTTCACACCCTGTGCACTGATACCAACTGGAGACTGCACACCGTTAGCTTGAGGTCTGCAAAACAGTTAAATATAAGAGAAAGATACACCGGCATACAGCTCTTGAGGGTCGGTTCAGCCATGACTGAACCAAATAACGCCTGTATGAACCAACGTTTTTTCATTCAGTCATTTTCGTGTGAGGCATCAGTGCTAACCACCTCACCACTGTGCCGCCCACCTCGTAAGCCATGACTGAGCCAAATAACGTCTTAATTTTTAAAATGTTTGCATATTCTAACATCTGATAATCTACTTGGTTTCACGCCATGTTCTACCATTTTTTCTCCAATATGTGAAACCATTAACGCATTCATTCTACAGTTACTGCAAGTCAACAGACTAATGAGCATGCAAACCTCGATAAATAGTTAAAGTGAAGAGAGCCGGCATGCAAACACATGCTTTTGCAGAATAAAACAATAAAACTGATCACACATAGCCGTGTCTTTTAGTGGAAAATGAGCATGTGAAATAAAGAAAACTAATATTTGTGTCATAAAGCACCAATATAACTAAATGTACAGTAAGATGATATGTATTTGACAATGTGTGTGTCTGTATATAATATTTAATGCCATATTTAGTGATGTTAGAATAACTGTGTGATGAACATTTGATTAGACGGATCAGACAAACATCTTCTTACTTTACACTGATGTATGGAAAGCTAAAGATCAGTAGGCACGCACGTCACGTGAAAGGCCACGCGTGTGAGCAGCCAGATGCTGAGTTAGCTTTCCGCCTTGTTATTCCGTCAGCGTTCAAACCTCCTTTGTGTCTGCGTCTACCTGGAGCTCAGCTGTGGAAAGAGCAGTGTGTCTGTGGTATTGATCCCCGAAAGGCAGACAACAGACTTCGCTGTTGGTTTTTGGGATTATCCCGGTTCTCGTTTCCAGCCAAGGTATTCCCATCCCGTTTGAGATGTGTGGCCATATGCTCAAATGTCAGAAAATGTCACTGCAATCAACACAGGAGAGCTTGATGGTGCCTGCTGAGGAGGAAAAAAAAAAAAAGGTTAAACAACACAAACAGTGTAATGTTGACCAGACTGCGATACCTCAGAGGATGCAGAGCACATACTGTATCTGCAGACGGGGTACAGCTCAGTGGTTGTGTAGACGGGTGGGACAGAAATACACATTAAACATATGTAAAACATTTGATTCAGCAAATAAAAACTAACATAACGCAAGAACTGATGCAGGATACAGAACGAAATATAATGCAGTGTATTTAAATTGACTCCTGACATATTTTAAAACTATATATTACTGTATATTTACTTGGCTGAGAACAGCAGTTTGCTGCCAAGAGTGTTAGACGCTCTCTTTCTCAAATCTCTCCTGCTATAGCACCAAAGGTCAGCATCGTTCTACAATGGAAATAATAAAACGTGTGTTCAAACCTTTGAATGGTACTGTATACGGAGATGACGTAACTGTACAATAATATTTATTTGTATCACACTCCTGTGGTATGAGTATTCTGCAATGAACCTCTTGAGGTTTTAGGTAAAAAGTTTACTTAACGCAGAAATAAAATGAGATTAAAAGTGTTTGTGACGGCTGCTGCCATCAAGGAGTGTCATTGCTATGGGGTGGGGGTGCCTGGTCTGGTCTAGGTGGGTGCTACATGTCTAAGTAACATCCACATGAATGAATGACAGGTCCAGAAGTTTCCCAGCAGAACACTGAATTGTCACAAGATGGTTATTAACTTCTCCTGTCTGTGGTCATAATGTTGTGGCTGATTGGTGTAAGTAAAACTTAAGATATAAATCACTGTATTTATTCCACATTGAGGGAGGAAATGTAAAGTCACAGGTAGAAAAAATTTGTGTTCTGTGGAGCTCCTTGGTTGTACTACTGTGTCTGTCCTGGGTGTCATGGAGTGGGTGGGAGATGTTGTCTTAGATGACCCGTCGCTTATTTTATAAATCCAAATCATCAGTCATCTTCTTCTATACCTATTCATCTCACATGTTCACTGTTACAGTCACAGTTGTTGTCATATTGTCTCCACTGTCGTCATACTTGATGCTTCCTCTGTTTTTCTCATCAGCGTCACCGTGGAGTAAGAGGAGATGGTCTCTATCCATCTTACACACACACACACACACACACACACACACTAGCAGAGACCTTTTAAAGCAGTGTGTTGTCCCACACAGACATACCTCTGTGAAGTGGTTTGGGGTGGGGGTGGGCCCTAATGCTCTTTTTACAGTCCCATTAATCCCTCTGTTCACAATTTCACGCACAGCTTGGGCCTCGGTGTTATTTTCACAACCTTTCGCCACTAATTCCTGTGAATCCTGAAACAGAACACCTTCCCTTGTCCTCCTCCCCGCCGGCCGCATGTGTTCTCTCCGGGCGGAGACAGCTTCATCTCTGATTCCTCCTCGACAAAGGCGGAAAAGAGGCCCGAAACTGCTGGCCGAACCGCATCAAAGGCCAGGCCACCGGTGGGCTCGGGACTGACTCACGTCTGGCTCCACTGTGTTCAGTGGTCAGCGGATGAAGAATGTTTAGACTGGAATAGAGACAAGACGGTAGATTACTAATGGAATCTGACTCACAGCTGACTCTACTCCAAAGTAGGGGATGTACAAACTAGTCGGCTAGTCAGTTTGTCAACTTCACTGCTTTGAGCATCAAGACAGGTGAGGAGGGCAGTGGGTCGTTGCAGAAAAATTAGCAGCGGTTCATCAAGTGTGTGGGAAAAACTTCACTAAAGATGAAGCCCATACTACCGTGACATGCGTACTCATCTGAAAAGGCATCCGCTAACGCTAGCAGACAGGAGTCAGTTAACAACTTCACCAAACGTCCTGTGGTAACAGAGAAGAAGGCTGCACATCAATTATTTGTCAAAGTTATTAGACCTTTAGCTGCAGTACACCTAAATGCTACTGATGGTGCTGAGTTGCTGCCTGTTTTTATACAGGCTATACATATCTGCAGCCCACAGTATGTAGCACATGAGCTGTCTGTTCTCAGCATATGTGTTCAGGTCAAGAATATAGATTTCATTCTTACAAAGCATTACTTTCTACTGTGTTTTTTATTTGTGGCGTCATCAGAGACTAATCGGTGTCGACCCGACTTCCATCACATGACAGTCGACTTTAAAAAATCCAAAGTCGTGCAACACCCAGTGACTGTGAAGCATGAATGGAGACAAGCCAGAGTTAGGAGATCCACCTGACACAACACAACGCTCCATGATTTGGAGGTCAAACTGAAAGTGAGCGCAACCGATATGTCGCAAATGTCAGCAATCTGACCGTGTGACAGCTCATGCTTCTTTCCCTCCTGACTAACCAAAAGAAAGTTGCACCTGGAGATTATTTGAGCTCAGCATATAGATGCAGGCAGAGGTGGGAAGTAACGAAGTACAAATACTTTGTTACTGTACTTAAGTAGATTTTTCAGGTATCTGTACTTTACTTGAGTATTCCATTTTCTGACGACTTTTTACTTTTACTCCCTACATTTGTACACAAATATCTGTACTTTCCACTCCTTACATTGGAAAAACAGGCTCGTTACTTTTTTAACCTCCACGGATGACAAGACGTAAAATACGACATGATCGGACATGACTAGAGCATCGGACTAGAGATGGAAAGTCGAAGAAGAAGAAGAGGGACAGACCGCGGAAAGGTGTCAAGTGAATGGAGAGTTAGAGAGAGAACCTCCAGCAGCATGGAGGAAGGAAGTGAACCGGGGTGTAGTGCCGACGACGACGCTTCAGAAGATATTCCCCATCCATGGCCTTATTTAAGAGAACTGTTCGATGTTGTCGGCTCCAAGAATGATTTGTGGCAAATGCGCATCGTTTTGATCATATATAGCTAACGTTAGCTAGCCCTCGGTTTAAAAACAACAACCCAGTAACCCTCAATTTATTATTAGGAGGACCTCTGTTTAGTTCAGTCTAGATTATTCTGTCAGAACTTTTTTCATTTTGAAAAGTTATCAACAGATGTATTGTTTCACGAGGGTTAGGGTCAGTTAGGGTTAACCCCAACCCTAACCCCATGGCAAAATCGTTTTTACTTTTTACTTAAGTACATTTCAGAGCCTGTACTTTCTTACTTTTACTTGAGTAAAGGAGTTGAATCTGTACTTTTACTTTTGCCAGAGTATTTTTTTTTACACAAGTATCCGTACTTGTCGGCTGTGAATACGTTTGACACCTCTGGATGCAGGGGGAAACAGCTAGCCTGCCTCTGTCCAGGTATAAATGCTTTCAACGTCATAACCCCCTACATCGTAACGTAGACTCCGCGTAGACTACATAACTCTAGACAACTATAAGGGAGACAAACACAGGTGGAAAGTTAGGCACAGCTGTGGTTCAGGACAAAAACACACAGTAAAAACAATAAAAGCAGAAGTAATCGAACCAAAACATCTAATCACGAGAAGAAATGCCACAATATCTGTCCGTCCGGTCCCTCGTACCGTACATTTCTACGTCGCGGATCTCCCGTTTGATTGACACGGCGGAAAATGAGGCTCACACCGCTCGGCAATCGCCAGGCAATTACTGGAAAACAACACTTTCCACAAGTCATCTAGGCTGGAGACGGCCGCTATGATTGTTTTCTGTCTGCTAAGTGTCTCGCAGGCCGGCGTCCATGCATGGCGATGTCAAGGTGAGCGGAGGAAACATCAGAAAGATTTCCCCGCCACTCGTGTGATGTTTTCATTCGACGTTGTTTGTTGACTGCTGTTAGCACAAAAGTGCAATGGTAAACTTAAATTTACCGCTGGGAAATAGCAATTATTTGTTAATTGTGTTATTGTATTGTCATTTCTTCTGCGTCTCTGCGGGTTTCTTTGACTATATGAGCGCTGGCTTCTCCTGAATATATAAGTGACTCCATACAGCACTTCCAGATGGTTTATTTTCACCATCACTTATTCTCCTGAATGCTCTATAAATGGCATCATCACTATGAAACCTGTCTCCAATGAATAATGTTTATTTCCCACTAACTTGCAATAAAAAAAAGAAACATATTCTCCAAGAAAATGGCCTCTTTTAACATAAAACACAGAACAATAAACATGTCTTTCTTTACCATAGGCTGAATTCAGGATGAGAAATCAGTCTGATAACCTCTCTCTCTCTCTCTGTAAAGAGCAAGTTTAAGGTAGCATAAAAACTTTCTCTTGTCTAGCCTCACACTGTAAATGTACACCAATCAGGCATAACATTATGACCACCTCCCTAATATTGTGTAGGACAGATCAATCATCAGAGAATGGACATGGGCCTTCTATGGATGTCTGTGGATCATCCCACAGATACATGATCAGTTTGGAATCTAGCGAATTTGGAAGCCAGGTCAACACCTTGTGCTGTTCTTCAAGGAGTGTCATTGCTATGGGGTGGGGGTGTCTGGTCTGGTCTAGGTGGGTGCTACATGTCTAAGTAACATCCACACCAACGAATGCCAGGTCCAATGTTATTTACTTCTCCTGTCCAGTGGTTTTAATGTTGTGGCTGATCGGTGTATAACAAAAGACCAGACCAAAACACACCACTCTTGCTCATTATGGAGGAAGTCCAGAACAAGTTGGCACTTTATTAAGTCGCATGTCTATCTCAGAGAAAGGAGAACAGTGTGTGACTTCCCCGCAGTGAGGACTCTTGGCCATCTGTCTGCTGCTGGGACCACCATGGCAGAGTGTGCGACAGCAGTGTAGCATAACAAGTTGTGTGTTTAAGGAGATAATGGGGAACAAAGGAGAAGCGGCCGTGCCTCATGCCTCACTCCGACCTCTGACCTCTACATGTACCCATCCCACACTCTCAGCCTCCTCTCTGCTTTGTCTACCTCAGTGCCCCAATCAAAAACGGCCCCAAAAAGGCCTTGCCCCCCCCCCCCCCCCCCCATGTCCCGCCACATGGCTCACCATCAAAACACCACCATTCACCAGGCGGCAGATTGCAGTTGAAGGAGACCACATACATCCTAACCTTAATGTCGAAACACAACTGGCCATTTCTACCTCCAACGTCCTTCTTTAACATACAAATTGGCTGTTTTGTGCAGCTGAATAGGTAGATTAATTGCACACACCATTTGACTGTGTGTTTTTTTTTTTCTTTCCACAATGTCTCTGTGATTAAGGTTAGAGATTAGGCACTGGAGATTACTCCACACTGGTTTCTTTGTGGGAGTGTGGAGAGGCAGGCTGGATTACACTTTAACGTTCTCTGAAGCAGGTGGTTCTCACTAAGACGAGCCGAGCGGCCACTCCGTCCTTTTCACTCTGCCTTGCATTAGCAACACACGTGTAGGTTTTACCAGGAACAGACAATTGCAGTAACATCAGTGAGCAATAAATCTAAATAAGTACATGTTAGTAATCCTGAATTACTCATTAGGTCCCAATAGGTCCCATCATGAGCTTAAATGTTCCACATAGGCTTTAAGGTGACTATATTCTGTCATGAACGGGTTACATGACACTTGGCGTGGAAAAAAACTATTTAATTGTAAAAAATATTAGGTTTCAGAGAAATACTGCATTTATTTTAACCCGGCTACACTATCCCATCTGACAACATTGAACTGAACATGCTGTGGAGTACTATTAAATGCTATTGATGGTGCTGAGGTGCTGCATGTTTTATACAGGCTATACATATCTGCATTTCACAGTATGTAGCACATGAGCTCTTGAATCTTGTCAAGACGGGGTGGTGGAGATTGGGAGTTTGGACCCAAACGCAGGACTCAAGGAGGCAGGAGTAGGCGAAAAAAGTTTTTTTTTTTTAATTAACAAAAGAGAAACAAACTCACAAAAACCAAGGACGCTGCTGATAAGGCTACAGGAATTCCAAGAACCAAACAAAAAAACAAAAACACAACATGGCATGAAACATGAACTACATGAAAATCTATGACATGAACTTGGCATGAAAAAACACTTGACATGAAACGCATGGCAGACAAAGAGTATGACGCGACAGGGACAAAGGGGAAGGCAGGGCTATATATACACACACGAGGAGCAGGGGTGACGAGACACAGGTGAAGCAAATCAAGAAACCCAGGTGAAACCTATGAGCTAATCAAAAGAAAACATGGAGACATGGAGTAACAAAACAGGAAGTTCAGAGCTTAACAAAATAAAACAGGAAGCAGAAAACCTAAACACTAAACCATGACTATGAAAAAGCAGAAAACCCAAACACTAAACCATGACTATGAAAAAGCAAAATACAATAAACAAAAACCAAGAAACTTAAACCGTGACTATGAAAAGATCTGACAAAAGACATGACGAAAGAAAACATGACAAAACCATGACAAATCTCAGCATAAGTATTCAGGTCAAGAATATGGATTTCATTACTTTCTACTGTGTGTTTACTGTTATATTAAAAAAAAAAATCTGAAGTCGTCCTAGCATGTGTTAGCATGTTGTCTGCGTTTATCCCAAAACTGGTTAAACTGGGAAGCACTGCACAACTGCTAGCATGGCTACTGGAGACTCTTAAACCATACCTACAACATAACGCAAGAATGCAAGTACTATAGAATTAATATAGGTCTGGTTTCACATCAGCTTCATATCACATGAGGCATTGTCATGGAAAAAAAACTAAAACTATGACATGCGGCCTAATAAAAATCAGCATTTACTCCATCATTTACTGGTATGGTGCATGATTGGTGGATGGACTGCTGGAGGGTGCATTTCTTCAAAAAGCCAGCAAATAACTTGAGGTTGTAAGTCAACTAAGGCTGTCAGGAGATCCTTTCCAGATGTGAGGCCAGCTGTTTGTCCTTGGCCAATATGTAAAGAAAGATGGAGTAGCAGAAGGGGCATGAACTGACGTCGCAAACATTTTCCTGGTTTTGTTTTTGGTGGAAGAACCGACGGGACTCCACATCACAGTTAGATGGATTACATGCATCTAATGCAGAATAAGTCATCTTAATGTTTGAATAATATAAAACCGCAATCCTTTTATTGTAAAAAATGGTAAAAAAATAATAAATTGGATGGATGGAAGTGAAGATTTGACATGAGTTTTATTGCAGTAGTTGCAGACTTAGAGGCTAAATTATTAGTCTGGCCTACACAAAAGGTTTTCCCAGTGCCCCCCAAAAGAAATCTCCTGCAACCAGGAAATACAACGACTATAAATGCAACCAGTTGCATCAATTTTTTTAGACACGTGTGTAGATCTGCATTAGGATGTTTGACAGGGGATGTTAATATGGATCTGCTGCAGCAGTGAGGTCCAGATGAGATTCAGATAGAATCTCTGCAAACTCACCATGAAGCCGAGGCTTAGTCCAGGTTCTGACCCTAACAGGTTCAATTCAATTCAATTCAATTTTTTTTTATATAGCGTCAATAACAATAAAAATCGTCTCAAGACGCTTTACAAAAACCCGGCCTGAAACCCCCAGAGCAAGCCAGAAGGCAACGGTGGCAAGGAAAAACTCCCTTTTAACAGGAAGAAACCTCGAGCAGAACCCAGCTCATATGGAGGGACCCATCTGCCTAAGGCCAGCCGGGTACAGACAGAAGAAAGAGAGAAGAGAACAGCAAAGAGAGAAGAGAAGAGAACAGCAAGATAAACATACATCTGTCAAAAGATATATATCTTTTATAATTTTATTTTTCTTTGGTGTTACCTCTCTCTGTGCCCCTGGTACCCCGAGCTGGGTGTTTTAAAAATTATCAAAGTGAAAGACTTTCACTCCACGGATGTCGAACTCAAACCTTTTCTCAAAAGGAGAGAAAAACTACAACACACACACACGCTCTGAAGATTTTCCCCCCAGGGCTCAGTTAAATAATAGACAGACTCAGTAAACCTTTCCCTCAGTAAAGTAAAGACAGAGAAACATGGTTAAATGTTAAACTTCTACCAGGCCACAGTGGCAGCCTGTTCCCTGAACACACCACTCAACACAGTCATTAGTGGATGTTTGAGTGCTCAGTGAACAGCGCTTTGTGAACAGTAACTGTACAAATGGGTTTTAAAATAGATGCTGAATGTGTGACTCAGTGATTACGGCCTGCACATTATTTTGTCAAACATTATCGTGGACGTTGCAATCTATGTTTAAAAGGAGATTTTTAACAAGTGGGGTTAACAAACAGAGCAGAGAGGCGGTGAGTCAGGTCGTGGTCTGAGGCCTCTGTTTGGAGGCCGTGAACGCATTTCTTCTCTTTAACTCCAATAGTCAGGACAAGTCTTTGATATTGAACTAAATTTAATACATTGTCTTAACTTGAACATAAAGTAATCCATTCTCTTGACTTCTTGTGAGTTTTGTCTGTGCGGTCAATGTTCATTTAACTCGTGTCTTTAAGTTTTGAGTTGGAAAAAATGATGGGGGAGGAGGAAGAGTGAATACTGGGAAACATGGAGGCTACAGCCATTTCTGTATTTTTTTTTAATTAGACAGAACTATTACTATAAAATGGAAATACCTTTGAAACAAGGATCTACAAAAGAGGATTCAACCACAGTATTACAACCTTGGCAAAAATATTGGCATCATAAGTGTAATAGATGGGTTTTAGAAGCTGTTTCCCCACCACGAATGAATTCCAAAGTGGCTGTTTTTAGTGGATCAAATTTTAATTTCCTCCTCTCTAAATGCCCTAAATAGAATAAATGTTAAATTTCTAGCAAGATGTGAGATAAACTTTAAAACCATTACTCTAACCTAATTAGCCATTAGTCATCAACATGAGAAATCTAAGTAGAAACCAAAACATTAGTGCTGTCGACTTGAATTGACATGATTTTAGTTAAATTGATCTTAACTTGGAAGTGTAAGTTGAAATAGCGAGGAATAGTGAGGTCATTTGACAAAGATAAAATGAGTTTTCTTCAAAGGGTAATGTAATCTAGTAAGCTGTTTTAACTCTAACTTGATCGTTTGTTATGACTGAGCTCTTTGAGTTGAAACAGGTTTCCTTCAGGTTGAGTTTACTCACATTTTTAAGGCTGACTAATGTCTTACAGTGTGGCACTTCCAGTAACACTTTATAATAATAATAACTACACACTGTGAAGCATTAGTAAATACTTCATTCATTCTACATATATTACTTCCACATTAACAGTTTAACAGTTTAGTAATAGATAGATAGATAGATAGATAGATAGATAGATAGATAGATAGATGGATAGATTTATAAGCATGCATTCTTGTAATCAATGCTTAATTCAGGTAGTTATAGAACATTTAGTGGTTGTTAGTGAACTATTTTTCTGAGCTGATCTAAATCTTGTGAAGCCTTTACAAAGAAGATTTAAAGGCTCAGTTATCTTTTACACTGACAAACAAGACAAGCACAACCCAGTGATACAAATCTGAAATAATCATTTCAGCTGCACAATGGGTATAAAAAGAAGAAGGAAACGTCTGCAAACTTATAAAACTGAATTTACTGTAGACATTTGGGGAACATAACTTCAGTACAATTACACTGAGCCTTTAAATGTCCTTTCAGATTAGCTCACACAACCACTAAATGGTTTGTAACTACAAGAATTAGTCATGAATGACAGTAAGAACCCATTACACCCTTTCATAAACGCACGTAGTAACTATTAGTACAAGTGTAAATAATAAGATGTATAAGTAAAATAGTTTATGAATCCTTTACTTCCACTGTTTACTAATGTCTACTAATGTTGAGCAACATTTTATTATGCTATTGTGATGAATGGAGTATTTACTAATGCTTCATAGAGTTGCTGCACATTTGTCAGATATTAAATTAGTTTGCACTGAAATGAATACAATGCATACTGTAGTGCATAAGTAATTCAGATGTGGCAGTGTTTAATATTGGCCAGTTTGCTGGTTTGTTTGATACTATTGCACTAGAAGTAACAGAGAGGGGGAGAACAACATGGTAACTACTTCATGTGCCGAGAAGGTAGCAGGCTAATCGGAGCTCCATTCAAACAGTTTAACCTGAGTTAGACCTCAGTCACAGAGCAGTCGGGAGCGGTGCTATTACATGGCAGTAAACATGTCCATCCTGGTAGAGGTGCAGGTTCCACATGGACTCCCTCCCCTGGCAGATTTATGTGTGCTCTGACATCAGGGGGCTTCCACCTGCACAAACACTGTCCCTGACTGCTGCTCATTGTGCTAACAAGACCTGCAGCAGCTCCCTGGACCCAGCCTCCTCACAGCGTTACACTGACCAACACTAATATCCTGAGGACCTATACTCAAACCTCGACTACTACGTGACTAACCTCAACTCTAATCTTAGCTCAGATCTAACCCATGTCCCGGCCTCAACCCCTGTCACCTTAAAATTTAATGATTTACATTATGGGGACTTGTTTATTGTCTCCACTATGAAGTAAGATCAACATTAGTGTTACCTGGACCACACACACAGAAAGAGAAAGAGAAAGAGCTTATAGGTTCTCATAGACCCAAAAATTAAAAGGCAGTGAAGGATGAATCACACTCAACATTTAACAGTGCAAATGTTGCATGATGATGTTTTTTTGGTCATGCTCCATCGTAGCCAAAGAGTGTGGTTCTCATTTAACCGGCTCTAAAGCAGCAGCTCAACTGTGACATTGTCGGGAAATGCAAAGATATGTTGGATTAGTCTGCAGCCAACATTTAGGACCTTTAGGAGAATGAGCTGCACAATGTTACAGCAACATCAGATTAACAGCTTAATGACAAATAGTTATTTATATAGTTCTGCTTTGATTAGTATTGCGAGCAAGTGCGTTTCAAAGTTTGTGTTGTAGTGTCCGTTTCTATGTTTTCAACAGTGTTCGAAATTTTACATTTGTGCCGTTATGGAGATGAAGAGTTAAATTAACATCGAGTTAAATTATCTGAAGAGTCTTCAGTGGCCATGTGGTTGGAGCGCCACCTGCAAGATGAGTTCAGTTCCGGGCCCTTCGTTGCATTTCCTGTGTGTATATAAATACACTGCCTGGCCACCTGGATTTAACTAAGCAAATAGGTAGGAGCCTCCTATTGGATAATTACTGCATGTTCAATTATCTTTCAGCTGGCAACAAGTTATTTAACCCCAACTGATGCAATGAGTAGCTTCTCATTTCTTAAACAACCATGTCTAAAGACACTAAAAGATGTTAGTCTGTTTGAGAAGGGTCAAATCATTGGCATGCATCAAGCAGAGAAAACATCTAAGGAGATTGAAGAAACTACTAAAACTGGGTTAAGAACTGTCCAACGCATAATTAAAAACTGGAAGGATAGTGGAGAACCATCATCTTCCAGGAAGACAAGTGGTCTGATGAGTCCAGATTTACCCTGTTCCAGGATGATGGGTGCATCCGGGTAAGAAGCCAGGATTTATCAGATTGTGACAGAGTAGTTCAGGGAGCATGAGACATCATTTTCACACATGGATTGGCCACCACAGAGTCCAGACCTCACTGAGAATCTTTGGGATGTGCTGGAGAAGGCTTTGTGCAGTGGTCAGACTCTCCCATCATCAATACAAGATCTTGGTGAAAAATGAATGCAACACTGGATGGAAATAAATCTGGTGACATTGGAGAAGCTTATTGAAACAATGCCTGTAATCAAAGCTAAAGGAGGTCCAACGAAATAGTAGAGTGTGACCTTTGTTTGTCATAAGGATTTATCTTTTTAATATTTAAAAGATATTCATAATTTCACAGCTCTCTGGCTGTCGAATCGTCCTTGCACTTATGGACGACCTGATGGTCTGGTTGTTTGTGGTGCAGTATATGGGACCAAACTGACAGATGGACACTGCCACCCCTGCGGGTTACTTCCGCCACTTGCTCAGTAGGATCATGCCCCCGCACACTGTAAAAAATGACTTTTGACCAGATGCTTGCAGGGGTCCTGGAGGTGTTAAAAAGGTCATAGCGGGGAGCTGGCCCCTGACACAGGACAGAGGGCTGTCTTTAGACAGCCTGTCTGCATTACTGGCACTGCAGAGGGGTTAGGAGCCAGGAGTCATTTAGATTGACCCACATATGCATGTGTACACTTGTACACCTGCTGCACTTTAAAATAACTAACATACTCATATGCATACATGAATACGAGTTAACAGAGGTCACGCATGGAAAGAAATATTTAGGACTAAATAAAGAAGTTCAGGAAAATCAGCTTCACGCCCTCCACTAGTGTTTGCCCTCTCTGCTAGTCTGGCATAAATGGCTGGACAGCTGTGCCAGTGTGTGCGAGTGTGTGTGGTGACTGACACGGAAATGGCAGGCTCCGCTCGCTGCTCCACGTTCCTTTTTTGGGTGACGAACTTGACAAATGCTTGGCCACGGATAGAGACATCACTGTCATTGACACCCCACTTATCTACCGCTCACAAAATATCCAAACGGGGCCGCCACAGCGTCGCCCGCCTGCCCTTTGACAATCAACAACCGTTCTCACACCCTCATAACTGCCTCTCCTCAGCTCCCCGTCATTGCCACTGTCACTGTCAATTTCTTGTCTGTTTGCCGACTCAGAGAGCCCAGTATTAATGTCTTACTGAGTGGTAAAGTCAGATGATACGCAGAACCATTACTGAAAGAAACACTCCTACTTCTTCAAATCAACATGTGGCTTTTTGTAACAGAGACTCTCATCAGTTGGCTGTGGTCAGAGCACTGTAAGGTTAATATTGTGGCAGCAGGTAAGATAGTTCGTGACGTGAAATTAAAATTACTCACATTTTCCATGATAATGTCTCGGTATAGGGTTTGGTTAAATTCATGCACAAATACAATTTAATTATTGTTTAGTTAAGGTTATGCAGTGATTGTGATTGAGAAAGAAATCTAGTTCAATATTTGTCAAGGGGGGGTTAATCATAACGAGCACCTGTATATTTCTTCTATTTAGAAAACTCTTCTGTCTGTAATGGAGGGCACTACAGACATCATACTGAAAAGTGTAAAATATTCACTGAATTTGTTGTCAGATATGTTTCTTTGAGACTGTATGTCCATTAAAAAACAACCATGTTCGCAATTGTGACAGCCGCGCAAGCCAGCTCATGATAAGGACCCGACGATGAATAAATGAATGTACTAGTAGTATATAGTACATGTGAGAGTATATAAAGATAGTATATACTACTAACCGGTTGGTGAGTAGTACATTAATATCATTATTATTATTATTTCATCATCGTTTTTTCTTGTCACTAGCGCAGTAACTTGGGACATAGTAAATATGAATGTCTTTGTTCGTGTTTCGTATCATCACAAAACTACGGTGGCCCTGAAGGTCAAAACCCAATGACATTTCAGATTATGGAAAGGGTAGGGACAACACTTCATTTCCTGTTTCTACTCCACTGTGTCCTTGCACAAGTTTTAAACCGCACTGGAAAGAATGGAGGACATTAATAGACAAATATTTGGAAAGAGGACATACATATAATGTCATTCTTGATATGCTTTCAACCCATCATGATATTAACGTGTCCCTCAGAACCCTGAAAGCACGGTTGAAGGAGTTAGGACTGAGGAGATGGGGCTACTACGTCCTCATCGTGCGTCCCCTCGGCCTCTTTAAATAATGCCAATGTCTCACACAAGATGTGCAGGAATTTGCCAACGGCTGGTACTTCTTTCCACAATGTGGACTGTACATGTTGTCTGCTTTCAAAGCGCATCACAGTTTCTACACTTACGCGTAGCTGACCAATCACAAAGCGTAATTTCTTGACTTTCAGAATTTAGAAGAAGGTTATTGTATAATTTAGGGTTCCATTTACTTCCATTGTTTTTAGGAGTAATCCATCGTATGGAACATTCAATAATCACATACGACACAGATTTAAAGTTTAGTGCTGATTCAGGGCTAATCTCAACACATTACTTTCACTCTTTGCTATTTGTTCTCTCAGACCCAGACGCTGCTATCTAATTTAGGCCCTGGTCCTAAATTATTCCTTTCACCATTTCTCAAACTCTGCCTGCTTTAGTTTTTTCCGCATGAAACCGAAGCCCTGCCTCGAGCTACGGTTCCTGATTGATTGGCATTCTGTGGAGGCAAATACATGTCTAGCTGTCATATTTGTCCTGTTGGAGTGGGAAGTGTAAGCCGATATTTCACCTTCAAGCCCGGTTATTTCTCCCCGGCCTTAGGTTACCAGAGGGCAGAGGATACCGGAGGGTGAAGAGATTGACACATGCGGTGTGTGGATGGTCAGGTGGAGAAAGGAGACACTAATTTAGCGCCGCTGTAGTGTCTATTCTAGGCTGGTTGAGATTGCATTTCTCCTGCACTGTCAGACTCTCGGCCATCTGTCATTGTATCAGTGCTGTGTTTACATGCACGGGCTATTCTCTTCTTAACGCGACTTGTTTTTGGGTAAACTCATAAACCGTCTGGTCAGGGTGTCTGGCAAATAGTGACTGCGACATGTGAAGTCCAGAATGAACAAAATAATATGAAAGTACAGATAGAGTTTTGATTGTTTCATTCAGTGAAATTGTTCATAAAAAGACGTTATTAACAATTTGCTGTTACGTGCAGAACTACATTATGTGGCCCTCCTTCATGTCTCATATCTAGAATGTTTTTTACGGCGTGTACAGTAATTTTTTGTTGTGACAATAAGCTAACCACTGCATATTCAGAGGTGGTATGATTAACTTATCAACAAATAATACAAAGCAGCATTAATGTCCCATTTGGAGTCATGTTTCTGACCACTTGATGAATTTAAATCCATTATTTTCTCTTCTTTGTGTTCTAGTTTACTTAGGTTCAACTGTTCTTGAGAGGAATACAGTATCAGAGTCTGGTTGGTGTTTTAAACTTTTTGCTCTCCCTCTGCATGCTGTTTTTTTCATGGTACAGGTAGCAAAGACATACTGGCATCAAAGGCCAACTACAATCCGGGCCGAACAGTGGCACTCGAACACACCAGAAAGACTACGGCCAATGGCCAAAACTGGCATGAAAAGGAAATAACTCTTCTGGGAATTGGGAAGAGCTCAATTAGCTGGGAGACCAGGAAGCTATGAAGGGCTCACCAATGACATGACACCGAAAAGTGGTGTCAACCCTTTCACTATCTGCACACCAATCTACAAACAGTCATTGTTGATTTATTTTGTAGTTTTTCAAAATTTCCACCAAGCTATAAAGTTACTCCATACTGTCACAGAGGTAGAGCTTGAACTACTTTTTAAACACAACCTGCACTGCTTTAAGGCTCTTTTAGAGTACTGCGGGACATAGATAGCGTAACCGATGCCGGTGCGAGGCATTTATACTCGTGCACTCGTCAGTCTGGCTCGCTCTGTAAAAACGCCACCCAAGCGCTAGTTGGCACTGTGTCTTTTTTGCCAGTCGGGTTAATTTATGTTTCCACTTCCTGCTTCACTTTCAACAATGGAAACTGAAACTTTCACCAAAATTTCGCAGAGGAGACGAGTAATACATATTCTTGTACCTTCGAACCTCCTCAGTCAATCTTTCTTCAGTTTGTTCCATCTTTATTGACCCAAAACGAGCAATTGAGATGTAGAAGCAGCCAGAAATACGAACGCGGAAATACACTACTACCAAGCGGATGTCAGGCTACGGCACTAGGGTCTCCGTAGAGTCTAGGCTGTCGCCGTAGCCGCCTATTAGCATTGTACGGCTACTGAACTTACATTGGAAAGTTTAATGTATCACCTTATTTAATCCATGTATTCTTATTCTTTGATATAAATCACCATGCACACTCAATTTAGCCTCAGATTTCGATGTGTTATGCTAGTAGCCGCTAGTGACCTTAGGGCAGACTTGAGGGGAAGCTACAGAGGTTTGGCAAACTTACGTCTTTCTAACTGCACACAAACATATTTCTAACATTTCTTCAGCCCCAGCCAACACTGACTGAAGTCACTTTACTTGAGGGTGAGAAATGTCATCAGACATTAAATTTTCTATCCTCGCAGCCACAAAATGATTCATACAGTAGAACATTTTTTTACACGCGGTAATACTCTCCAACGCTTGCAAGCACATAATAGTTGTCTGCTGTCATTTTAAAGGGCATCTTATATCGAGGTAAATAGTCAAATTAATGGCGTTCAGTTGAACTCAGGGATGGGGACATTCTGTTAATGGCTTTAACATTGATCGACATGAATGAGGCCTTACCAGGTTGGTCACCAGAATCTCAGCAAGTGCAAGTTCATCCAGTAGGACACGTACTGCAACTTTAATGACTTCAGACTGTGTACTTCCTTGCATGTTGCCAGTAAACCAACCTATGTTGTTGCAGACACACCATGGCTGCAAAGATGTGAAGTTTAATGCCTAGAGATATTACAATCATAAGCCTCATTAAACTCAGTTATTTATGTTCATCTAACCCACCACCACACACACACACACACACACAGCAACCCGGCCAGTCGGATCAAATCTCCCCGGCAGTGCGGTGGTCGTGAATTGTCATCTAAATAACAGCAGCTGTGAGAGCCTGTCGAGTCGGACTGACTGATGTCTTGGCTAAGGATGCTCCCGGATCACAATAAAACTGTCACAGACATTTTATCATCTACATTCCGCACTCAGGACATTTCCACACATCTTAAATTTCCATGAGACGAGCAGCTCAAGATGGACACATTCTCATCTTGTCAGCTTGCATACTGTTGCCAACTTGCGTCCTCTCACACATACTTCACTCCTCCATAGACCGACATTATCTAGCCATATTCAAAATGTTCGCTTTCACTTTCCGCGCTAATGCCGGATGACAGAACCCTCAGTCTGTAATCAGCACCCAATTATGGCGCTGAAAATATGGTTAGACTACTGTGAAAAAGTGCTACGGACTTTCACGGTCCCCAGAGGATGAGTTTTAGAGGGTGAGTCCTTAAGAGCATGACCTTTGACCAGGACGATTCGACACTACGCAAATCTCATGGCAATGCATCAGTACCAGAACAAGCAGTGTGTGATAAAGGTTTATTGATTTGAATACTGATTTGAACTTTCCCTGAAATCATAACTCCGGTGTTATCTTAAGAAGGAGCAATGGGAGGAAGAGGGTCCATGCATTTTGTTGTATTTCAAGTTTGCTTTTAAAATAAGAAAACTGGAAAAACAACTGAAGGCTCAGAGATAATTTCAGATGTCATACCTTGTGTCATAAAGTCTAAAAATTGCATCTGAATATCATTCCAAAGTCATGTCCGTGGTCTGTTTTGACCGACGGAAAAGTTTTTTACATAGAGCTACACAATGTTTGACTGCTATAAACAACTTCTTTGTCTTTGTCGCCTTCTTCTTCTTCTTCTTCACCTACAAGTACCTTATATGAATCAAATAAGGATGGCTTTCTCATTTAGTTCTCTTTCTGCTTTCCTTTTTCATATATTAAAGGACGGGAGGTAAATGTACTTGTTTGACAATCAATTAAAAAACTTGAAATACCAAAAAGTTAAACAGTTAAAGGGCATCTGCTGTGCGTTTCATTTTTCTATTCTGTATGTATTAAACATGGCCAAAGTTTCAAATAATGAGGTAAACTTCAGACCGCTCTAGACGGTTTCCAGTATTTCTTTCTGCTTTTGCGCTGAGCTGATGTCAGCAGCTCTAGGCACAGCAAGGTCACAAAGTCAAACTGTGGTCTTCTCTGTAAATTACTGTGCTTGTTCAAGCAAAACTGTGCAAAACCTGCACCGTGTTTTCAACATTTGCTACCACCAACATACTCCAGCTTTCAAATAACCACCGTCATGTCATCACACAGTAAGGAGGCAATGATATTTACCAAAGACGTCACGTTGTATGGATGGAGAAGTCGCAATTTCCAAAAAAGAACCGAGAAATTCTGTTCATAGTTTAACATTTTACTGTCAGAACCTATTCCAGAGCTAATAGGCAACAGTTTTTAGGCAGAGGCTGAACAAGCGTATGCTTTAAATCCAAGCAAACCGATTTGGGAACAGGTTCCTAAAAATAACACGACAGTCTCGACATCCTTACGCACAGGTGCATATTAACGTAATTCCTTAGATTCAGAAAACTGAATATTCTGTCCCCTCATGATGAATTGTATATTTCTTTGGTGAGTCACTGAATATTTCATTATCTTACACATATTGTTTTGAAATTCCCGCTCCAAAAAGACTAAGCTCTTATCCTTAGGCCACATGTCATTCCTCCGTGTCATTTCAAAAGAGATACATCAGATAAATACATCCTATATCCATGCATCAGAATCTGATTCAAAATACGCAAGTGGTTAAACCTGGCAGCAGAGGTGACGGCAACAGATAACTGAGTAGGTGTTACTTTGCAAGGCGTTCAGAGCAGGACAAAGCCAGAGCCTTTGACTGGCAGAGGGCAATTTCTCAACACTCACCTAAAGTCTGGGACTACACCATAACAGTACACAAAATCACCCAAACATGTGGTGTTCATCAAAGGTCTATGTCTAAACATGATTCCTGATATGTAGTTTGTTCCCTCCGACAAATATTTTGGACACGACAATGAATGTTCTTGCTCTCTGCTGGTTTCTACTCTTGTGATATGACACATGGAACATGGATAAACCTTCAGTCCACGGGTATGGGTGACGTGTAAATACCCTTAATGTGGATGTTTCCCCAGTGAGCAGGCCCGGCGCAGACTGGATGTGACCGCTGACATACAGTCCGCAGCCATCATGGGTGGGCGAGGCAGCCGTGGCTTAACAGGATAATCTCCACGACAGACTTAGCCCTTTGTTCCTCTTCAAAGGATCTTTGAAAGGGAAATATCCACCTTAGGTTTTACAACCAGAGTTAACCTTTCAGACAGAACAGACAAGACCCCCTCACCGGAGACCAGTATCCACAGTACATTAAAGACACTCAACGGCCGGATAACAGCTTCACGCATGACTCAGACAGTTATGTGGCTTCGTAACTCCCACACACTCACGCAGACACAAAGCACGAGGCATAATTTCATCCCGTTAGCTCGTCTGAATGCATCACACTGGTGGTCAGATAGGCCAAGGCCAGGGCAATGCTAGTAGACAACGCTGTCCCTTTTAGCCTTTGACCTTGGACCCAGCCCCCTCTACCGTGACCGCTGGCAGCAATAGAAAAAAAAGATGAATGGAAGAATTGTAGGATGGGAATCAATGAGAGGAGCCGCTCTGAGAAAGCCTGAAACTTAAAGCTAATTAATTACTGTTTGTGTCTAAGTTGTAAAGAGAGCTGATGAATTGATATGAGTAGAATTAGAGCAGATTTATTTTATTAAAGTGCCAAGAAGGATTAACTTTTGCAGCACAGTTTCTTTTCCAGAATTATGCATAACTAAAACTTAACTGTGCACATCCTATTTGCATATGGGTTACATAATCATTGTGCATGGTCCTTAGTTCAACCAAGTCACTTACTCTTCCCTGATTCTTGCAAAAAAAAGAAAAAAATCACAGTGTAACATGGATAAGACTGTGATTTAAAATATTTTTATATACATTTCTATAGTTATTTACAGTTACTTATTTAACTGTGGATACCTGGACTGCCTGTAACTGTGTGTATAGAGAAACCCATTACTGCCTGTGCAGATCCCCTCCCTTCTCTGCAGTTTTTTTTCCCCCTGCATCTTTTAACTCGTTGTTTTGATCCCACGACTTTAAGTCTAGTGGTCTGTATTATTTCCAGCCACTGCAGGAAACAGTTTCCAGCAAAAAAAAAAAAAGCTCTGAAAAACCCACAGGAGACCACAAGGACCAAAAGGCTTTAGATAAAGTTAGCAACCAGCCCGTGGTGAACATAATGAAGCATTTAGGAGTCAATAAGCCAATTTATTTTCAACAACCTTATTAGACTGGATAGGCACAGTCGTACAGAAGCAGGCGAAACAAGTTTAACCCTTTACGCGTGAACGGAGTGCACTGGGAACCAAGCTGTAGCTGTAGTTAAGAAGCAGACCCGGCGCCACCGTTCAAAGTTTGCAGAACGTGGACACATTTGCTGACGAGGTTGTTGCGCTGCTAAGATTAAAATAGAAGTGGTACTGCTGTGGTTCATTTCAACTGTTGCAGCTGAAATATTTAACACAAATTCACTCCATGTTGTCATTTGGATTATCTTAAAGTAAAAATTCATATCTCAAATGTCTTTTACAATATTCTCTGTTCTATATTCATGAGCATACGGGAGTACTGCAACTGATAATAATAATAATAATAATAATAGGTTCATTATTATTTGCAAAAGTATGTTTTAATTTATTAAGTCACTTAAGATTAAAAAATATGATCCTAGGATCAGTAAAATATTTGCTAATTAATAGTTCTACTTCTACCTAAATACATATAAAAACAGTAAATGTAATTATTAGTTGTACTACTGCAGACATTTTATATACACCTTCTTAATTAGAAAGTATATGATGGAATAAACAAAGGTTTAGACTCATTATAATACAACATACAACAACATAATTATGTTTAATGCTTGGGTCTTATTATCAGTAAGCTAAAGCCAAACTATCAGGTGGGGCCAGTAAACACAAAATAAGTGTAACCGGACACACTAGCCTCATGTTGTCACCTCTCCGTCGCTCAGTTGTTCATTCCTGCCGGTGGACGAATGCCGTACATGTGGTGTACACACTGACATACAAACTGGGCGAACACAATCCCCCTCCCCTGGCTGGCTCGCCAGAAGCAGGGCTACATGTCACCATGACACGCAGACTAATGCAGCAACAAGCAGGACGTGGATTAAGCAAAAATCCTACACTGGATTCCATTATGTTGCTGCAGCCGTGATGGAGACCAGACAGGTGTGCTGCAACAATGAGCTCTTTCAAATGTAGAAGTGAGAGCAGTGCGTGGATTTGTGTGTGTGTGTGCGTGTGTGTGTGTGTATATATACAGGATGTGTGTTTCTTAGTGTGTTTATGTGTGGTGACCAAGACAAAAGACTGAACTGTAACGAAACTAATAAATTAAAATAACACGTTTCTTTCAATTAAAATTTTTAATCCATACGCCGTTCGTCTGTAAACGGATCCACAAAACACACACCCTCCACGGGGGATTTCTTGCTTCAGACAGCTGGACTTATTCCAGGTTCAGACTCCACTAAAACATTGTTGGATAGATGCTCACAGTGTCAAATGAGGTGATTATAGATTCATAAAGTCTTCCACTGGCTTGGCCGACTGACAAGACAGCCCATCTTTCACAATCTGATGATGTTGTCAGGGAGGAAGAGCCAGGGAGCAGTTTTTGTAAATGAATGCAGAACAGTGGAAGTGGTGCAGATAGTTCATGCAGTCTTGTGTTGTGAAAAGGCTAAATAAAAGAGTAAAGACTGACTGTGGATCTGTCTGTGAGTTGTACCAAGTCTGTTTTTACCTTCAGTGTGAATGCTACCTTCAGCATGTACCATCACTTGTTTTTGTCATTATTCATGATATTCATGATATTTACTTTTTGTTGGTTTATCACAAGCTCGATACAGCCACTGCAACTACTGTATTTTTTAAACTCTTAATATATTTACTCTTATATCATTTTTTATCATTCACCTTATTCAGATCTAACCAACAATAGTTGTGCCTGAGAACCACTTTCAGGACTTGGACTGGCGTCAGGGTGCAGACCTCCCTTTTTTATTTTGTGCCATTGTTACTCGTGCACGTTTCCAGGAACCCAAAGCATGTGGTCGGCTTTACAGTTTATGATGTATGATAAGTTTTACTGTTAAGAATCATAGACCACTGTTTTCCCAGAGTGAGCCAAAACCATAGCTGAAAGATCAAGACCCTGATGCATTTTGTAGCATTGTGAGAAACTGCTGTCATGGGGGTAATAATACTCAGGGGGTCCTTCACTGTGACATTCATCTAATCACGGTTATAACAAATATCAGTTAGTGCAGCTTTAAGTACGTTAGCATCATTTTATTTTTCTTCTTGTGCCTTGCACCAACAAGAACTGCAAATAAAGATGCTAATTTAGTTTCGTTCTTATAGAACACAGGTGTCAAACATGCAGCCCGCGGGCCAAAAACGGCCCGCCAGAGGGTCTAATCTGGCCCGCAGCGTGAATTGCAAATTCCATCCCTGTTATAGAATATTGATTATCATTACCGTGACACAAGTGGTGTACACATGTAGTTCTCATCAGAATCAGAATCAGCTTTATTGGCCAAGTTTGTGTGCACATACAGGGAATTTGACTCAGGTAACTTTTGCTCACTTGTTCAACACAGAACTTACAGAGAACTTAAATAAGTGTAAAAAAACAAATTAAATCTCAATCTGTACACATAAAATAGAGGATAAGGGCTGTTATAAAAACGATCCAGAAATAAAACTGTTGAGATATTAATAAACCTGAATAAGAAAATGCACATTAGGATAAGGGAAGGAGGTTTTCACATTGCCAAACTGTTTCAAGAAGAAATAAAGACATAATTAATTTGTGATCATGAGATAAAGGCTTGCCATGTTGACTCAGGTTAATTATATATATGCATATGCTACCAAAACATTTACTTAAAATGTATATGAACAAAATGTGATCCTGGGGAAACATGGTTGCAAAGAAATCTTTCCAACAACATTCAGGCTTCCAGAGAAACAGCTATTCTCTGTCAGAAACCCGTAACGGTCAAACCGAGTCATAAATTATAGCCAGACAGGACCGACCACACAAATGAGGAGGGCATGGGAGCAGCTACCTGTGGAGAGAAAGTCACTGAGGAAAGATAAAAATTTAGGACGGGCTGGATGTTAGGTTGCTATTGCTTTTTCTTGTGGGGGGGCATGGGGGTGGGATTAGTGTGCTTTGACCTGCTGCGCCGCTACATCTTTATTTCACGGCTGACAAAATGAATGCCCATGTGCCTATATGTGAATCCAGCGCAGGATTTATGGTCCTCAGCTGCTGTCAGCCACCAGGCAACCTTCAGACAGGCCTCAGAAAGAAAGCAGACGGGCGAAGTGGAGGTGGTTCGACTGTTGGATGAAAGAGGTGCACGTAAAACGAAAGGGGAGATGAGGCGTATCAGTGTATTTATGGAGCGTGGTCACAAAAAATGGAAGAAAATAACATCTTTAAAGGTTAAAAAGTGCAGCCACTATAGAACTCATACAAAAAAAGAACCACCTGGACACTACATTACCAACATTGCTAGCTAGAAGATTTGGTTATGTTATGCAACTGCTAGTTAACATAATGAGCCTGTAGCCTGCAAGTGCAAAAGTCCGGCAAGTTCACTTCTTTCACAGTCGATTTTTGTTTCCATTTTCAAAACAGTAGGTAAAACTGTACTATTGTAACGACCTCTTCATAATACTCTAAATTATGCATTATGCACAGCATTACACAGCTGTTTGCTACCTTTCTTGGTGAGCACAGTGACCTCCACGTGCATGACTTGGAGACTTGTTTTTAGACCTGAAATTAAAAACTTGCAAATGAGGGAGGACGTGTAAATGGAGTCTTTAGTAAACACTGTCACCTTGCTTGCAGGTGAAGGGATGTGCGGTGCGCCGATTTAAAACTCCTTAATCGTAGGGGTTAAAATTGTTTCTGTTCTGAATGTTCTCAATTGCAGTTCTGCCAGATTTGATGAATCAGAAATGAGGCGCAACCGCTCTGAATGTGTCATGCTCAGCAGCAGATGCAGCCTGGTCCTGATGCACAGTCCTCATGGGTGCATGCATGCAAGCTCACAGCAGGTGAATAGCATCTCAACTGTATATGGTGCATTCAGAATTACATGAAATAATATACACTGTTCAACATATTTCAGTATTTGCTCACTAAAATCCTAATACCGGTTGTCCAAGGCTCTGAAAATCTGAATTATGATTATTATGAAGGCTTAACTCTAACCCTAGCTGCAGCACCTTTGCTTGTAGAGGGTAATAATCTGTGTTTCAGAGATCAGTGACATACACTCCTCTCCTTGTTGTTTCCCGGAGATGTCCAAAGACTTAATATTTGCATAAAATAGCTGCAAGTAAGAAGCGTTGTGGGCGGAGAGGGGTATAAAACTCATGCGAGCCTGTTAAGAAAGTCATCTGAATTCAGGCCCCACTCCTCCAATTGATCTAACTGCTGAGACGGAAACCAAAATGTTTGGATTATTTTAGCCAATTAAGCTGTGAGAGAGAGCCAATTGTGGACGTGCTATTGAACGTCTCTTTGCTCAAAGTGCTTAATGCCGGGCTGCTCGCCGAAAGATCAATTGCCGGGCTCTGTGATCAGATTAGCCGAGTGATCAATGCCGGTTGCTAATATATTTACAAGGTAATTATGGTGGTGTGGAAGAGGTGGCCGCGGCTGAGGCCGATTGCAGCGCCTCCGAGATTTCTTCAATATCACAGTCTGGAGTGAGAATGACAAAACAGCCCCCCTCCCACTCCAAAGCCACCACGTAATTGTCTCTTTTCTGTGTTACACACAAAACACACACACTCCCACAAAGCTCTGCACCCGACTGCCCCTGTGGAGGAGGTGTTAATCACATTACTAATGATAACACTTCACACTACTGCCAGAAAGACATGCAGCAGCAGGGCCTAGACTCTTAAATCTCACTGCTGCAAGCACACACATACTACTAGACACCAGATTTTATATCTCTCCTATACAATAAATCTGCACGTGATAGACGCTAAATGGCGCGATTATACGATCACATGATTGGCATGGCAGGTTACTGAATGCATTCATTTCTTACATCTTCATGTCCTGATACACACACACACACACACACACACACACACACAGATGCCTTATAAATAGTGTTAAGTTATACATTTAATGGGGCCAAACATGCACGTATCGTATTTCATAATTATAGCGTCAAGTCATAACTGTTGCTAAGTTCTGGGTTGATGGGCCTCCACACATACTTTGATATACAACTCTAACAGTCAATCATGTTGTGACAGTGTGTTAAACGCAGGTGTTGAAATATAATTGCAGCGGGAGTGAAGAGGCCACTGTTGTTTAGCTCACAGTATGGAATAATCTACACGTTATTATTGTGTGCTTATACACAGCCAGCGCACAACACTGAGCATCTTGTGATGGAAGTTAATGACTTCCTTCTTTTTGTTTTTGAGATTGAGATACTGTCCAAGATTATTAAAACTATGATCATTGATGAAAATGCGTGTAAAACGGTAAAAACTCATAAAAATGTAATAGTAAATCCTGCTCACATTCTTTGACATCCCATCATCACTACCATTAAACTGCAGGAGGGGGAGGCTCCTTTCATTTTTTTTTTCTCCTTATATTTATATTGGGATTTATTAGAATGTTAATAGATATGCACAAAATCACATGAATAGTGCAGAAAACTGCAGTTTTACCAACATTACATGTGTTAGAAATACGATGGAAGTGAATGGCTGCCTTCTTTTTGTTGTTAATGCATTACACAACCAACAATAACTGTTTGGCTTCACATCACAACAAACATATTCACAGCTGATCATATTAAAACTACGATTATTAATGAAAATGTGTGTAAAACGGTAATAACTCAAACTGTAATAGTAAAACCTGCTCACGTTCTTTGACGTCTCATCATCACTGCCATAAAACTGCAGGAGGGGGAGGCTCCTTTCATTTTTTATATATTTATATTGGCATTTATTGTAAGAAAAATGCACAAAATCACATGAATATTGCAGAAAACTGCAGTTTTACGTGCGTTAGAAATACAATGGAAGTGAATGGCTGCCTTCTTTTTGTTTTTAATGCATTACACGACCCACAATAACTGTTTGGCTGCACATCATAACAAGCGTATTCACAGCTGTTGCTATCATCAATTAAATGTTTGTTAAACCTTAATCACTCACAAACATGTCATCAATGCTACCATTAAACTGCTGCAGGGGAAGCCTCTGTTCTTTTTTTATATTTATATTGGCATTTATTAATATTTTAATAGATAAACATGCACAAAATCAAATCATATGAATAATGCAGTTGTCACCAACATCTATTAAACATACATGGATTCTGAGTGCTGGATTAGTCACAAAAGAATCTCAAATTTTAATATGTGGTTAGGTCAATAAAAAAAGAAAGATGACACTTGGCTCAGACTAAAACCACGTGTTCATCTTGTCAATTTTCTCTTTTGAGGACCGTGAGCTGGAGTGGGGGAGATCTTCAAGGGTTCAGCGGCGCAAAGTATTCTCAAACACTGTCACGTTTAAGCGCCCACTCGCTGTTAACTGTTTAAAGGCCCAGCAGCGTCGCTTTGAAGAGTTGTCTCTTTGTCTTGTGGACGGGGACCGGGGGAGCTTAGCGGAGCTGCTTGGTATTCCCCTCGAGGCTTTGTGCCTTTGGCCGCCATATGGGAGAGGGAAAACAGCCATATAAGCACTTAAGCAAAGTTTATATTTACCCAGGAATTTTCTCAGCTTTGCTTTACTTTAGTGGAAAAACAATAACCAGGCTGAAGCTACGCGGCCATTATAAGCACTTATGCAAAGTTCATATTAGCAATGGAAATTTCAACCTTGGCAGGAATGTCCATGAGGCAGTCCATAATACTTCTGCTTCAGCGCAAACCCACTCTTCTCTCAACCCTGAGCAAGCAGTGTTGAGAAAGTGAGAAAACACCGACCACAATTACTGCTTTACATCGTCTGACTTGATGTTTCTTTACGTCTTTCTTCTCTTTGCTCACTTAGTATACGACTGACACCGTTTGTGATACTATTAACTATTTAGTATAAGTGTACTCTTTAGTAATAGTATTAAAAAGTAAAGTTTTTACATAATTTATACGTCTGTGTGCACAAATATCATTCTAGTAGCGATGCTATTAAAAATCTAACGCGCCGTGATACACATCTTAATGCACAGTTTTGGAGATATTTCAGATTTCACAAATCCCAAATTGTGTTGTACCGCAGATTGCATGTTTAAACATTTCCTTAAATCACAAGAACATAAATAACAGAGGTTGGCATCATTTATATATTTTCTATCTACCAGGTGACACCCTCCATATTTCGTCTGTGGCCCAAAACGTTTCATAAATCTTGATCAGACAGAATTGTACTTCTCATTGTTAACATAATGACAAAGATAATTGCATTTACTTATCTTTTTAAGATTTTTTTTTTCTTATGTAGCAGCTGTGTCACCCTGAATTTGTCCTATGTGGGATCAATAAAGGTGAATCTCATCTTATGCGTAGTTTCGTTCAGATAATTTCATCTCCAGTATCTCTTTCTTGATGCCATTTAATACACAACGCAGATTAACTCAGTTTTTTTTTCCATATAGAAAGCAGCTAAGAGCACATTGCAATGGATTGCTTGATTCCATGTATTAAACCAAACCTTTTTTTCTGTCATCACAACTAGAGACGTGTTACATGGTCGCCTGTAAAGATTGCAGATATCCTACAGAGTGTCTTTATGCCACAGCAACAGGAACTTAAACATAATCCTTAGCGTGCACAAACGTTATAAATGGATTTCCATGTAAATAAGACGTCTAAAATGACAGTACTACCGCTCCCTCTCTGTACGCGCTGCCACATAGTACACTGCATACATACAGGGCGCAGAGTTATTATCTCTGTCTGCTACGTTCCTTTCAAGTATGAAACATGTTTCAAAACTCACGTTGCATTAATTACACATAACCATCCAGTATTCGCACAGCGTCTACAAGTACCGATATTTTCCAGACTCGTGAAAGAGGAAGTTGCTGGCTCCACTTTTTGGCCGAGTTCTTCGTGTATTTGTCTGGATTGCAACATAGCAGAACATATGAGAGCTGTTTACCAAATAACTCCCAGCAAAGCTGTCCATCTGGATAACTGAGCATCGGGCCCGGTGCATGCTGGGAGATTAGACTGAGGCTGCGTGGCTAAATTCAATATTTACCAAGGAGGCTGCTGTCAACACTTCTCCGTTACTGTTAGCGTCTGTGCGAGCATGTCTGTGCATGCGTGCACAGTCCGTGTCTTAATAGATAATAATAACAGTGATATATTTTTTTGCAAAGACGCCACATGTGAGCTAAATTAGTATTTAAAATTATAGGTATGTGGGTTTGTTTTTTGTTTTTTTCGAGGAGGCCACGTAATTGATTGCATATGATAAGCATTTGCAGGCTTTAAATACTGCTACCAGAGGTCTGTACCCCATAAGAGAACAAGACCCATAAGATGTGTGTTCTTATTATTAGTTGTAGAGCTCATTAGTCGTGCTCTTATGCAGAGATGCAGCCACACATGTGAAAGTCATCTTTCTTCCTCATGACATGATAACATGTGAAGTGAAGGAAAGGGTTCTTGCAGCGGGGGGGAGCCTTGGTTGGTGAAGTGGTGTGCAAAACTACACTGCAAAGTCACACTAACAGATACACTGTGGCTCTCTAATACTGAGACTCCCAATCTGCATCAATCAATTTTCAAAGGATTCTCCATTTGTCAAACTCATCCTACCTCTCAAAGGTCGCATGTTTTTAGAGACCACTTTGGATCGTAAAGCAGACCTGGAAGTAAAGACTGGCATGGTTTACTCCATGACACAACTAGACTTAGACTTTAATCATCCACAAGGGAAAATGCTTGGCCACGGTAGCTTAGATGCACATATTGAGAACCACAAGTGCAAAGAAAGATAAAATGAAATGAAAATAAAATGAAATAGTTTGACAAAATGAGCATGTGAACAGATGTACAAGAAATAGAGATGGTAGTAAATATATATTATATACATGGGGATGATGATAAGGTGCAATAGTGTCCATTAACACGAATAATATGGAGTTATTTGTTGTAAAGCTGGACTGAGTATGAATGACATCCTGTAGCGTTCACTGTGGGAGTGGAGCTGGATCAATCTGTTGGAGAATGAGCTCCGCTGCCCCTCTATAGTCTGGTGTAGTGGATGAGACGGACTGTCAATGATGGAGAACCCTATCCCTCACTGAGACGAACATCTCCAACTCGTTGCCAATAACGTGACCAGCCTTTCGGATCAACTTGTCGATCCCACTAATGTCATAATTTGCTGGTGCTGCTCTCCCAACATAGAGTCTTAAAAGTATTCTGCTATTGATATTTGATCTGATAGGAAACATAATCTATAAGTAACCAATCTTAACATTAGCTAAACCCAGCTAAAAGATGAAAATGGGAAAATGCATTCATTCTGAAATGCATCTGTGTACATACGCCATCAGTAGAAGCCTCGTACAAGAAGGGAAATCACTTTATCGAGTGCAGCGTTATCATCGCAGCTGCCTAAATTGCTAAAATAATAACAAAGTTGTGATACATTCTTGTTAAGAGTGTGCCAGTCGGAAAGCTGGTAAGAAATAAGCATCACATCTACACGCAATGAATAACTGCATCTCCTCAGGAGAATGTCTTTTTACAAAAAAATCTCCTGCTTCCTCCCGTTTATTTATCAGGGTGGTCGGGGTTGCTCTCCGAACCCCAGACAAATGTTTGTTGTCTGAACCATCTGTCTGGCACCGGAGCAGAGGAAGAAAAAAAAAAGGGCGGGGGGGGGGGGGAGCCGGAGAGAGAACAGAGACATGAGTAAAAAAGACAAGGATAAGAGAGGTGGAGTAGCCAAGAAAAGACACAGAAAAGAAATAGTGAGGGAGCGGAGGAGAGGGGCTGGAGGTGGGGTGGCGGTGGTGGTGTTCACGGCCAGCTCACTCTCTATTCATGGAGCTTAACCAGCCACGAGATAGGCCTGGAATATCAAACATGGATCGCTCCCCTCCTCCTGCTCCTCCTGGGCTCTCACCACCTCTTCATCTCCGCCCTCCTCATCTCCAAGGAAGAGGTTTCCACGGCAACATGACAGGAGGTCAGGGTTCAGGTGTGGTGTTGGGTGGGTGTCTGAATGTGGGTCCATCTGGATGAGTGACCCGACATAATCAGATATCAATCCTACACTATAAGTGGGGTAGGAGAACGCTGAGCTGATTAGTAAAGCATCAGTTCCCTATTGATGGGTATTTGTGAGTGATTGTGGTATTTATGTGTGTGTTGGGGGGGGTCGGTGACTGAAATAATCTGTTAACCCTCCTTGATATTGATATTTACAGCACTGAACATAATGGAGGAAAAAAAGAAGATGATAGAGCTGCAGAGATATTGGATGGTGAAGATGAATTCTTTCTCTAAAATGTGCCAGATGGTTTGTTTGGGCACGCTGGCACTCTGCCACGTCAGATCACAGTGTCCAGACTACAATTAAATACAGGTGCTGATCATGGAGGCATCAACCGCTGATATTACCAGACATCTGGGCAAAACTCACACGGTGAGTTATGCTGTGGGCTGGAGTTTGAGCGTCATGTTTTAGCATACTGTTTTTTACAGCTCGGAAAATTAGGTAGTGGAGACAGGGGCGCGATAGTAAGGGGTCAATTCAAGAAAGTATATCAGAAACAAGTTACAGTGATGACATTTACTCTGCACCATAGACAGTGTAAAGTTGGATGATCCGACAGATCCTCAAAAGTGAAGCCAAAACAAGTAGAGCTCCCCCTGGTGGCTGGCTGCAGTATAGGTCATAAGCTCCACCCCCTCCATGTTAGTGGATGGGACTTGGGCCGAAGTAAAACACTAAAACACACGTCAAATAAATTGCTTTCAAGGTTGGTTTCCATCATTTTACGTAGTAAAAAATAAATAAGTACAGTGTATAATCCAACATTTCTTTGTAACTGGTGGAGGTAGAGCAGAGCGCAGTATTCAATTCAATTTTAATTATATTTAGCGTCAATAACAATACAAATCATCTCAAGACGCTTTATAAAACCCGGCCTGAAACCCCCAGAACAAGCCTGAAGGCGACGGTGGCAAGGAAAAACTCCCTTTTAACAGGAAGAAACCTTGAGCAGAACCTTAAGCTCATATGGAGGGACCCATGTGCCTAAGGCCAGCCGGGTACAGACAGAAAAGTATTAATGAAACAAAAATGCGAGTGAGTCTGGTGGAAGTGTGGGCGGGTCATCGATGACGAGGCTCTGCGTAGCTGCACTCTCTGACCGAGTCCAAACTCGCAAGATGGCGCCGTATCCCAGGGAAAATTGCGTCAGTTTGACCAATGCAGAGGGGACGCATTGTCCATATTTATATACAGTCTATGCTCAGTAGGAAACCTGAGCTTTTTGTTGGATGTTCAGCATTTATCTCTTATTATAAAATCTGGGTAATTGCAGAGCAGAGCATCTGAGAAATGTCTCGTTGTGTTTGTGTTTGATTCAAGATGATTACAAAATTTTACAAGATTTGAGCCAAGCTTTAGGTCCATGGCCCATTCCTTATTTCCCATTTGTACCTTAAACATAAACTTGAACTTGTGATCATTTAATAAATGACTGTTGTTTATCCTACTTATCTTACTTATCCTTTATCCCTATCCTTTATCTCACCTTGTTAACTGCTTCAGTTCATGACCAAATAATTCTAACAATGCTTGCTAAATGCTATCATGCTAATAAGCCGATTTAGTGTGGTAAACAATATACGGTGTACCTGCTTAAGGTCAACATGTGACCACGATCAGTGTGACCAAACTTTGCTTCCTAGCTGCATCAAAACATCAAGACAGGGATTATTAAAATGTATTGCAATGCTAATATTTGTCGTCTAAGTGCCTTAAAGATGGCTCTTGGAAGTCTGAGGTGTTTTTAATGTTTTCAGTACACACTTTCATCAAGGGATGATAGTCTTAACTCATCCAGCATATTCACTTCCATCACGGCAGCCTGATCTCTTTTGCGCGGCCCCGAGGAGCTGATTTAAGCCACGTCATCCAATTTGCCGACCTCTGAGGTCATGTTTGCGTCTATTGTGTTGTGGAGACTCCCAATAGCTTAATGGGAAAAACTCACACGGGACACTTATGGGTTCTCTTGGCAGCCGTTGTAAATCAGCGTGGCAGGAGGGTTTTGTGCTGGGGTTTGTCTGAATTGCTCACGTGTTTGGAGAAGACCTTTTGAGGCTGTCCTCGTAGTTTGTTCAATTTTCCCGACAAGCTCACTCTTACAGTTCTGCAAATAATGACTGCCTACTCTGAATAGTGAAAGGATGTGTCGCTTTCCAGCATTTGTTTTTTCAACCACTAACCAAGAACAACGTGGCCTTTTCAACCTGGGCATTACAGTGTCAGATCAAGAAATATTTATTTGTTTCCGTTTGTCACTTGAAGTTGATTTGAAAGACCCTGAATAATCTTCTAACGATAAGAGCATCTGCACTGAAAATGTACATGATGGTTATTTACAGCAGTGAGAGCAGTTCATGTCAACAATACTCCATTAACGTAAGCTTTTCTTGAACTAAAATGAATATAATAAGTTATATTTAAAGCCGCTTTACTGTTCTTACTGGAGTGTTTGAACTTCACTGCAGAGAACAAAGCATTCTGATTCTTCACCTGGAAGCAGAGGGCCTGAGGTTGAAGGTGCGTACTTGCAGCAGGATTTGTGAGACCATAAACTAGCCTGGAATCCAATTCAGGCCCAATGGGCGACTGTGAAGCAGAAATGTGAAGCTTGCATTGCACAAACTCTGAGAAACTGGAATTTCATCGATGTAGGAGGCATCTTGCATCAAGTAAGTAAACATCTTCAATGGAAAAAAGATTAGCATATTTATTAGGTCTTGCTTTTCCTTTGAGGGAGGAGGCCTACATGCCATTTTAAACATTTCTATCCAGATACTTGAACTTTTTACTCGCTTGGGATGTCCCACCGTCGCAAGTGGCAATGGATCATTATGGACACACTGTGAAATTTACACTTTAAAGTTCTCCGTCATATATTTTGCTGAAACGTTGGAGCATTCACTTAGCACATTGAATGTTTTTGCCCTTTAATTAATTTTCCATTTTCCTTCCCCGCTTCTATTTACTCCTGACTAACCAGACATGTAAACTGATGTGTGGGCTGAAGGGTTTGCCGTGAAAGAACAACTGGTTATTTAGGACTACACATTCACACAAACGGCTGTAGGTCGTAACGCAATAGTAGTTTGTGATCCATCGCGTAGGGTAGCAACACAGATTGCCCCTTGCAGGATAAGAACGATGATTTAACGCCTCGTGGAAAGAAAATCCAGAGTGAAAAACCCGACCGCATGTCTGCCAGCTTGTGGAAAGGGAAGGGAAATGGGGGCTGTGCAGATGGGAACGTATAGAACGTGGGCGAGTTTCAAGTGAAATGAGCTTTAATTATGCTGTAAAACACTGCCAGAGGCGGCGGGAACAATGCAGGACCTACGGAGGGAGACAGCGTGACTTAAACACTATCAGCTGTGCTCACACTGTCAGCTTACTCAACCACTGTTTACCTCCCAAATCTGCTCTTTCTCTCTCTCTCTTTAAGCCATTATCAGTCCCCCCCCCCCCCCCCCTTATCTGTCCCCGAGATAGTGGAGTGTGGGAGAGTACATATTTACCTATCAAAAGGTGAGAAATTTCACCATCCCTTGTTGGTAAATACGGACCTCGCTGTTATCCGAGACAAACGGGACTCACAAAAAAAAAAAAAAGATTCAAGAAGAGGCTCATTTTATGTACTGCGGGACATAGACGCCGTAACATATACACATAGCCAACGCCGGTGCTAGCCATTTATACTTGTCTATAACCTTTCCTAAAAACAATCCAAAAGAATCAATGCAAAAACTGCAGAGACGAAGAAGTAGGGTATTTAAGCAGAAACATGCTATACAAGTCTCTCTTGAAGGAGTTCCCACAAACACTGAGCACTTGTTTCCTGCTTTTACATCGCTCTGTGGTCCAACTCATCTAAAATCATTTCAGCCATGTTGAGGTCGGGTGATATTTGAAGGCAGTCATGTCTGATGCAGCTTTTTCTCACATTCCCTCTTGGTCTTAAAACAACACATTGTCCTCTTCTCAAAAAAGACACGATGGTTTTATCAAGCTCAAATCACACGATGACGTGTTGCCGCAGAAGACGAAAACTGAACTGATCTTCTGCAGCAGAGGAGACTCTTCTGTTTTGAAGAAGTCCTCACAAGAGCCAGTGAGCCGAGTGTTTCTTGACATGCTAGAGCTCACTACATTAGTTCCACATATACACCAATAACATTATGACCCTAATATTGTGTAGGTCTCCCTTGTGCCTCCAAAACAATTGTGACTCATCAGAGAATGGACATGGGCCTTCTGAGGGTGTCCTGTGGTGTCTGGCAACAGAATGTTGTTAGTGGGGGGGCCTTTGAGGGGAGGGGCCTAGATCATCCCACAGATACTTGATCAGTTTGGGATCTAGTGAATTTGGAGGCCGGGTCAACACCTGTTCTTCGTGTGTTTTTTTTAGTTGTTCCTAAAGTGTTTTTGTGTGTGTGTCTGTGTCAGGCTGCATCCTGCTGGGGATGTCTGCTGCCATCAAGGAGTGTCATTGCTATGGGGTGGGGGTGCCTGGTCTGGTCTAGGTGGGTGCTACATGTCTAAGTAACATCCACATGAATGAATGCCAGGTCCAAAAGTTTCCCAGCAGAACACTGAATTGTCACAAGATGGTCAACGTTATTCACTTCTCCTGTCAGTATCATAATGTTATGGCTGATCTGTGTATTTGCTACGTGGCAAAACTTGTATTCATGTTACATTATTTCCATATGAACTAATCAGATGTGGAATCTAGTATAATATGTTATTTAAGGGTCTTTTGAAGGAGTTAAGGTGAGGAGCTGGTCTTCATCTGGACTTTTATTTTATGGTGTATTTTTAGGATGCTAAAAAGTTGAGCTTCTCATCCCTCTGACTTTTCTTAGATCTACCAGTCTTTCAGAAGGAACAACAAAAAAGAAGTTTGAGTCTACACTGAGGTGTTTCTGAAAAGGAAAACAAATCAGTTGTATTAGTGGGTTTTGAATCAGCTACTATTTTCAACGTCCTCTTGCTCGTTACTGATAATTAATTCAGTAAAACTCTGGTAGTGTTCCAGATTTGATGGTCGCTTGTGGTTCCATCACAATATGTAAATGTGTTCCTATGCAAAAGTTAATTTCAGAACATGGACTTGTTCATGTAACCTAAAACGATTGTTATTTTGTGTCATTTCTCTGCAAAACAACACCACAATCATCATGAGTTGCACAACTTAAGTTCAAGCTCACAAATTCCAAATGGAAAGCTTTTTCTTTTCTCCTTGACGCCATTTCAGTCGAGAAAATTCAACTGAAATTCAGCTTACAACAAAAGGAGACATTTGCCTCTCCATCAGTGATCGGACAATCTGACCTGACCCCGCATGTGGCATCATCAGCGCCCGGTAAGCGGCAATTCATAAACCTTGTTCTCCTTTATTGGGACTGTCAGCGACAAGGCACGAAGCAATTAGCGCGAGCATGCTGCATCCATTCATTACCGCGAGTGGCGGAACATTTAAGAAGCCATCGAAGGTCAGACTCATTATGTGGGACAGTATGTAGTGTCAGCTCTATTGTATCCTGCTTATTGTCAGTGTTTTAGATGGGAAAAAAAACCCTGTCAAGACAAACACTGATATTAACTATTTATGATATGAGAGCGGACCTAAAGGGGGGCATCTGTGGAAAAAAACATTTACAATTAAAAGAATAAAAACACAAGCAGAAAAGTTGTTATTGTAGCGTTCTTATCTGGAAAACCACTTTTGGATTTATGAAGTCAATTAACTGAAGTTTAAAGGCTTGGTAAGGAATACTAACACCACCATTATACCTGTTCTACTTGAAAGACTGGGTTTGAGACAGTTTACTCAACTCATCAGACTGTAGACCAGGGGTGTCAAACACGCAGCCCGTGGGCCTAAACTGACCCACCAGAGGTTCCAAACGGGCATACAGAATGAATGTGCAAAGAGCCAAAGTTACACATTAAAGGGGAACTACTGTTTTTTACAACCTGGACCTTATTTCTGGCATAAAATACGGTTGTTTACTCACCCATATAACTTTTGTGTAATTTGTATTTCAGGAGATATTTAGATCTGGGTATATCCATGTAGTGGGAGTGACTGGGGCACCGAAACGCAGTCCCTAAATAACGCATCATCTGCCGCGAAACTCGTTCATTTCACCAATATTTTGTTATCGTACACTAGTGCTGTTCCCCGTTGAGCCTGGAGTTAGCTGTTATCATCATCCGGGGTCAATAGATTGACCTAGAGACCCCAAATGATATCTTCTGACCTGGATGATGTCGTCTCTGAGCGCCACAAATTGTTCAATTAAATTAGCAACTGTTCCTACTTCGTCCAATGAGTGTCACAAAGTTTTAGTAAAATTTGTAACACGACACTGAACTAAATGAGGCAAAATTGCACTTATTCGTTTAAAGAAATTTCAGGTTGTTCATAAAATGTTTTGCAAAAGGACAGTTCATAATTTACTTGTTCTTCTTTGCACTAATGTAAGGGAAAACATTTGGAGTAGTCGTTAATTATAGGTTATGATGCTATTATGTTCCTGGTCCGGCCCACTTGAGATCATATTGGTTTATTGAGTTGTAGACACACAGTATTGTAAGGGTCAGACTATACTGCACTAGAACCGGGTTCCAGCATGCCATCCAGCCACATCGGAAATCAAATGTGCTCATAGTTGTTCCGAGCGGCTACAGTGGAATGTGGAGTGAAAAGCCAGCTGCCTCATTTTCGGACCGTCTCGCCAAGAAGATTCATAGTGTTGCAATTGATTGTTCACAATCCAACAAGCAGTTCAGAAGGAGGATACGGGCCCCTCGTATGTGCATGTGTGCTTGTTTTTTGTTGCGGGGGTTAGGGTTGTTAAGACTTGATTTTAAAGTAAATGTTCAAATTAGGTTATGGTTGGGGTAAGGGTTAGGGCCTTAGCTGAGATAGTTAGGGTTAGTGTTCAGGAGTTGGGAATACGATACATGGAACGGAAAGTCCTTCCAAACTGCACAAAACTACTTGACTGTCACATATTTCTCATTCGGTAGTAGTATTTTTTTTCTGTTTTATCTTCTTTATATCACATCAACGTATTGCCTCTTAGTCTTTAAAACAATTTTGCTGTTTCCCAAAACAGCTGAGCACTGTTTTAGCTAAATTTACTCAAACAGGACAAGTCGCTGCATTTGTTGGGGCACCGTGTGAATTGACATTTTATGGTTTACCAAGTTAATTGGGCAGCAGCATGTTCATAGTGATGAAGGAACATGTCACCCATTGGAATAGTGTGGCTCACTGCTGCTTTAAATAGTTTCCAGACCACAGTGGAGCGCTTTCGTACAGACGAGTACTTGTTAGAAGGATTTTATTGTTTGTGCTTGTTTGCACGTAGGCTTTTTTTGGCCACAGACAAAACTTATAAAAGAAAGTATAAAACAATTACATAAAAGTATTCTTCACTATTGCTAGTACTCTGAAACGAATTAGGGGGTTATTGACTCATAAGGATCAGGACACAGCAGAGAAAGAGTCACGGTTTCACAACAATGCAGAAACTATAAGACAAGACAAGATGCGATACGATACGATACGATACGATACATATCAGATTCAGAAACAGAAAACTTTATTTGTCCCTGGGGGCAATTCAAGGCACAAGGCACAAGCATACGATACGATACGATACGATACGGTTACTGACTCATAATGATCAGGACACAGAAGAGAAAGAGTCACGGTTTCACAACAATGCAGAAACTATAAGACAAGACAAGACGCGATACGATACGATACGATACATATCAGATTCAGAAACAGAAAACTTTATTTGTCCCTGGGGGCAATTGAAGGCACAAGTGAGTAGCATACGATACGATACGATACGATACGAGCAGCTGTAGCTCAGTAGGTAGATCAGGTTATCCATGAACCAGAAGGTTAGCGGTTTGCTGGTGTACGGAGCATTGAACATGAACTGAACTTGACTCTTAAGGGCTATGAGTAGCAATAGGTAAAAAAAAGTGCTATATAAATACAAGTCATCTACCATAACAAATGTCCTGTCTACCATATTTTAGACAGGACATGCTGACCTGTTAGAGTCTGTAGCAGACAAGTAATCAAGAACACAGATACTGGTGTTTACCCTGTATACGCTACTATGCCAAACCAGACTTCTTTGAGCTCCTTGTGTAAACTTTAAAATCCAGAATACAATCAAAACTGGAATACTGTCATATCAGAGTTACCGCAGTTTCTCACTTGTAAACAGTGATTATGGTGATGTACCAATTTGGAAAACAGCAGGAGAAATGTGGCTGCAATTTGACTTTGGAGAAGGGCTTTACAATTATTCCACTATTGTTCTTATTCTTATTCTAAGCTCTGTTGCTAGTAGCACATTTGGAAATTTTCTGAGTCAGCCAGCTCTAAACTGGTCACACTGAGGACAGTTATGAGAGCTGATCTAACAGGCAGGCTCTTCCCTCCCACCCACAGATCTAACGGGCTCTCAGTTGGTTTTATCCTGCTGAGAGTTGCTCTGCGGGGCCCGCTCATGTAACCCACACACTGACAAGGCCATTCCTGCTCCTGCTCCTGCCCCTCCTCCTCCCCTCTCCACTGACCCACCGTGATGAACAGGGGTTGCCACGGCAGTTAGGTTGCACTGACATCTCTGGGTCTCAGGAGACACATGCAGACACATTCTTGGCCTTTAGATGTTGTTTGACTGATGAAGCTAGCATTCCACGTTGTTTAAAACTGCAGAGCGAAGTGCTGCAGCGCCTGGGGATTATTGACTGTAACAAGTAACAGTTCAGACCCTATAATAATTTAATTTAATGTAATCATCCTCTGCTAATTGCTAATACTTTATGTAGCACAGTAATCCAGGAGCAATATTTCGTTTTTTCATCTTGTACTTGTGCAATAACTCAACCCTACATGAGTATTTTATTCGATCTTCTACATTGGCATCTTACACTTTTTTATGCACCTTACATATTCCTTCCTATACTGCTTCTGAAATCTATGGTGAAGAGGCATCATAAAAATAGAATAACACCTTATTTATTTATCCATGGAACTAAAGAGAATCGAATGTCCAACTCTCTCTAGACCATAGATTGTAAATAAAGATGGATGGTGGAACTGCTCCTCAAAAGTGAAGCCAAAGCAAGTAGAGCTCCCCCTGGTGGCTGGCTGCAGTATAGGTCATAAGCTCCACCCCCTCAATGTTAGCAGATGGGACCAAACTAAAACGCTAAAATACACGTGAAATAAAAATTTTTCAAAGATGGTTTCAGTCATTTCAGGTAGTTAATATAACATTGATGCATGTTCAAGTGTCAATTTTTTGCACAAGTTTTGTTTTATTTGACGATATAGAAACAGGATGTGACATAATGGCAACCACCAGTTGCCATGCCAACCGCTCCATAAAGCGAGAATTGTAAAAACATTTTTTCTTAAATAAGTACGGGGTATAATCCAACATTTTCTTGTAATTGGTGGAGGTAGAGCAGAGCGTAGTATTAATTAAACGAAAATGCGACTGAGTCTGGAGGAAGTGTGGTCGGGTCGTCGATATCGCGACTCCACGTGGCTCCACTCTCGGACCGTACTGATCAGACTCTGGCTCCAAAGTCGCAAGATGGTGAGAAAATAACGTCAGTTTGGCCAATGCAAGGAAGAGGGGACACACTGTCCATATTTATATACAGTCTATGCTCTGTCTAGACAATGTCTGAATGACTTACTGATTGCTATAGGTTGCTTTAATTCAAAAGTTGGAGGCAGAATTAACTGGTTCAATTGTGTCACTGCCTGAGGTGGATAGGAGGTGAAGGGTCAGCAAGACAGCCAGTAAGAAGCTGGGAAAGTATTCTGAAAAGAGAATTTCAACATGCAAACTCCACATTGTTAGAAACACTCAGCTAGCTGCAACTCCTAGAACTTTTACAGATTGTTGAATAAATTAATCTGTTGTTACCCTCTCACTGGATATTTAATGTGAATGCTAATGATGAATAAAGGAGCAATGGGGGAAAAAAGTTTAATATAAAAGGGGTCACTGGCTTCTAAAGAAATGCACATACAATTACCATTTAACTGTTTTAAAAAAAACTCAACTCTGTAGGTGGTGGTTTACTCACTGTTTTCAGCAGATGGCAGCTGATTTAAGTAAAAATGAATAAATGTACTAAACACTAGACAAGGGATGGGTAACATTTTTCATATCACTTTTCAGTCATTTAAGAAAACAATGTTAAAGTCAAAGACTAATTTTCCTTGTGATCAACAAGTCACGTGTGTCAGATGAATACCAGGATCTATTTTACCTAAACAACTTATTATTTGACAATTTCACAGTGTTGTTGAGATCTGAAATGACATGACAGCCAACTTTACCCGTAATTTATCCAGCATTTTGTGCATGTGTTCACACTTACAGTCCAAAAATTAGTAAGTGTTGTTTGAAACCAGGGTGGTATATATAAATGAGAATATGTGTTGACTGTGATATGAATTTACGTACTTGTGAACACAAATTGTTTGGTTCACAAGTTTTGGTAAAAATAACTGTTGGCAGTGTTGGAGTGATGACGGAAAGTGTGCAGCGTGTCGAATAAAATGGTTGCCAAAGGCTGTTTGCCGATCCATCAGCCTCGGCTTCGGGCGTTGCCATGGAAACCTTCTGAGCTGGTAACATGGTGAGCTGTCTGGTCAACTGACCCACTAAAGGAGACACAGGCACACACACAGCCAGGCAACCGATGTGTGCACTGACAGCCCATGTGCCGCTGGGAAACAACTGTCAACAACAACAGCAAACAGTCCATTCAGACCGAATGTTTGGGAGAAGACACTGGCAAATAAAGACTGAACAGAGAGGACGAAGCAGATGGACATTAAAGTCTAATGGATGGTTTTCTGGTTAAAAAAAAAATAAAAATAGTGTTTCTTATGCCACGTGGGTTCACAACTGTGAAACGTGAAACCCCGACACTGATGGAAAGTTGTGAAAGAGGTCACAGGAAATCTTTGTAAACAGCCACTGTTCATGACGGCATCTGGTCGCTGACACCAACATAAGAAGTAGAAAAAAGCTACATCTTACTTACATCTTATCTTAAACTGAGCTGAAAATGACACATACATTACTTTAAAAGTAAGTGATAATAATAATGACAACAGTAGGAGACTGTCCACCAGTTGGTGCACGACTTCAGATTTTTTTAAAGTCGACTGTTATGTGATGACACCGACTAGTCTCTGATGACACCACTGATAAAAACACAGTAGAAAGTAATGCTCTGCATCAATGAAATCTATATTCTTGACCAGAATACATATGCTGAGAACAGACAGCTCATGTGCTACATACTGTGAGCTGCAGATATGTGTAGCCTGTATGAAAACATGCAGCAGCTCAGCACCATGAGTAGCCTATTTAACAGTTCCACAGCATGTTGTTACGGGATAGTGTAGCCTTCTCCGTGTACTGCAGCTAAAAATATGATAACTTTGACGATGAAACTCACCATCAAATAGTTGATGTGCAGCCTCCTTCTGAAGTTGAAGTTGTTAATCGATTTGGACTGTTCCTCTGATGTCTTTTCAGATGCATTGCAGTAGTACTTTAGTTGTGTTTCAGGAATGACATGTCACGGTAGTATGGGCTTCATCTTTAGTGAAGTATTTCCAAAAACTTGGTGAACCGCTGCTAGTTTGCTGCAACGACCCACTGGGCTCCTCACCTGTCTTCACGGTGGCGTCCATGTTGTTATTGTCACGTGATCAGGTGATTTAAAAGAGTCGATTCGTGAATGGTACAAAAACTAAATTCTCATCCTCAGAAGCCACAGATGCATCGTTATTTGCAGTTTTCTTATCATTACAATCTCCCAGTAAAAAACAAAAAAATGCTGCTCTGAATTAAACAAGTAAGCACATGGTGAAGCGCCGTCATATCACTTCGACAAAAGCCAAACAGACACACTTCTCTGTACCGTTGTGTCTGGATTTGAGCATAGAAAAAGTGAAACAACACTGCCACCTCTGGGTCAGACTAGAAATAACACAACGCGATATGTTAAGGAACACAGTGGAATATACATTTAAAGGTAAATAAAACAGAGAAAATCATTATTATTTTGCATCTGCTGGTAGAATTCCTTTCTACTCCCTTTCTATTGCTCAACATGGATTGAGAAGAGGTTAAAATGGTTATAATTTGTACAGAGTAAACTGTTGAATAGAGGCCATGCAAATAGGGAAAGGAATAAAGCACTTTTTATCCCAATTAAATGGCTGCTTAATTACCCCACTTTAACAAGATAATGATGATAATTAGTCGTCATTGTCTTTGTGGAGACAGAAACAACCTTTACACGCAAATACATGGCTAGACAATAATTAAAAGATCTTGTTGAGATTTACACTTCACACTCCTGTTTCCACTCTCCTGGGAGCCCTATTTGTTCCTCACCTCAACCCCTGCCCCAGCAGGCTGGTGGCCCCCACGGGGCAGGCCCGAGGTCCTTGTCCAGTGTTTGTGAAAAGGGCCCCCAGGCTGTCCTGCACCGTGGCAAATGAGGCGCGTGACTCATCAGACCAAACACGGGATTAGCTGGTAATGATCTGGCAAATGGTTTTGAAATTGTAATTATCTCCCCCTCAGCTGGTTCTAGTGGGAGATTGGAAGAAATGGGGGAGTGACAGAGAAGAGGGAGAATGAGAGAGGGGCAGGGTAGAAGACAAGGCAAGTGTAAATCAAAACGAGCCAAATTTTTATTCACATAGCTTAATATTACAAATCTGTCTCCTGAAGTACAGAAACATGGATATAGAAAAACACCCTCCAAAAATACAAAGGAAAGAACAGACATGGACGGAATAGACACAGGTTCAGACGCTCGCATGTGTAGAAATGACAATAAAAAAGAACTCTGTGTGTATAATGTCACTAATAAGACAAGAAAAATGTTATTGGCTTTTGAGTCACTATTGTTTGCCTTTGCTGCCATCTGCAGGAGTTTGCAATGAAGTAAACGTGGTGGCACTGAATGCTGCATTTCCATGTGAGCTTTGGTGATGCCAATGAGGATCTGAATGAATGCTACGGCAACTTCTGTCCAGAAGAAAAAGTCTAGAATACTAACAGTAAATCAATTAAATTACTCATAAAGTTAGGATCGCCAACAAGAGGGATGTACAATGAGAAAACAAAAGTCTCACAAAACACAAAAGCCTGTAAAAACCCCAGGGTAAAACCACACATACGAATGAATTCCCACTGGTTAACTACAAAACCAAACAGCCTTGCAGCTAAGACAAAACATATAAAAAGAGCTGCAGCTCACTGTGATGAACCAAGTTCAGTGGTTTAGTATTTTGCATGCTGGATTACTTGAATACTCAGTGGAATACTTAATGAAAAATCCCCCCTTCTGCCTTTCCTGAAATGACATCTCAACTTCTCTCCCATGAAAAGAGTCTCTTAGATGTTTGTACCTTACATTGTCAGTATGACACTATGAAGGCTTCACCACGTCTTGACTTGAGGACTTTTATTTTGAAGTCATAGGGAATCCTCTTATCAGATTACCCCCTTCAGACAAGAACCCTTCTGCAAACTGCCACGATGGAAGTCAGAAGCATACTTTATCGCAGTGTACTTAATTATACCAAAGCGGAGTGCTGTGTTTATTTATAGAAATGTCTGATGAAGACCAGAGACATCCAGACGAGGAAGACGATAATGATGATGATGATGATGACGACGACAGTGAGAGTGAATCGAGTGAAAGACGGAGTGGTTCATCCTTTACTGCTTTTTTTGGCAGTTTAATTTCAGGTGGGAGATTGGCAGTTTTTCTTTCCTAGTATTTGCGATATTAATTATGCCATAACGAGCCTGTACAACACACTACCTGGTCCTGTTAAGTTTATTAATTGTGTAATTAATTTTATTTTTATTTGTAATTTTTGAAATGCCTTTAGTTTATATTTCGACTGTCAATAAATAAATTGTCGCTCGTTTTAATTAACGCCGCCATCGTTTTATAAGTTCACTAACCGTCGCAAATTGATGACACCGTTTGTTGACGTCGACGTCAGAGTGTGCGACACTTATTGTAGTCTTTACTCGCTGACGGGACTCTCAACGGCAGTGGATTAACTGCTCTCTGTAGAGCAACTGTTGCGCGTGTTTGTTAAATATTTCCACCAACGCGGGGAATATAAACGTTTATCTAAATGTCGGCGTGACGTTTTACACTTTACTCTCATGAGTGAGGTCCGTAGATGACGTCCGGCTAGCCTAGCTTTAGCTTAGCCTTCTAGCAAAGCGGCATTGCTTAACACGGGTTTTGAAAGAGATGTGTCATAACAAGGAAGGAGCTCGTCCCAGTGGCCCAGTGCAGCCGCTGTGACACTGTTTATGTTTTGAGGCAAACTCTCCTTTGGCTGAATAGGTTTTTTACGAAACTGGGGCTGTTTCCGAAGCGTCCGCAACATGTTGAACGTCCCGACCCAGTCCTTCCCAGCGCCGAGCTCCCAGCAGCGGGTCGGTTCGTCCGGTCAGTCCGGGAGGAACAAGGTAACACCAAACATAAATCATCCGTCATTACACCGTAGGGAACAAGCTACAACTACTGTATAAGCTATGACTAATGTATTAAGTAAGTAAGTATTTTACAATAACAGTATATCTATTAAAAAGGTGTAAGACTAATATAAATATATATAGATTGGTATATGCAGGATGGATACGCATACATATGGTCATAAACACATTCATACATGAATATATACATATAAACATCTCAGTATACTGTACACTGAGCTTTATTCAAAAACTAGAGCGTTTAAAGTTGTCTAAGGATACATTTGCAAAGTTTTTAAGTCTATAATTTGCTCCCTCTCGCACATCTCCTGAGGCCAGCGAGCAGCTTATTCTCTCATAACTGTGTCTGATCAGGTGGCGTTGAAGCCCGGCCACAGTCTGATGGACTGGATCCGGTTTTCCAAGAGCGGAAAAGATCTGACCGGGCTCAGGGGGCGTCTGATTGAGGTTACCCAGGAGGAGCTGGAGAAACACAACAAGAGAGACGACTGCTGGACCTGCATACGAGGTGAGGCAGCCACGGGAGGGGAGGGGTGGGGGTCTGCTCGGGCACTTCAGAGAAACACACAGAAACACAGAGTGCTGTTATTCGGCTAGAGCTGGAGGGCACTCGATGTCGGCTTGATGGTGCTTGATGCCGCTGCTTGAATGCAGTGGAATTATGAGAGGGGTGCTGCAACCGGGGAGGCTCAGTTCACTTGTTCAAAGGACTCAGGTTGTACCGGAATTTAACAACCATGCTTGTGCCTTACATGTTACATGATCCTCCCCGGGCCATCCAACTTACTGCACTACCTGCCCAACTTACCACCGTTGGGACACTCCCCACCTGAGCCTCTCTGACAGCCTTCCCTTTCCCTTTATCCCCTTAATCTACATTTTTTAAATTTGCTTTTCTTGCATCGCATTCATTCTTGTGATGTTCTTTGCATTCTAGTTTTTTTTGTACGGTGACCTGGAATGCTATGAATCACGGGCTGTTGACGCTTTTAATGTCACCCCGGTACTCATATTTGCATCTAGAGTCAAAACAGCTGGAGTGCGTTTGTTCTTCATTACACACCAACGATGCTGGTTTGTTTATGCAATGTCCTGCTTCAGCTGCAATCGTCTGACATGCGTGTCTGCGCTGGGATGAGTCATTTTCAGCAGAGGGCAGTGTAACAGTGTAGTGTGCAGCACATGACACTCTTTGTTTCTTGTCGCTTTCAGGTATGGTTTACAACGTGACGCCCTACATGGACTACCACCCTGGCGGCGAAGAGGAACTGATGAAGGCAGCGGGAATAGATGGCACTGAGCTCTTTGACCAGGTATGGAATCAGTTCATACTTAAAACTTACTAAAGTTTTAAAAGGTCATTTTTTTCTAATGTTGGTTGTCATAAACCTCCAAGACTTAACACCCTTTAAGGCGTTGTAGTTATTCTGTTTGTGAAAATGAAGCCGTAGTTTATTGTGATAAACATTTACATACTAAAAGTTTAGCAATGGCTCGTGAACATTAAATTACCATAGTTTGGTGTCTAAGCGAAAAGACTACACGATAATTTCATGCAACTGCAGCCGAGGGCGCAACACCACCCGTGCAATCGCTTTTGTTAAGGCAGGAGAGCAGCCACGGGCAGGAAAGATGGAGCCGGCAGGGCTGTAAGGCGAGATGTATGCCCATCGAGGTTGGCTGCAGATAGTTTGTAGGGCACTGACTCCACAAAGCCCTTAATGCACCGGGCATTACAAGAACAGCAAGAAGCAGAGCCATCTAGAACACCACCGAAGCAGCGGAGAAAGCCTCGAGACGGCTCTGGATCCGGAGAGGAGAACCATGGGGGCAAGCGGGCGCTACCTGAACACAAGCCATGGTCACTGACGATGTGTTCAAGGACTTCAACAACCTTGCTGCTGATGAGCTGGAGACTTGCTCATAAAGCCGTACAGAAGGCAACAGCTTAGTCAGGTTACTGGCGACTTGTCCAGAGTTCTAAACTGATGCAGCAAATAAAAAAAAGCTCATTTTTTTCCCCACTTTGTCTCCTCCTTTAGTTGTAGTTCTTTTCTTGGGCCGGCTCCAAAAGAAAGCCAGTTACATTTCTAAGAATCACACTCATCCTGGATATAGACTGTTCACCACACTGCCTTCTGGGAAAAAATATAGAGTTATTGAATCCAGAACTAATAGATTAAAAAAAACGTGATCTACCCTGAAACCGCTCACACCTTCAACCTCTCCTCCACAGACTGTTGTGCAATAACCCCCATATTTATTCCCGAGTCCACCCACTGTCCTCACTCTACCAGTTACATTCATTTCTCTGCTACTGGCTGCTTTTATTGTATAAATATTGTATTTGATTGTGTGTTTCTGCTGTAGTTTCTATTTTTATTGCTCCCAAACCAATGATCCGCCAAAACCGTATTTCATTGTTTTTCACCGGACAATGACTATAATAAAACTTCTTATTCTTAACATCTGTTGCTACGGTAACGTGTGTGTTGGCGAGCAGGTCCATCGCTGGGTGAACTATGAGTCCATGTTGAAAGAGTGCCTGGTGGGCAGAATGGCCACTAAAGCCCCCGCTGCTATTAAAGGTATACACACAAACACAGATACACAGATAAACCTCATATTAATTTACTGATCATCACATCATTTTCATAAGTTTTGTTTAGTTGTAGTCAGTTTCTTTTGTCTGCTCTCCTCCTCAGCAATGATCCCTCCTCAGCCTCCGACTGGCTTTGCTCCACCTGCTTCAGTGGCTCCTCTGCCAGATAAAGACGCTCGACCTCGGTATTAAACTATCTTAATACACACACACACACACACGTTAAAGTTTAAGAACTTCTTGCGATGAGCTAATTACTTTCTGTCTGTTCTTGGTGTAGGTACGACTGGTTCCAGACTGATGTGACCGTTCATCTGGTGATTTATACCAAAAGAAAGGTAGTCACTCATAAACACGTCTGTGCTGCGAGAAAAACACAAGACGTTTGTCCCAGTCATGGTTGAGATGATTGGGCTGCACCTTCTGTCTCCTGTCTAGTCATAAAAACATCAGTTAACATCAGTGGTAGGAGATTAACCATAGGTGCGTATTGTGTTTCTCTCAGATCCCCAGCTCAGGCTGTACCAACGCTGACCTCCAGGCGGGCGTACTACGACTAGAAGTGCTTCTGGGGAAAATGTCCTACATGATACATTTACGTGAGTAGCTTTCTAAATTAGATTTCTTTCTGTCTTTTGCAGCAGCTGAACCAAAACATACCGAGATGCAGCATATTTAGTTCACTCCTTAACGTATTTTCTCAGTAGTCCAAGCGGCATTGAGTTCAGTGTTTGTAATTCAATGGGAAATAATTAGAAGGCAAGAAGCAGGAAGGTTCTGGGTTCTAATCCATCGGCCGACTGGGGCCTTTCTGTGTGTCTGCATGTTCTCCCTGTGTCTGCGTGGGTTCTCTCCAGGTACTCCAGCTTCCTCCCACCGTCCAAAGACATGCTGGTTAGGTTCATTGGTGATTCTAAATTGGCCGTAGGTGTGAGTGTGAATGGTTGTCTGTCTCTCTGTGTTAGCCCTGTGATAGACTGGAGACCTGTCCAGGGTGTACCCCACCTCTTGCCCCTATGACAGCTGGGATAGGCTCCAGCCCACCCACGACCTTCCAGAGGACAAGTGGTTACAGAAAATGAATGAATATTTAGTGGACATGATGCTTGTCCCTGTCCAAATTTAAAATCACTTTTCATCTTTGTTCAGGTCTCGCCGATGAAGTCGAGGGAAACGTAGCCGGTAAGCAACCAGCAAAGTGCAGGCTGAAGTGCATTTCCTCGTTCTCAAGTTTAACCTGTCACTGTCGTCCACAGTCCACACCGCCTCCTCGGTGGGCAAGATCCAGGTCAGCATATGCAAGCAGACGAGAGAAAAGTGGACAAGCCTTGGTCAACCGTTGGAATTCCACAACACATTTCTACGCAAAAAAGACAGAGGTGAGATCCAAGATCGGAGAACTCATCGCGCTGGGTGATTAGTTTTTAGCAGAGTCAGACATTCCCTGGTTTGTTATGTACCTAAGAAAAATGTAAATAATGAGCCTAGATCACTGATCTCCTCTTTGCAGCTGTCTTCTACCGGGACTGTACGTTGGTGTCCAAAACCGAGGTGAACCACAACACCTACGTATTCAGACTGCAGTTGCCACGTGGGACCGTCATGCATGTTCCTGTTGGAAAACACGTCTACCTCAAAGCCCTCATTCAGGGTAAGCAGCCGTGCAAGCCTTAATTGTCATGAAGTATTTCTGTGTATACAGTGAGAAATCATTTCAGCACAGATGTAGAGAAGATCACCCTCAAAGCACTGAGTTAATGTATTATTTTTATCTTTACCCAGATGCTGAGGTAGTGAGGCCGTACACTCCAGTGGATCAGAATCTGGCAGCGTCCACCCACAACTCCTCACAGGAGTCAGACCTCTACCTCATGATTAAAGTCTACCCCGATGGAGTGTTCACTCCACATCTCAACAGCCTGCACATCGGTAAGTCACAACCAGGCCGTGGCACGAGTCAGTGGGGGTGAATGGCATAGGTGTGTGATAATAAAGCTAGTTTCCTTCATGTTTTCCAAATGAATGGTCAGTATTTAACCCATTCTGCCAGGGTATGAAAGTACAGTAACAGTACAGATTAACGCTGAGAATAAAAGTATCGCCTGATTATTTAAACCAACACTGTGTTAATGAGATGCTTACTCCTCTAGGTGACCTTATATCTGTCAGTGGTCCAGAAGGAACCTTCAGCCTCCGCCCCCTTCGTGACATCACCGACCTCTACCTGTTAGCAGCAGGCACGGGGTTCACACCCATGGCGCGCCTCATTCGTCTGGCCCTTCAAGACGTTGACGCCATCAGGTGAGAGCACCCGGTCGCTGTATGGACCGATCAGCCACAACATTAAAACCACTGACAGGAGAAGTGAATAACATTGACCATCTTGTGACAATTCAGTGTTCTGCTGGGAAACTTTTGGACCTGGCATTCATTGGTGTGGATGTTACTTAGACATGTAGCACCCACCTAGACCAGACCAGACACCCCCACCCCATAGCAAGGACACTCCCACTAACACCACAGGACACCCTCAGAAGGCCCATGTCCATTCTCTGATGAGTCACAACTGTTGTGGAGGCACAAGGGAGACCTACACAATATTAGGAAGGTTGTCATAATGTTATGCCTGATCGGTGTATGACGTGTATATATTTTTGTGTGGAATATTTTAATAACATATAATAACATTTAATGGCAATAAATGTTGTATAAATTGTCCTTGTCTGTTCCAATAAACCCTTTTCTCCATTCTTGTTGACGTCACAGATTATAAATCCAAAGCTCTGTCTCACCGCGCTCAACATTGTTTGTGTGTTCCCAGAAAAATCCGGCTGGTCTTTTTTAACCGTCAGAAGGAGGACATCCTGTGGCGCCATGAACTGGATGAACTGGCTGCTAGTAACGAACGGTAACGCAGCCGCGCGCTCGTGTCTGAAGCCTTGGACTGTTGTGTCCTTGTCACACGCCAGCCTCTGAATGTTTTTCTTTTAAAAACCGAAATAAACTGCAGACTGTGTAAAGAAGTTGCATGTGAAGATAGCGCAGGGTTGGCCTCGAGAGTAGGGATGGACAACCCTTTTTTTAAAAAAAAAATTTGACTCCCAGGCCAGTAGCAGATTGGGGTTGGAACAACTATAAATTACATGTAAGTTGTAGTTGGAGTGCATCTAGTGTAATCAACTTAAAAACAAGGTATTGCAGGATAAAGGCAAAATGAATGTGCAGTTTTCCCCCCACTGCTCTACAGGGAGATGGAGTAGCCTTAGATGAATCTCAGATAACATTTTGACACACTTCCAAATCAAAACTGATAATAACAGACTATTTTATGCAGCCTTTTCCACACATAATAGTTAAAATAATGACATGTCTCTGGGGGAAAAGTGTGAGGCTTGCTTTTCTGCTTTGTCTGTGCTGACTGTGTTTGTGCATGTTGTTGCGTGTCAGGTTCCAGGTGGAGTACGTCCTGTCTGAGCCCGGGGAGAGCTGGACGGGCAGGAGGGGACGGGTGGACGAGTCTCTGCTGAACGAACTCCTCGCCAGGCCGGACGGGTCCAAATGTTACGTGTGCTTGTGCGGCCCCACGGCCTTCACAGAGCTAACAGTGGGGTACGTGATGGAACGCTTGCTTGCTGACCTAGGTGTATACATCGTTACAGGACAGCTGTGCCTCATGTTTTGTTTGTCCATCTCTCAGGTTGTTACAGCAGATGGGATTCGGTGAAGAGGAGCTCCATGCCTTCCAAGGTTGACAAGTCTCCGTCAGCTAAACTCCACCTGCAAAGACTGTGTGAGTGAGAGAGAGAGAGAGAGAAAGAGTCGACTGTAATTTATAAACTCTTTTCTTGTGAGATACGAGGGAACACTGTATTTCTATGCACCAACGACCTGATGATGCCGACAACACCCCCAGGCTTTGATTGATGGGCTCAAAGGAAACTGTGCAGGGAAGATGTTACGACTCTGGACTGTGGCGTGGAGCTAATCATGAAATGTTCAGGTGTGTAAAATAAAAGAAACTGTAAGTCCTAAAATATATGCAGTATAAAACAGAAGGGGTACAAGGCTGTAAGCGCGTAGCAACGATTTATTATTGTTTTTCTTCAACGTTTATGTTCCGATTGCAAAAGTTGTTACAGCTCCGGTACAATAAAATGTATTATGGGGAGATTTTTAACTGATCCTCAAAGGCTTGTGTTTCAGTTTTTGACTCATTTCATTGACAAAATACAGCTTAGTCAACCTTTTAAAGAAATATTAATGCTGTATGGACATGAAAACCAACATAGTGCTATAGTGCACTGTTATGTCACTGTTCAGTAGTGGGTAGCTACTGGTTCGGTGCAATCAGAGTCTGCAATCACACACATTGCAAGAATTGTTGCTACGTCAACCGATTGCTGCATGCGAAGGAGGAAATGAGAACAAACGCATTCAAGAAAGGCCTGAAGTTATATGAATGTGGCTTTAGTTTGTGTACACTGAAAAACTATTTAAGCCCCAACTCCTTCACTATTGCTTTAAAACTGAAGAAGCTACTTGGATGAAACGTCTTGAAGAAAGTCCAGTTGCCTTTCTCTTTAGATATTGATAATATACACTATATTGCCAAAAGTATTCCCTCACCTGTCTTTACACATATATGAATTTAAGTGACATCCCATTCTTAATCCATAGGCTTTAATATGACATCGGCCCACCCTTTGCAACAGCTTCAACTCTTCTGGGAAGGTTTTCCACAAGGTTTAGGAGTGTGTTTGTGGGAATTTTTGACCATTTTTCCAGAAGAGCATTTGTGAGACACTGATGTTGGATGAGAAGGCCTGGCTCACAGTCTTCACTCTAATCCCAAAGGTGTTCTATCAGGTTGAGGTCAGGAGTCGCGCCACACGAGAGGCGGGGTACACCCTGGACAGGTCTCCAGTCTATCTCAGGGCTAACACAGAGAGACACTTACACCTACGGCCAATTTAGAATCACCAATGAACCTAACCAGCATGTCTTTGGACGGTGGGAGGAAGCTGGAGAACCTGGAGAGAACCCACGCAGACACAGGGAGAACATGCAAACTCCACACAGAACAGAAGAGGCCCGGATGCTTCATTCAAATTAATTACAATTGGAGCCGACATTCAAAGTATTTGTTGTAGAAATAGTGGGTAACAAAGTTTCAAGATTCAATATGTTTATTGTCATATGCACAGTAGAAACAGCAGTTTAGACGATACAATGAATTCTTACTTTGCAAGTCTCCATTACTAATAAATAAATAATATAAAACCTACAAAGATCAAAATATAATAGAAAAACAAGATGCACAAGAAATATGTTAAATTAATGCAAAAACAAAAGCTTAAAACCTGAGTTTTAAAAAGTGCTGTGTACAATCACTTCCAAATTAGAAAAGTGACTGCCATCAGAGAGCCACGTCTGCAAACAGAAGAATATTTAGAGCACCGTGCACAGACAGTGTGGGCTCAGTCAACAGTAGCTTTCCTCCATAGGGCAACAGTGTTTATCAGATGTACCAAGCCAGAGCAAATATTGACTCATACACCCAGAAGCAGCTTTGCACAAAGATGTGCTGAAGGTAAAACTGAGGGCTTATACGATGTGAGGAGTTGATTTCTGCTCCGTTGAGGCACAAACATTATGTCAGAATTAACAAAACAGCAGATTCTCACACAGGTCCCGACAGTGGACACAGAGAACCCAGTCAAACAAATGAAATATTAGACTTTTGCATTTATTTTCATTCACAATATTCAATAAATTAATAATTTGTACAAATCTGTGAGTTTTAAATGAACCATGAACCCTCATTAACTTTTTAAAGTGAAGGGAGCTCTGACGGGGAGGTCTGGAGAGGGTAGGACCAGTCTCTGTCTTTGGAGATGTCTCAGGATGTCCAGGATAGAATCCAGCTCCAAGCGGAAAGCCTCCAGTTCTCTAGTCTTGTCTTGAGCCAGGCGCCTCCAGTGCTCCACCTCCAACTGGCGATCAGGCCCCGACGTCTGCCACGCCCACCCGACCACCTGTGGGAGGACAGAGACGGAGAGTTCTGGATGTTAGCAAGTGTCTTTTCTCAGTGTCTCGCATGTGTGTTTGCTAGTAGAGGTGAAAATGATGAACCTAATCATAAAACATTATACAGCTCTGATATTACACACACTATTCCATCTGCCATGTGTGGTGCCAGTGATATATTAACATAAACCGATCAGGCATGAGGGTGTCCTGTGGTGTCTGGCAACAGAATGTTGTTAGTGGGGGGGGGGGGGTTGAGGGGAGGGGCCTCTGTGGATCATCCCACAGATACCTGATCAGTTTGGGATCTAGTGAATTTGGAGGTCAGGTCAACACCTTGTGCTGTTCTTCATGTTTTTTTTTTTTTTTTTTAGTTGTTCCTAAAGTGTTTTTGTGTGTGTGTCTGTGTCAGGCTGCATCCTGCTGGGGATGGCTGCTTGCATCAAGGAGTGTCATTGCTATGGGGTGGGGGTGCCTGGTCTGGTCTAGGTGGGTGCTACATGTCTAAGTAACATCCACATGAATGAATGCCAGGTCCAAAAGTTTCCCAGCAGAACACTGAGTTGTCACAAGATGGTCAATGTTATTCACTTCTGCTGTCAATGGTTTTATGTGGAATATACTGTATGTAAGTTGTGGCTTTTGAAACGGTAAAAAAGACAAACATCTAACAGAAGTGTTCCCTCATCACTACCTGTTCCAGCTCTTTCTCTCTGTGCTGGTGTCTGAGCTCCATTTGGAGGATTTTCTTCTCCAGGCTACGCAGGAGTTTCACCTCTGGACTCTGAGTATCTTTAGCCTCCTTCAGCTCCTGCAGCAGTCTGGTCAGCTACACATGAGGCGGAAGCAGCAACAGACAAGAAAAAAATACATCAAACTAAAGAATTAACATTTAATGGAGGTACGATAATCCAGTCAGTAAGGCTGGGACCAGACTAGACTTGGTATTCACATGCATTCCAAGTGATCTGATTGCCAGTGACCAGCTAAAAGTACAGTTGTGAACACAAACAAGACGAATAGAACATGTCTGGCTTTACGCATTGCAGCTGTGAGACAAGTCTGTCGCCATCAGGTTGAAGCTAAACCTGAGAAAGGCATCAGCGTTTAATCTGCACCACCGACCTCCTCCCCCTGCTCACCTGCTTCTGCAGAGCCTCTTCTCTGGTCCTGGATATAACCAGTGCATCTTTGGAACGCTGCAGCTCTTTCAGCTGCTCTTGCAAATGTTTCATCACTATCTGCAGATAAATATAAAAAGTGAAATCAAAAGGATAAAGTTTCCGTCGCTTCCCGTTGACACAAAGCTGGTTGGTCATTGAGACCGTACCTCTTGAGTGTTGAGCTTATTGGCCAGTTCTGCAACCTTAGAGGAGGAGTGCTCCAGGGCGTTGGTGGCCTGCAGATGGTCCAGCACCCTTAGGTGTTCTGCTTTCACTGAGGACAGCTGCTCTGTAAAGTGCTCCTTCAACCTAATGGGTTACATGTAGCCGCATTAGAGGTCACTTCTTCTATGCGGTAGGTGTCGGTGAATGTGTTTCCATACCTGCACAGTTCCTCCTTCGCTTGAGCGGCTTCAGCCTTCAGCGCCTCCTGCTCCCGCTCGGTCTGCAGCTGGAGCAGTTCCACGTGCTGCTTCAGAGCCTCGTTCTCTAGGAGAACCTCTGAGATGTGACTCCCTGTCAGAAGGAAGCAACATTAAACCTTTATCTAATAGTTGAAACACAGCAGCAGCTTTGAAGTTGGAGACTCTGGTTTACACATGTCATGCTGCACTGCAAAGGTCTTACAGAGATGGATGGTTCAGACTCCTTCCCTTTTTCAGACAACAATTTTATGTTTTAGCTCAATTGTTATTGTAGTTATTGATTGCATCAGGTGGAGAAAGAAAACCATTCACACCTGTAAACACAGTGGGCTGGTAGGTCTTCTCATACTGAGCTGAGGGAAACGTTTCTGCCCCTGAACGCGTCTCTCCTGGGACAGATTGTTTGGTCTCTGGTCGTGTGTTGGGGACAGATTGTTTGGTCTCTGGTCGTGGGTTGGGGACAGACAGCATGGTCCTCCTCTCTTTCTGCAGTCTCTCCACGGTGCGGCTCAGCTCCTGAATGGTTCGTGTCTTGGTGGCGAGCTCTTGGTTCAGACGCTCTATCCGGTCGCCAAACGCTGCCTCGGCTTGAAGCTGGTGTCGGCTTGGACTTGACAGAGCCTGAAGTACAAGCAGAGATCTAAAGTTTCTGTCCTTAGTTTTGCTAGTGAGGCTGAAGCAAAGAAAGGAGATTGCAGTATTTTAATTCATGACCTTAGCATCTCCTGTACCGACCTTGTGTTTGAGCTGCTGCTGGAGAGCATCAATCTGGTCGTGGAGGGATTTCTCTTTCTCCTGGCGGCTTTCCTTCAAACGCTGCAGCTCTTCCTCCAACGTATGAATCTTTGACATCAGCGGCTCTGACACAGCTCCTGCTTCCACCTGCTGCTTGAGTTCCAGCTGCTGCTCCAGCTCTGAGATCTGCTGCTTGTAGCGAAGCTTCATAGTGAACACAAACACACATGCAGTCTAGTAGCTGACAAACATTGTAATAGGTCCCGTTTTTCCATTTTCTTCAACTTTTCTACTCGTTAATTTCATTAATTTGTGGAACACATCCTGAATGGGTTTTAAGTTTATATCAATCTGATAATGTTATAATATATATATATATATTTTTTATGATTTCATCACAATTCACCACAAATTACAGCCACAACATTAAAACCACTGACAGGAGAAATGAGTAACATTGACCATCATGGGACAATTCAATGTTCTGCTGGGAAACTTCTGGACCTGGCATTCATTCATGTGGATGTTACTTGGACATGTAGCACCCACCTAGACCAGACCAGGCACCCCCACCCCATAGCAATGACACTCCACGATGGCAGCAGCCATCCCCAGCAGGATGCACACACACAAACAGTAGGAACAGCACAAGGTGTTGACCTGGCCTCCAAATTCACTAGATCCTAAACTGGTCAAGTATCTGTGGGATGCACTAGAACAGGCCTGGTCATAATGTTATGCCTGATCGGTGTACATTCAGACATAAAGGATTCGATTTAGCATTTAACCCTAACGCCTGGATTGACTTCAGTTTTACCGTGACCCTTTGGAACTGCTGCTCCATGGTGCGCAGACTACGTTTGGCCTCCTCATCGTGACTCTCCAGCTCAGCCTCCAGGCGCTGAATCCTGCGCTCCATCAAAGAAGTGATCTGGCTGGGCAGGGACGTCTTGGCCGGATCCGCGTTCTCCTCACTGGAAGCGGTGGCCGCGGCGTAAATCAGGGCGGGCAGCGAGTTTGGGTTTCGGTTTCTTAGTATCTGCTCGAGCTCCTTCACCTGGGACGGAGAGGAAGACTCTTAAAAACAGAGGGAAGACAGGGGTTCATTCTGCAAGTGCTCGTTACCGAGTGAGCTACCTGTCGTTCGAGGTCCTGCATCCTCTTGGTGGCCACAGATTTGTCTCTGGTCTTTCTCTGCTGCTCAGTGCTTCTTTTGCCAACTTCCTGTTTCAGCTTTTCTACCTAAAACAGAGACCGTATATTAGTTCCAATTGAACTGCAACCACACAAATGAAAGCCCACACATACAACATTAAGCCGAGCACTGGTATTATAAAATAAAAATATGGTAGAGAGGCTGTAAATCCGCTTTTGTGGATTTCACTGCAGCTGTGTAATATTTTAAATGCCAAAATAAAAGCAAATATATACAGAGAAATATAGGACTAGCTTAGGTTTGGTAAGGTGTTTTCCAGCCAATAAGACTCATTAGAGACTTAGCGGTGTTGATTTTGTGACGTCTGAAGACTGATATAATAACACAGACGCCATTGTACGGTTAGAAATAGCTTCACCTGCTGTTTGAGCTGCTGTATCTCAGCTGTAGCAGCTTTCAGTCTGCCAGCGTCTCTATCCAGCAGCTCCTGGTTCTCGGCAAACCACTGCAATTTCTTCTTCAGGGCCGCTACTTCCTCTCTGTGCTTGTCCTCCAATACGCGCATCTCGAAAGTCTTATCGCCTGACACAGTAAGAATGGACACAAACTAAATTTTCATTTTCTTCTTGGAGCTATCATCTGAGGATTTCAAGTATCCCGTTTTGTTTCAACATGAAGAAACTTGCACAGAAACCATGCAGTGATCAGTAACAGGGATGCTAATATTAGTCGATTCTGTTTCTTACATGAGGTGGAGATCGTCTGGCTTTTTGCCAGGTCTCTCTCTTTCTTCACGAGCTGCAAGTCCACCTCCAGAACCTGCTTTTCTTGCTGTAGCCTGTGAACGTCCCCAGACAGCTTGACCTCATTCCTCTGCACACACACAAACACATCCGTGGCATGTGAGGAGAGTCAAACAGAACTTCAGTCCAACAGTGCTTCAGAGACACTGGTACTAACCTGAAGTGCATTTATTTGAGCCAACAAGGCTGTAATGCGTTGCGTGTGATCCATCAGGCACACGTTTGTCGCAGGCTTTGAGGTTTTATTCAGCTGCTCCCTGGTTAAGGATAGAAGAAACACAATGGGGAATACAAAATCTTTTTAGTTGGCAACATTAGTTCTAAATAATGTTCATAATTGGAAGGCATGCTGTAGTATCTTCAGACTTACGTGCTCAGATAGAGTGTGTGTTACCTGTCCTGAAGTCTGTAAGAGGCAGAGCTATGTCACGTGATCTCGCTGCCTACCATGTGCCAGTAAATTCCACAAATCTATTTTATACATTTGTGAGTCTTTCTTGAATGTGCCCGGGTCACAATGTTATACGTGCATAAGAAATAACGTATGGACAGATTGCAACTCTGAACCAACCGTGTGAAAGTCAGCTCATTTAGCAGCCTCTGGTTTTCATTGAACATGGCCTCCTCGTTGGCTTTACTCTTGGCCTGCTGAGCCTTCATCTGCAAGTACAGCTTCTCATTCTCCTGCAATAAGGAGGAATTAGGATCACGCAAAAGATCGCATATTGTTGTGAAAGCATGAAAATTAATTTCTTATCTCTGCAAATATCTGATTTATAACTGCATCACTCTTCTTACAGTGTTTCTCCAACATACAACAGAATTTATTCGTTTTCCAGATTTAAAACTTTGCAAATGGTGATCCAAAAGACCACGGCGCATATCTTTGTACAGAAGTTCTGAAACCTTGAAAATTTGAAAAGTTTTGAAAGGGTGAAACATTTGCTCTTCATCAAGGACATGGTCCAAGGTGCAGAAATAAAAGTTGAGAATAAAACTGCCAGTCAGATTCAAATCAAGGATGGAAAATGAGCATGCTAATTAATAGAGCTCGGGGATACACACCATCTGGTAACCTTTTATGAGAGTCTCCTGCTCTTTTAATTCTTTATCGATCTGCTGGAGCTTCTCTGTAGCTGGGTCTGTGGCCTCCACCCATCTCTTCTTCTGACTGGCTTCTTCTGCACTTCGCAGCTGGGAAGTGAAAAGACGCAGGTCATTTACTACATGCAGTGGCAGCAATTAAATAAGTCACACCCTATCGTGACAACAGCGCACCTTTAAGTTGGATTTAGACTACTTGCATTACTAATGTATTTACAGCACATAAACAAGGGATGGGCAGGAGGAACAAACCTAAACAACTACCCCACTCTACATTAGACACACAGAATGTGCATGTCAGTCATTGATTTGCGGTTACAAGGAATGAAATGAAAGCTGTGGGTTGTGTTCGTTCACCTTGCTCTGCAGGAGGTAGTTCTGCTGTCTGAGTGAGACGAGCTCTTCTGCTCCTTCCTTCATCATCTGCAGCTCTTGCTCTTTGAGGGCCAGCTGGACTTTCAGCTCCTCCACCAGAGAGCTTTCCAAATCCCTCTGAAAATAACATCAGCTGAAATCAGCACCTTATCACATGTGCCTGCCTTTTTGAACTCCATCTATAGCTATGCTAAGTGGTGTTTTTTTTTTTTTCACTGATACTATGAAAATACAACTACAACAAAAGGCATCAGCTGGAGATGCAGTACGTCATTACACTGATCTGTGGATGATGCTGTGTCAGTCCGGTTGCTTGAGGACTTCTGAGTTCCTGTGCGTCATCCTGGCGTGGGACAGCTTCTATCTGCTGCTGAAGGACGGACACCAAGGACTGAACAGACGCCACCAGCTCACTGCTCACCTTCAAACCTGGTTCTGCTCACGAAAAAAACAACACGTATTATTAAGTAGCTTTAGAACAAAGATGATTAAGTAAATCCAATATAAAATGCAAATAACATTCTGTCTATCATTTAAGACACAGCTCTTTATCTTAACAGACTTTGACCAGTATGATGACATGTTATTTGTGTGTGTGAGCCACTATTAACCTGCGTAATCACAGTCATCTTTCTCTTGGCTCTTCATGGACCTGGCTCTTTGTGGATGCTGAGGTAAACTGGAAAAAGAGGAACGGTTTGTGGCTGTGGCAGAAGTTCTACCCGTCCCTGACGACCTGGACGTCCCTGCTGTTCTGGCGTCCACTCTCCTGCCTCTCACAGGAGCAACGGTGGTTTTCCTCTCTGAAGACGTGGAGGAATGAAAACCAATGGGTCCGCGGGGGGCCTGGGCAAAGAGTGTGCATGTTTTAAATTAGCGGCATTTGGATTTGAAAACTGTAGCTGTGAACTTACAACATGCTTTCAAATTAGCTCTCAATTCAAAATAGATCTGGACATCCACAGAAGACAACAGTGATGGATGACCTCCAGATCCAGCCAGACATTTCATCATCCAAGCCAATCATAAAGAGAAGACTTCACAAATGCAAACCCTTCATAAGCATCAATAGCTAAAAGACCACGGCAGACGTTGCAGAAAAACGTCGACAGAGCCAGAGCAAATCTAGATCAGCATTCTTTGGAAAGATGCGATCAATCTGTACCACATGGGTATCACTTTATCGATATCACGACTCTCGGACCGTACTAAAGATGGCGCCGCCCATATCCCCGGGAACATAGCGTCAGTTTTAGCCAATGCAAGGAAGTGGTGACACGTTGTCCATATTTATATTCTATGGTCTATAGAATTCACTTTCTCTCCAATTTGCTCGTGCGTACCCTCAAATTAAAGCTGAGAACTACAAAACAAACACTGTTTGTGTGTTCAAACATGTATGGACTTAACTGTATATTCAAAGGTTTTTTTAAATGCTTTGCCTCACCGGTTGTTTCTTAGCTTTGCCAGCATAAGAAGAACTATGAGAAGAATGTTTGTTCTGTTCCTGCATCAGCTTCTGTACCTCCCTCTTAATGCTCCATGTCAGGTCATGGATAGGAGGGTCTGGGGATGTGGATGGTTCCATAGTCAATCCCCTGATCCCCTTTATATCTGTAGCAGGGTCGGCCTCTTCCGGTCGCTTCTGTTGTGGCTTGGTATAAGTAACGTCTGGGAAATTCCTTTCTTCAGACCAGGGTGTCATTTCTTGGTCAAGTTCCACAACGCTGCAATTTCACAACACAAAGAGAAAACCACAATTAAGACTCTGAGAAACATTAAATCCCAGTTTGGAGAATGTGTGTGAGCCATTAATTTTCCCCACTTTAGACAAGCTGCTACTAAACCACAAATATATCGTTTTTGTATCTCTGTGCAGAAAAGCAAAGGCATAAATATGATGTTACATTTCAAGTCAGCCTGTGTACATTTTGCCCCAGTGCGGGAGTTTTGAGGAACACTAAATAATGATGTACATTGGCAATCAATTGCTTTAAACATCTGCCAAATCTTTTAGGTATTAAAAATGTCTTATTGTCAGGATTCAGAATCAGGATTGTTGTCAAATGATGCTTAGGGTTTTAAAATCCTTTTTAGCTATTAATGAGATCACTACCATGAGCTTAGGGTAAATGTTTCTGTTATTCATTTACAAGCATTAGTCCAGTTGCACTGTACTCTTTATCATCCTTTAATGTTTAACATACCAGTCTGAGTTTGTCTGATATCATATAGTTTGTTGTTCGTTGTATATTGCATGCTACCTGTTGCATACATGACATACAGACTGTGTAATACACAAAAAAGACACCTTTCTAAAACAAAATTTACAACCCAAACTTTGTGACATAATCCAAGTATGATTCTACAGTCCTGACCTGACAGGCTGGAGGGTGAAGCCTCTAATTTGGTTCTCCTCTGGTCGGATGGGCTTCATCAGCTCCTCTGCAGTAGGTAGCTCTAAATGCGCACACACACACACAAACACAGAATGACCTTTCAATATAGTTTACTCCACTCATTAAATAAGATGATCCATTATTTATCCCACAGTAGAGACACTTGCAACAGTGGTAATTGCAAACACCCAAACAGAGTGTGTAATAACTCTATGACCTTTGGTGGATGGGAGGCTCATTAACCCTTTACAGGCCACTCAATGAAAAACTTGGAAATTCAAAGTTTCAACCCTAGAGTGCGAGTGCCCATTTTCCATGCTTCAACTGACCAATATTAATATCAAAGAGATATTTTCATTGGAGCCCTTGCTGGGCACTTTAAATGAGTCAGCCACTGAACTGGCATTCATATTTAACATTATGCTAGGTCAGTATATTAGTCCAGCAAGCATGACAGTGTCAGACCTGACTCAATGGTAGAAGCCGGCTGAAGAGACTGTCCGCCCTGTTGAGGAGAGGAGCTTGGAGACGTGGGTCTGATGATCCTCCCTCTCCGTTCCAGAGAGGAAAAATGGTCGTTGTGCTCATCAGAATCCTCCACCACATGGATCTGTCTGTAGGCCTCATGAAGAGCCTCCATCTCTGACCCTCCACTTTGCACATATGACTGGCCTATACGGGAAAAATGGTTTAGAGTACTCGATATATACAAAATGATAAGAAAGAAAAAAGGCAAAATAAATAACCCTGAGGTTGTAGGGTTCCACCCTGTGTGTTTTGTGTTACCTCTGTCCAGTGACCCTGTCGTGTCTTTCCCTTTGTCTTCCCCACCAGTATCATCCAAAGAATCATAGAGGGAAACTGAGACAAACGCTGAGTTAGAGTGACATGACCTCATTTACGATTACTGGTCTGTTAGAAGTACAGCATTAGACTACTAGGCAGGCTTTAATGTAAAAAAATCATATCAAATCTCCAACAACCAACTTCATTCTTGAGCGACACATCTGCCCATAACCCCAGTTAAATATCATCTGTGTCTCTTACCTCTGGCAAGAATTGGAGTGATTTTCGACTTCTGAAAAATGGATAATAATGTGAATTAGTGAACCACGTCACAAGATTTACATTTGTGACATTTCAAAACAAACAAAGCTAAAGTTTAGGCGCGTTATAATGTGTTTTGAGGGGCGACCTCAACTCTGCCAGGGGAGCTATCATCAAGAATGGCAAATTGAATTCTTGCTTGTTAACCTTGCCAACCTCAGCCTGTTTGACAAATCAAATGAGACCGTCTTTGTCAGTCTGCACTCTGGCGTATGATTGACCAGTCAATTAGTGTTAGGAGAAGGCAACTTTTCAACTTCTGGGTGAAGCAGAAAACTGACCATTGGGCAGATTTTCATCATGGAACTTGACAGAAAAGGATTTCTATCTGCATTTTACTTTGACTGTGTATTTTACAAACCAGGCTAGTACAGCATTTAGTTCAGGAGGCAGCTCTATTAACCTTGATGACAGCTTTACACATTTGGTCATAAAACAGTTTGATTCCAACGTTGAGATATATTTAAATTCGGCCTCACCAGCCCAACAACAGCATCCAAAAGCTGATGGAGGACCAGCTTGCCGCATACAAGCCAGATGGCAAGACCAGAAGAAAATAAGCCAGATTTGACAATTCCCACCACCTTTACAGTACCCACTGTAAAGGTAGTGTGGTACCAAAGTTTGATGTTGGTTCAGAAAGACACAGAGTTGGGGTTTGAGTTACAAAGGCATTTGTACAAATACAAACCTCCTCCAGTGGCTCTTTCAAGTTCTCCTCATCTTCAAAATCCTCACTGTAGTGTGGGGTACTTGTAAAGTCTGAGAGAGAAGAGACCTGATAAAGACACACTCAGATACACAGCAAGATCTGCCCAGGTATCCTTACTCTTTCTTACCTGGAGACTCTCTGGAGTTCTCCGTGTCTCTTGCCTTGCTTTGATTTTCCTCCACTGCTTTCTCTGATTTCCTGGAGGGAGAATATACATTCTCTTTACACTAAAGTCACAACCTTGAGGTTGAAGGGCACAGAAGTAATAAATACACCGTTTGAGAGAGCCCTCTGCTCTTTCACTGGTCAAGATTAAGCTTCATGAGTACAAGATGTTAGTTGAACGCAACGGAGGAGCTTGATGTAGTGCTTGCTGTAGTCTGGCAATAGGGGATACTCCTCCACAACGTCGGCACTCTTCCCTTCTGTAGTTCTCTGTTAGCCATATGCACATTGTTAAGGCTTTTTGACAGGAGCCCACCAGGCAACAGGAAATGGCGGCAGACATAAGGAATTCTGAGAAATTCATCACCACATCTTGTGCTACAGATGAGATGTCTAATACTCTTTCTCACCAGCCCCAGCCCAGCTAGAATTCGGGAGGAAATTCTGGTGCTTCTGGAATGGATGAGGGCATTGTGGTTCCCAATCATGGTGAAGTTACTGGCGGGGATGCCGTGAAAATAAAAATTACATCACGAAGCTCCTGCTAATGACCCACAGACTCCCAAAAGCCACATAAATGTCAAATTAGCCACGTTGAATTTAACCAGAATAATTTTAACTAGTCAAACAAACTTCCAGTGCAGTGTGGAGACCAATGCCTACAGACCCATACAAGAGAACTTGTCCTGTCTTTTAGTGCAACAGGGATGTAGCACAGCTTACTGCTTACATACCTGAGATTAGTAGCGATGGTAGAACTTGCTGAGTCCAGCTCTCTGTTCAGCTTGTAGTAATCTATGGTTGAGGAAGCTCCTGCCTCTAGCTGGGCAAAGAACCTGTTTTTCTCCTCCTCTTCCTCCAGAGTGTCCAAGCCCATACCGAACCCCGTGATAACAGCTGGGGTCATCACCGAGTCTGCACATACAAAGAGAGCACAACTGTGGTACTGACGAGAAAGGATGCAGAGGAAGTGAAAGCCTCAAGGCTGCTGTAATGACTTCCTGCTTGGAATACTTCATGCTTGACCAGCAGTAATTGGACACAAAAAAAAAAAAATAAAAATGTTGTAACTTCCCGTAGCAAGCATTAAAAAAAAAAGCCAAACAAAAGTGAGTAAACGTCCTTTAACTCACATTTAAGTGCATCGTCTACACAACACTGTCAAGATTAGGGACATCCAGTCTTAAAGTGATGCTAAAAAAAAGCAATCCATGGATTACTGTAACATATTTTTACCACAATGTCCACATAACTAAAAACCTCCAGCTTATCGAAAAGGCTGTAGCAAGGAAAAGTACTGATAATCAGCAAGAGAGATCATTTCTCAAATTCAGTTTTTTCTTCACTGGTCAAAAATAGTCCCACTACTCTACTTTCACATTTCAGATTTTTGCAATTTAACTTAACGTGTGGTTTCAAACACCAAGAATACGGTTATCTCTGGGGCTGATTGCAATTAAAGGATCCACAGATCTTCTAACTACTTCAGAACTTCACACTTTTAAGTTTCCTTCAGTATCAAACTAATCACACACTGCTGATGCCTTGGCTCCATATATCAGTCTTTCTCAGTTCATCTCCGTTTCCCTGAACTCACCCTCTGTCTCTGTGCTGTCTCTGGTGATTAAAGCTGCATCAAGCCCTTCCTTCAAAAACGCATCTCCTAGACCCTCGTCCTCCTCTTCCTCCTCTTGAATAGGCTGAGTCTTCCTGAAAGACTTCCCAGATCCCAATAGTCCTGGACAAAAAAAAACAAAAACAAAAACAAAACATGGAAATTAAGCTTTTGTCACTTAATGTGGGACTTATAGGTCACACTAGTCACACCAGTTGATTTAAATGGAGATTATGACAAAAAAAAACTGTAATTATACCTTTATATTTATAATATTTACAACCAGCTATTACTCTTGTTCCTATGAACATGAGGACAGTTCATACAAACTGCACACAAGGACATAAAATGGACCCAAGAATGACGATGCAATGGATCCACACAACCGACACAATCACAAGAAATCACGGTATTGCTTCAAAAAGGCAAAACAAGGGTCCATAACGCCACCTGGTGCTTATTTCCATATGTGCACTGAGTTTTAGGAGTGAATATAAATAAAGCAGTCATTACATTAGTCAGTACAAAGCAGTATATACACTACAAAATGCAGGTGCCCTACCAGAAAGGGCCTCAATAAGTGTATACAAATCACTCCATTAAAAAATACACTCAATGCTAATGTATGCACTGGGAAATGGAATTACATCTCACTGCATTTTAGAATAAATAAATAGTTAGATAGTACTATTGCACAAGTTAAGTTAATTTGCATTGCCCTTGGGTGGGGGTAATGGCTTTCAGTGCAGAGTTCAGTGTGGCAGTGACTTTGGAATAAAAACGTTTATATTCACACAATATATGATAGCTGTTTTGTGTGAATAAGGTAATGGATGCTGTGATTTACAAAAAAGAAAAAAAAGAAAACAAACATTATCCACTAGGTTTTCATTTAAGTCTGATAAACTAAATTAATGTCAATAACTGAACCAATAATTCCCTCATGCAGGTTGTCTTTATGACTAAGCAAACAGAACAGGAGTCCTCAGGTCTGTGCTATAAGGAGACAAACAAAATATTAAACACACATTATAAAAACACAAAAGCTTATTGGAAACAAAAACACGAGACAAATGAGAGCTGGTGAGACTGCTATACTGCCTAACTAGGAACACAACTACCAGAGGTTTTTTGGGGGGGTGGGCGTTAGGCTAAAGTTACCAGCTTCACTGTCCCCCTGGCACCTGGCTGGTGGAGTTTCATTTGCCTCTTCAGAGCTCCCCCCTCCTGACACACAGTGGAGGTTTTCATGACTGGGACTCCTCAGACTGTCTGAGCTTGAGTCATCAGATGAAGCTCTTTCCAGAGTTTGAGAAACATTCGGAGAGATGTCTTTTTGAGTCTTGTCCAGCTGGGTGGGTTTATCCAGGGTCTTAGAGCGTGGTTTGGGAACTGGCTTATAGAAGGGCTCTGTGCTGACAACTTTAGACAATGGGAAGAAAATGAAAGGTCAGCCCTCCTTTAATCCAATATAATTTGAATTTGAACCACACAAGGCTTTCTTTGAGTGTATCTTCATGTACCGCTCATTATTCATTACAATTTTGTGTAATTGGATGTGCTTTTGAAACAACGGATTGCCAGCTTTGTTTAAAAAGTGACAAAAAATAATAATCAGCATCTTTGCTGGTCTCACGTTGAACGGCAAGAAGTCGCTGCTGCCGGTCCAGTGACTGGTATAGCGAAATGATGGCAGCAGAATCAGACAGAAGCAAAGGAACCACAACCACAAAAAATTACAATTACCGCCTTGTGGTTGCATGCTTCTGCTAACCAATCAAGTTGGAGTTATTTAATACATGTAGAGAACCCAATATGTTGTGTAATTCCATTAAAGTGCTGCTGTGACTAACAACTGCTCTGATGAGCTGCAGAATTTTCTTGCAGAGTTTCCTGTAGACTTTGCAGAGGAACTTAATTTGCTTGTTTGGAACGGACTACAAAAGCTGTAAAAGCTGCATTCCCAGTGAACTCCGTTTAAATATTCAGGCATTTTCCAGATAAATTCTTATTTTCAGCATTGCTTACAGCAACGCGCCGAGGTATTCCATGCAAATTGATGTATTTACATAATCGAATACATCCGCGCTTCATAGTAACCCAGGTCCAAAGGCTAAATTAATGGCTATAAATGTGGTCCGAGTGATCTGATCTTAATGTGTCCTCGGTGTCATCATAAGAGGACATCACCCAAGATGCGTGTTAATGACAGACGTGAACGTGGCCATTGTCAATTTGCTCTCACCCTCTGTGTTCTCAGGTTGAGGCTTTTTGGTTTTGACAAATCTGCGTTTGGCTGTCTCTGTTTGGAAAGATGAGAAAGAAAGGGAAAGTTTTCAAATCAGGAGACAGCAGACACATGAAGAGTTCTGTAAAAAGGTACCGTTTTATAGTAACAGTAAGAGTTCTAATTAATAAATAGTCCAAGCCTCAATGCAGCTGCTTCAGAAAATATCTCAACTGTCCTTAGAGCATAGATATCCTGTCCAACCGCTCTGAATCCTAACCCTTGTCGCATGAATCCACACCAAAAGGGATGGATTTAGGCTGAATATTCCCAGGCCTGATATAGTAACAGAACACCAGATCAAGTTATGAGGGGGTACTATAGAAATACTATTTCTTGAAGAGCATCACATAAACTTCCAGTTGCACTCCTAAACCCAAAATGGGATCTAGGTCAAATTTTGTTAGAAAATAAGATGGCATTTGAGAAAAGGTGCAGGCAAAGAAATCGCAGATGAGAGCTCAAAACTATGACAAAAACCACAAAATAGGTTTATTGTAGTTAGAAGTATTGCACATAGGAGGCTAACATTAGTTTCGTCTGCCAGCATGGTGTGTACGTGACTATTACCTCTTCCTGCTCCTCCACCACTGTGTTCATCATCTTGCCACCACGATACAGCTGGTTTCTGGGCTGATTTTAAGCTGCTTTTAGCGTGGGTCTCCTTGTCCCGGTCGCCCAAGTCTACAGAATCATCTGAAACAGACTGACGGGAAATTGCTTTTAAGTAGGAGTGATTCATTAGTAACATTCATTGTAACATTAGCAGACATAAAGACAAATTACTCTGCTTGGAAACTGCTTAGATTTGGAAACTCATTAGTAGGAAGTGTCACTTATTTTTCTATTAGGCTTTTAGTACTAGCACGTTTAAATAAGAGGCACATCTACGCTTACAGATAAATGATTCATTCTATACGGTGCAATCTGTGAAACCCTCAATGGTTTCCACAGTACATGAACTACTACCGCAGTTGCATTGATGTTATCACCTCTTTCAAAAACTGCTCAAACTGTGCATCCAGCTCCTCCTTGGTCAGTCTGTGAGACATAGTGATGAACGTTCACTCCATCAGCCAGGGAGAATCACAACTGGAAAATATTGAACAAAATTAAAACTAAACCAATGTCATCACTTACTTCAAGCATCAGAGTATATTGATTTAAAGGTACATATTCTTTTGCAGTAGCTATGAAACATGCAGCTTTTAAATTAATATGAATATAAGAGACACCTTAAAAATCTCTTGTTTTCAAAAAAAAGTTATCCCACTAACATCGAGGGGATTAATAGTGGGTTCCCCCACAACTTTGCTCATTTAGTTTATTCAGTTTTAATCAAAAATGCCACAAATTCAATTTGAGACATGTTTACTTAACAGGTTTACAATCGCAGTCAAAGAAACGGACTGTTGTTACTTATTGAGAGCCAGATCAAAACCGTAGAAGAAAACGGGAGTGAAGGCTGCTACTTCCGGTCTCAACTGTCAAAATAAAGCCGCATTAAAAATGTCCTCACATCGAAATCCGGTGCCAACGGTTAAACATTTTATTCATAGATAAAATTGACGTTATAGCGTTTTGTCCTGTTAAAACAAAGTCGTTTTTGTATTCAAGTCCGTCATTAATGACGGCTGAAAACACTGAAAAAAAAAACAAATGTCAGTGCGAAAGCGAGAGCCGGTTTTTATTTTGAAATGTTTGTTTTACTTCCGTTTGTCGGGAAACTTAACAGCAGCTTAGTAGCCGTTTATCTACTTAGCTAAAAACATTAGCTTGCTAAAAGAAGGGAGCTTACGTTTCCCCGGAACGTGCGGGTTTATACACTATTTTATAAGCGTACATGCATCAGTCTTGCATCGATACAATTCACATACCAGACTCAACATGGACAGCTTCCTCACCTGAACACTTGTTGAGAACAATCTACCCCTCTCTCTTGGTTTTCTCTGAGCGTTTGGCAGTTCCCGCGACACTTAGCGGTTGTCAACGCTACAGCATAACACAATCTGATTGGCTGAGGAAAAAAATGCGTCATGGGAAAAGATAACCAATGGACGGGCAGACATAACAGAGTGGGCCCCGATTTGAGTCAACATGTATCTGTAGATCTGTAAAAGCACAGTGCAAAAAGTGTAATTAAAATGACTTTAAAATTGTCCCCAATTTTGCATTAAAAGGCAATATAAGTATAAATACAATATACTAAGTCTCAAACCATACATGCATTTTTTCACAATTAAATACATATGTCATTATGCAGAATTTATCACACTTTCTGAAGGAGAATATAACATTTTTAATGTTAAAATACAACCTGCCGGGCTAATGGCCTTGATACGACGCACTGGACATACCCAACATGCTCAATACGTCACAAAAGATTCAAAATATGTGTATAATGTAAAAACAATATATTGTAGTAAGACTATCCATCCTTTTTCAACCCTGAACCATAGTGCTGCCACCCACTAGCCACCACACTGATGGTATCAGTGCATCCTTACATGTTCCAGTCCTTTATGAGTTAGCATTGAAGTGTTCTTCAGTGTCATTTTTCTTTTCCTTTACTCTGACATGCTAAAATGTTTAGTTGATTAAAAAGGAAATGAGCAATCATTTAGAGAATCAAATAATTGTTAAAACCGCTTCTCAACGGCTGCTTTTCTCTTTTTGTCTTATGTGCCAATAAATACCTCTGCATTTAAACCTAGAGACTGGGCAATGACAGTTGACCTAGAGAGGCAACTGCAGATTCCACCACACATCACCCAGTCCACATTGAGGCCTGACATCATCTTGGTCTCTTGATCTTGCAGGAGCTAACAGTACCCTGGGAGGATAGGATGGAGGAGAGAAAGAGGGAGAAATACCAGGAGCTGGTGGAGCAGTGTCGGATGAATGGATGGAGGACCAGATGTATGCCAGTGGAAGTGGGCAGTCTGGGATTTGCCAGCCACACCCTGAGCAAGGTCTACAGTACACTGATCATAACAGCTGCCAACTGAAGAAGAGCCATAAGCAACAACGTGGAGGCAGCAGAGAATGCATCCAGATGGTTCTGGTGGAAGAGGGGAGAGCAGTGGGGGCAGTAGTTTGTCACTTGGACACAGGCCGGGGTCTGATCAGCCTCGGTCGGGTCACCTGGGGGAGGGTGTCTGCTGCAAGACCTGAAACACCCCGTGAGTCCAGGAAACAACACTTCTGTGTATCAGAAGATGTTTCTGTAACTGAACTGGGATGTTTCTTCTACGCTATGTGTGCTGGTGCTAAGTGTGTTGGAAATTACATTTGAGCCAACAAATGATAAATCAATTTAAGTAATTCTCTGCAATTTCAGCTTCGTCTTTAAAAATGTTCACGATGTTTACATAGAACGTTGCAGGTTAAGGGCCAAGAAGATCCTGAAACAGCCCAGCCACCCCGGACACTCTTCTCCCTACTGCCATCAGGATGGCTTTTCTGCTGTCTGAGGACAAAAACTGAGAGGCTGAAGAAGAGTTTTTATCCCTGTGCCATGCGTCCGCTCAACTCTGAGCCTTAACTGGATTTTCAAGTATCTCTAAAACGCTGCACTTTATTTGCACAGCTGCAATATTGTATATGCAAGAGCTACCCCTTTTATAAGTTTACATTTTACAGTTTACCTTGTGTGCCGAGTGTAATTAGTGCGTTTGTTTTTGTTTTTACTACTGGCTGCAGGTACTAAAATACATTTCACCATGCATGTGACATATAAAACCTCTTTAAGGCTGAATGCCCCTGTCACTTACAAATAAACAGGCATTTTCGTTACAAGGACTAAAATACTCAACAACAGTAAACAAGTTATTATTGAAATTTCCTCATGTGGTTCATTTTGTGACGCTCCAACATAACTGGATCTATTCCTCCTTAAGCCTGACACAGAAATCTAAGTATTGATTGTTATATTGCAGATGCTCAGTAGAATTCTTAACTCATCATGTTTCCTCCACTTGGTGGCAGTATGGAGCCAGGAATGTCTCAGGTCTCTGCCCTGCATCCGTGTACCTGGAAGGGCAGTCCATCACCAGAGATCAGTAGTAATCTAATAAACTCTGCCCCGCTCGCTTTTCTCTCCCTTTCAGAGGTCAGGACGGATCCATATAAACTCTGTTTTCACCTCCCTGTGTGGCTCCGTCCCTCATAACCTCACACACCGATCCAACGCACACGCTGCGTGTCAAGGATACAAGCAGGGAAGGACGTCATATAGGTTATTCCATTTTTGCTGACTGCCCTGCACACAGCCACACAGTGTAGATTCTGTTTCAGTATTATCAACCCATCAGACACAATGCTCCAGGGACACGTACTCACCCCACCACAGCTTATACTGTATTATGGTACCATGTTGCCTGCATGCAACACAGCCTTTTTAAGGTTTTTTATTGCCCTGTGCTGCCTCACTGAAAGGGGAACTCAAACACTAACCAATTACTAAAACTCTAAATGCAACCAACTAGCTTTTCCAACAATGAATCCAGATGAGAGTTTTCTTGGGATGAAAAGGACTCTCTATGTCTAGTTCCAATTTAAGTACATTTTGTAATTCCATATATTATGCTTAACTTATTCCAAGATAACTAGGATCTTACGACATTTGTGAACATGGAGCAGATGTTTCCACAGTTGTCCTCTCTCTTCTCAAGTGTCCTACCCCTGCCAAGCTAGGATCATGCATGAGATCATGCCGAGCCTTGGTTCCGTGCAAATGTGAATTGTATAATAAATGACCTTCCATTTCCAAGGAGTGAAGATGGGTGGGATCCCAGATGAGTGAAGGAGAGGGCGGTAGCAGGGGAATGCCAACAGTAAACACTTTTCAAAGTCGGCTAAACGAATGCTTAACGTCCGCTGCATCCCGGGGCTGGTTGGGGCCATTAGACTTGTCTAATATTATATGACAGTGCCGCTTCATGATAACTGGTTGAGTGATTGAGACGGCGATGCTGACCAACATACTTCCTTTTTCATGCGCATCTCTTATGCAAATGCACCAATTCCTTGCCCTGATGAAGGCTTCGTCCTCTCCTGTCGACCTGACATTGATCACCATCTCCACTGTGAAAACCGGACAGCTACCTTAATCTTCCCGCCCGCGCCGTCTCCTCATTCTGATTCATATTCCTATGTTGGTGAAGCTTATAGGAAAGTAGCTTGTGAGAATGCACTTCCATCACGTATAATTGGAGTGACCTTCAGGGAGACAAAGTAGAAACGCACCTTCAGGTTACTGCATCTGGCGTAAATGGTCAGAAAATGAAGTACAATTCATATCCATGTGTAATGCCTTTTATGCTTGGGGTCTTTATCCTATTTGGACAACTTCACAATCCATAGATGCATGCGACAGTAATAGTGGTGGGCACAGCAGCTCTAGCCAAGCAGGAGACCACCCTCCACATGATGTAGGTTACTTAAAACAAAAAAACTTAAAACCAAAGTAAAACTGCATTTACCTTGGCACATGTTGCAGGTATCACCCACCAGCCGCCTCACCTCCACTCCCGCTCTGCCTCCTTTAACCATCTTTGGATTAGCCAGGAGTTTATGGAGTGAAATTAAAGTCTCAAAATTCCATGACCGACAAGTCAAACGCGAGATTCACAAATGCATATAACGATTTGAGTGAATTTGCGCGGTCACAAGTGTGTGTCTAAACTCACTGAGCAATTTGAATATGCACAAAATAATTTTACAAATGCACATGTTTTTATTGCATTCTGCAATCTGGTTGGTTTTGGGTGGAGTGATTCATATCTCTTATACTAATGCAACTCGTTTCTCATTTAGTACCGAAACTAAATTCAACAGAGCAGCATGTAGATATGAATATATGGTTCGAAAAAGCTGTTGTTAGGGGACGGACTTATTCTGCTAGGTTAATACACTGACGTCCTTGGCGGGACCTCGGAGTAGTTTGTCTGAAAAGAGTAGGACTCCAATACCAGTTTTATTTGCAAATAATGCAAACTCACACTTTGTCATAAACTACATGATGATGCTACATTAAATAGTTTGCTGCGCTGACAAGGGAAATCAATGGAAAAATGAACACCGCTGGTGTTGCAACAAGCTTCCTAAAGTGTTTGTGTGTGTGTCTGTGTCAGACTGCATCCTTCCGGGGGAGGCTGCTGCCATCAAGGAGTGTCATTACTATGGGGTGGGGGTGCCTGGTCTGGTCTAGGTGGGTGCTGCATGTCTAAGCAGCACCCACATGAATGAATGCCAGGTCCAAAAGTTTCCCAGCAGAACACTGAATTGTCACAAGATGGTCAACGTCATTTACTTCTGTCAGTGGTCATAATGTTGTGGCTGATCGGTGCATACAGTCAAAATGACTGACTCACTTTTGAAACCAGCCTCAAGTGGCCCTTCCAGAAACTACACGGTTATTAACAGTGCGTTGGCGACATTTTTAACCCACCACTGGTTGCGGAAAACGGCCAACAGATGCTGTACATAGTCCTGATGTGGAATGTGAAGAGATACATTTCTGTATTTTTTTTTTTTTTTAGTATGAGCCGTTTCATGTAAAATACTGATATTTGAAGCGAAGGATAAAATGAAGACGAATGAAACAATCAAGAGATAAATGGGGGAAAAAAAACGTGTCACACTGGAGAACTAACAATCTGTCTCGGCCTCATCAGCTTGAAGCTCATTCCAGTGATTGATTAGTTCTGTCTGCACTGTTCGCTTTGATGGAGAGTGCTCAGGCCTGGTGAAGCCTCTCCATCACTTTCTTCCTGGGCAAACCACATAATATCTACTGAGACGAAAGAAAAAGAGGAAGGATAAAAAAAATACAGGATTGTAGGGAAGCAGTACATTTTCCTCCCTGGAGACAGATCTCTGCGGTGCTGCCTGTTCCCCCTCTGGGCTGAATGTTTGAAATGACAGCTTACCCAAAGGCCACTGACGAGGACGACATACCCTCAGATATCCTTGTGTGTGTGTGTTATCTCAGCTGTTGTTGTCGTCATGTTTAGAAATCTCCCAGATGCCGTCAGTCACAGTTTTGTGCCGTGCCCGTACAGATGAAGCGACGCCAAATAGGGCAAATGTGTATTCGTTAGACTCCTCAGCGGCACGAGCTCTTTTGCGAGCGTCATCCAAGAATTTACAGCGTGGATAAGCAGATACAATTCTCTCTTAGTCTCTTTTGCCATCTGTAACTCCCGCTGACACCTGCTAATTCCATATGGCCGAGTGATTAACTGCATCTTCCTGCAGGGAAAGTGGAGTGATTTAACCTCTAAAGCCCTAGGGTACTTGAAAAATATATGTTACTTAAAATGACATACCCAAATTAAATTGAGAATAGCTCAAACTATCAGGTCCATATGCATGATCTGAGATTCAGTTTCAACATTTATGTCATGTTTGCCAGCATGCCAACTAGCACACCTGTTATCAGGAGAGAAGCTGCACCGACTTCCTTGTGACGTCTGGCAAAGGAGAATGGAAGTGAAGTGTGCATGCAGAACACATGCACACTGCAAAGTATCACTTGTTAGTTTCCTGCACCAAGCTAAAACCAATAAATATTGAATCCATGCTCTACACAGCCTGCACCAAAAGCTGATGTTGCCAATCAATGACGGTGAGAATGACAGAAATATAAAAAAAGACCTAATAAAGACCAACAGTTTGTTTTTGACCTAGTCTTTGATGAGAACTCTACTTAAGTAGACATTTCTGAAAACACCACAACTGACCAAATATCAGACTGCTGTTAAGCATGCAAGAAGTATACACCGATCAGCCACAACATTTAAACCACTGGCAGGAGAAGTGAATAACATTGACCATGTTGTGACAATTCATTGTTCTGCTGGGAAAGATTTGGACTTCGCATTATTTTGTGTGGATGTTACTTAGACATGTAGCACCCACCTAGACCAGTCCAGGCACCCCCACCCCATAGCGATGACACTCCTTGATGGCAGCAGCCATCCCCAGCAGGATGCAGACTGACACAGGCACACACACAAAAACACTTTAGGAACAACTCAAAAAAAAAAAACATGAAGAACAGCACAAGGTGTTGACCTGGCCTCCAAATTCACTAGATCCCAAACTGCTTTCAGCTATCAGGCTCCTCTCCTGTGGAACCAGCTCCCAGTTTGGGTTCGGGAGGCAGACACCCTCTCTATTTTTAAGGTCAGGCTTAAGACTTTCCTTTTTGATCAAGCTTATAGTTAGGGCTGGACTGAACCATCCCTTAGTTATGCTGCTATAGGCCTAGGCTGCTGGGGGACAATGCACCAAACACATGTCCTCCTTCTTTCTTCTCTCTCCTCTCTCACGTTTTCCACTCCTACCTGAATGAACTATTATTTAACCTGCCTATGATTCATCGTACATTTTCAAACTGTCATGTAACATCATCAGTTTGTATCATAAGATTCCACATGTACGCTTTAGTCAGATATGTGCATCTATGACAGATGTATGTTTATCTTGCTGTTCTCGTCTCTCTTTCTTCTGTCTGTACCCGGCTGGCCTTAGACAGATGGGTCCCTCCATATGAGCTGGGTTCTGCTCAAGGTTTCTTCCTGTTCAAAGGAAGTTTTTCAGGCTTGCTCTGGGGGTTTCAGGCCGAGTTTTGTAAAGCATCTTGAGACGATTTGTATTGTTATTGACGCTATATAAATAACTAAATTGAATTGAAGTTGATCAAGTATCTGTTAGTGGGGGCCTCCCCTTAAAGCCCCCCGACTACACCCTCAGAAAACCCATGTCCATTCTCTGATGAGTCACAACTGTTTTGGAGGCACAAGGGAGACCTACACAATATTAGGAAGGTGGTCATAATGTTATGCTTGATCGGCATACTGCTATAAACCACATATCACATAAATGTTTTAATTTAACAGAATACTTCTCTACTCCGTACGTCTCAGCACTTTTACACTTACAGCGCATCCGTCTGATTTTACTTGCATACTTATACTCAAATTAGATTTTCAATGGACTCTACCTGGGACAGAGCATTTTAAAATGCTGTTACATAACTCAAAGATTTACATGCACACTTCATATGCCACTGGATCTGTGTGCTGTACTCAGCTGTACCCTTAAATCCAGGTCCTGGACGTTATTTAAGCTTCAAGTCGTTTTATCCTACAGTAAAACTCAAGATGTGAGCGCTTTCAATACATTCTTATTATGACCGGAGCAGATGCACAAGACGCAGCATGCTGTATGTAAATATTTCACTTGGAGACATCCCCGTCATCACCTCGCTTTAAAGATGCTTCGAGTGGAAAGACACCACTCTTCCCAGAGGACAGAATACTTATCTGCAGCGATAAAGCCAGTGCTGCAGACTGACTGGATATTCTGTGCGTTATGTGTGTGTCCTGATTTGTGGCCGCGTGTGTCCCGACTCCGAGGGATCTACATATGTATGCGGCCCGTATCATATTTACCCCACTCCCCAGTCATACAGAAGGTGTCTGGATTGGTGTTTGAGAATAGTATACCCCACTTAGCTCTGTATTTATATTAAATATTAAATCCAATTTAAATACAAAATTACCATATGAAATATTAAGCGAGAGTGTAAATATTTAATGCGAGCCCTTTACCATGGGCCTGGTGTTCATTACCATGCAGGGCTGGGTTTTAATGGCCAATTTCCCTGGAGACTGTGTAGGGAGGGGGGGTGCTTGTTTCCCCTCTGGGCTGCAGCAGGGGGCGCTGTTGCTCTGCGTCTCTTTAGAGAGAGACCATCCGAATATAAAAAGAAAGATAAACCAATGGACATGTTTTGAATTTTTATTTGTTATTTTTTATTTATTTTAAACACAGTGAATGACTGTTTTTATTCTCTTTAAAGTCCAGATTCAAGCAATGTCCACACTGACTAGAATAGAGGTAGCTCTACAGATGCAGTTAATGAAGTAATCTGCATAATGGTGCAAATATTAGCATCTAAATAACATGTGTCTGATGTGAGGAAATTATGCACCAACAAACAGAGTAAAAACATACATGTCAGGAGTGCACATTAGTGTCAAATACAAGTCTTTCCTGCACACTTAAGGGAAATAAATAAATAAGTCCACTCCCGTTTCTGCCAGTAGGGGTCAGGCTTACACCACTTGAAGGTCTTTCAGAGGCTGTTTAAATTACTGTAAGGGGAGAAAGAGAGAAGTGCCTGACTGTTTCTAGTTGTTTCTCTCCAAGACTGATCCCTTCAACACACAGCCTCGTCGCCTATTGTTTTGTCACATTACAGTACAAAGGGATCTCCGTTTAATTAAACCTTTGCAGCACTTTAAATTAGACTGTATGTATGTGCCGTCCTTTCATAGGCAGGTCAGGTGGATAACAAAAAAAAAAAAAAAAAAAAAAAAAAAAGATGCAGTCATCAGGAAAACTGCCATAATTTTGCAAAAGTTATGCAAGAAAAGGAAGCCGGTATTTCCACAGGGGGGAGATGTTTGAGAAGAAGTAAAGAGATGGAGAAAGATGCGAGTTAAAGAAATTAGCTTTATAGAGTGTCGGGGAGGAGGCGCAGGGTTAGAGATGCATGGGCACGCAGCTCCTCTGAGGCAAGGCAGGGAGGAACATTAATCATTGGGAGACATCTGTTCATTCTGCCGCTTTACAATCCTGTCAAAGAGCTCGGACTAACCCCCCACCCTGCCTCCCCCACGCCCTCACCCCCGACAACCATCCACCCTTCCCCAGCCATCCACTCGGAGAAAACCTGTCCTCTGTTAAGCATGGACAGGCAGAGTGAAACATCAGAGCCGGTCTCCGCCATTTCAAGCCCTTCAATTTGCTTTCCATTCGAGCCCATTTATGGAGGAACAAAACACGGGGACAGAGGGGAAAAAAAAATAAAGAGGAGGGGGTGAGGAGTGTAAATCAGTGGTATTATCTGTAAACGCCAGGGTTTCATGGAGCAACAGACTGGCATGTCACGGGGAAAACAGCTGTGTGCGCTCACATATCATGCATATACAGGACGTTTTGCATTTCATCCTTGCACAGTGCCCGTGCAACCTCAGAATTGTGCAGAAAAAAAAAAGTTTAATTAGCTTTAATATAGTACGCATCACAAGACGAAATGAGCCTGAAAATGGAAACCATGCATGATATACAGAGCCGATATACGACATAAAGTAAAATGATGCTTCTAGGTCATGAAAGATTAAATAAAAAGTTTGCATTTGCATTATAAGAGGGATCGCAGGAAATGACTGTATGCATGCAGATACCGTCTTCTTCCGTATTCCCAAAAGCCGCAGAGTGGTTGGATTTATTTAAACAGGTAATTGAGACGTTAGGAGGGACCCCTTCTACTGTTTTATACACTGTAAAACCTAACAGTACATGTTAATAAAAGAAGAAAGTTAACGTAACTCAAACTCTGAAAAAAGTTAGAGTCACTCATTTCCATGAATTAAACTAACTCAAAAATGAAATGTTGATGTAACAACTCAGTTGCTTTGAGTGCACTTTAAGTTTTGGAGCATTTAAGTGTTGGTGATGTAATTCTATTTCATTCCACTAACTCATTTTCTATAAGTTGTGTTTATACTATTATTAAAAAAAATAAAGTCCTGTTGACCATGGGCTGCCATTTAGCATTTTTCATTCTATTGTTGTTATTTGGTTCAGAAATCAGTTTATTGTGAACAAGTAAACCAGAATGCATAAAAAAAAATTCATTTTTAAGCTCTCAGAAATCTTTCAAGCTATTATATTTTTTTGTAAAAAAATATATTTGTCAAATAGGTTAAATACATTTTAAGAAATTCAGTTATATAGATGTATCAAAAAGAATTGCCCACCACAACTAGATACAGTCTCTATTTGTACTGGGCAGCTAGTTGGAGCTTTTCCAGATCTGGTTTTTTCACTCTGTCCCACCGTGAAGCGCTCGGACTCAACCTTTTGCACACGGCACCGACGCCACTCCGCCACCAACTTCAACCTGAGAAAGACTACGTCGCTACGTCGCTCACGAAGCATGATGGGATACCCGTAACCTGCCGCAGTGACCTAAAGTGGGCTCCACAGTGCACAGCTCGTGTCTCTCCTGCTGACGAAGTGACGTTGTTGTGTTATTTTCTTGCTGATTTTGTACGAGTTCACCTTTTTTCTTCTTCGGCGAGCTGTTCGTTTATCGGACTGTTTGGATTGAAAAAGCAGAACGTGCACGCTGGAGTGAGGGTAAGTTAACTTAGCTAACACTTTTCAAATGTTATGCACTAACGTTAGCTAGCACGCAGCGTGGTTCAAAAAATAACCGTCGTGCTTTTTATTTGTTGCGTATGTCTGTTCAACTGCTTGCAGATACAACTTAGATGTTAGTTTTCAGGCTTCCCGCCTAGCTACCTTCAACTTAAACTTAAGCGGGACTCGGGAGCCTCGACTCCATTTGGCGCTTTCCATAGGGTCTCCGCTCTGCTGGCTGATAACTACCGATAGAAGTCAATTCACTTGGTCAGTGAGAAAAGTACATTTCTGCAGTGGACAGAAAAACGTGTTTACCGAGCAGACTTGTAGAAAGACGTAATTGTTTGATGAAAATATGTGGAAATGTAAATTATGTGAATTTTCTAGTTGCTTGAAAGTACAATTATTGAGACATTACAGGCTCTACCATGGCCAGTATTCTACGGTTTCCCCTTTGCCTTGCCTGTATACCAGTTGCATGTGCACATTTACTACGTTTAATTCACTGAAGGTTCATTTGTCCAGAAATCATTCAGCTGGAAGAGTGTTAGGTGGTGACGGTCATGATTTGATGTTTGACCGGGCATTTCATTGCCCTGTTTGAGATTAGCAACAAAATTGATTTGATTGCATTAGGATTTTTTATGTAGTACCAGATACTCCCTCTGGACACCTTTGTGGCCAAAAATGTACATACCCCAAAACTAGTAATTAAACACTACATTCCTAAATTAGTCCATTCAGTTATAGTTTAGAAATTCTTTCTTTAGTTTTTCTTAAACTTTCTTACCAAAATCTGGAAGGGATAATGTTATGGGTTTTTATCATCAGACTTTTAATAAGCTTCATTTGTAAAATTATACTTCATTCCTGACATTCCTTTCTCCTTTTTTTTAGGAGGACTTGGAAGCCACCCAGGAGGGAGCAGTGGCTCTGGTGGCAGTGGTGAATGAGGAGGAGGTGCTTCAAGTTCCCTTCGAGACCCAGCATGTGTCCATTGTTCTTGAAGATATGGTTGTCATGTCACATACATCACGGACCGATTCGCTGGTAATTTTGTTTGCATTGGTGTATGCACTGCATTTGAAGTACCCGGAAAAGCTCAGTGGCTTCTTCGAGTTCATTCAGGTTATCCTCCTTGACCTGGATGATGGCAGGAAGCAGCTCAGGCCTAAACTACAGGCCTTAAAAAATGAGCTGGAGTAAAGTTCTACAGTAAAGTTGTAAAGCATTTGTTGTCAGCAGTTTCTAAACAAAATACCATGTGGCTGGCCAGCTGATTTATTTTGTTTAGACAAGTGTTTAGTGTAGTTATGGTTAATTGTTTTACTGTGCATATTTGTATGATGTCACCAGTCCTATTAAGATGATACTGTACCGTGATTGATCTGAGCCCCATAGAGGCAAGTCTGTTTTGATTTTGAGTGTTAAGCATTCAACTTAGTAAAACCTTTTAATGCTTAATAATTTTACTTTGCATGTAAGGTGTCACCAGTTTCGACACTGTTAAGATACTGTGACTGAGCTGAGCCTCAGAGAGGCAAATCTGTTTTGACTTTGTTTTGGGTGTTAAGCATTGAACTTAATAAAAATATTAAGTTATGATACACATTTTGAGTTTGTATTATGTTAATAGAACTCAAATTGTTCAAGGCAATTGGTTTCCTCAAATGTACTGAGTTGTCAAAACTAGAATGTAGTAATACATGTAGTGAAAGAAAACAGAGTAGCTTCAACTTAGAGGGTAACATTTACGGGCAAAAGAGCCATTTAAGTTACTATTATTTAATTCTGATCAATTCAATTAACACATTTTAAATTAGTTTATAGAACTGTTACATACAAGTGAAATATACTTATTAGTCTTAAGTTCATTGAACTGAGTAAACTGGTACTTATAACTTAATTTACCCAAGGTACTGTAACAATAAATACTTGAGTTACTAGAACTTAAACAATTCAACTACAGAAAAATATTTGATTTAAGTTTGCCAACTTAAATGGTTCAAGGCAATCGGTTTCCTCAAATGGTTTGAGTTCAACTAACTTATCAGGTTTTACAGTGTACTACCGTCCTTGAAAATGTAAGGTATGAAAGAATAGATTTTTCCAAGTACTGCCTGCAATATAAGTTAATTTATGAATGTGACATGTTGGCACAATGTTAGCGAGAAGGCTCTGGGATTAAACCTGCCGGCCAGCTGGGGCCTTTCCTGTGTGGTTAGCATGTTTTCTTTTAATGTTCAAGGCTTCCTGCAACATTCACGCCTTCTAGGTTAATGGGTGATTCTAAATTGGCCAGTAAAGTGCGAATGGTTGTTTGGGTTAGCCCCAGGATAGGGCCCCAGCCCTCCCACGATCCTCTAAGGGCAAGCGGAAATAGAAAATTGATGGACGGACATGTACACTTAATTTGTATTTGACCAGAATCAGAGGATCCCATTCAAAGATATTTTCCGAGTAAATTACTTTTGAATTTCAGTATCATCGTTCCCTTATCCCCAGCTCATCAATATCAGCTTGACATGCACAGTATCTGATAAAAAGGCAGAGATTAAATGTTAGTCTGGTTTATTAATTCATTAAAATGACAAAACAGCGGATTTTGGTGACCTCAACAACAAAGAATACCTGAGCAGGAAATTTTCAGCATCGTCGCCCAAAATTAGTAGCAATGGAGAGTTTTATCTCTTGCAGCTTTTTCCCTCCTCTTCCTTCTAAACTAGACACCTGATGGCTTTGACCTCTTCCTCTCCGTGGTGTTAATTTGGAAGTGGAGAATCAATACGTTACCCATCAGTCAAGAGACGGGATTAAACAAGTTCACCTTGATGGAGTGCAAACTGCTCTGGTATTAACTTATTTAATACAAACCAGAAAAATTTGTCTGACGTTTTGGGCCTATGCACTGAAAAAAGTGATTTTGGAGAGAGGTAAATATAATATATGTAAATCGTATAAAATTTACTTGATTATTGTAGTCAACCAAGGAATTATAAAGTAATGGGTAAATTATACACATACTACCTAATTATTAACAGTAAAAACTGTGTATAGAAAAATAGGGTAAAATATACCCAGAAGTTCTGAGTCCTGTGCTACAAATTGCGCATGCGTCAGAAGGCGTGTTTGAGCGGGACACAGGAACTCTTCACCGCCATCTTCCTCTCGCTACCGGCAGCCATTGAACTTCGGAAAGGAAGGTAAGCTATTTGCATAAGCCTACTGATGTGTATAATAGCGCGAATTTAAATTATATTTTATGAAATGATGAGATATTCCACTTCCCTTGTATTCGGCGTGCGTCTGTGTTACGTGGCATTACTTTAACCGAAAGTTTGAACCTGTCGCTGGCGGTGGCATGGCAGTTTTACCGTCTGGACCTGTTTATAACAGTCTATATGGCCTGGACACATCGCTGGAGAAACACCACTGAGTCACTAACTCACTCAGTAGGCACCCCTCTATTCCTCCTCCACACAAACAGGCTTCGCGATGTGCTGCATCACTCTACCGCTTTCACACACCAACATGTCGCCAACATCTGAAATGCCTTTACTGTATTCTTTTCACCCGTTAGCTCCATTAGCACGGCTAGTCGGTCTCTGCAGGTCCGTTTATAAACAAAATGATTAGCCCTACCAATTACCTCCATGCTTGTGTACTGCTCAGGGTTTCCGCGGAGTCTTAAAAAGTCTTAAATCTGATAATGCCAATTTAAGGCCTTAAAAAGTCTTAAATATGAGCATATTTTGCATCGTAGGTCTTAAATTACATTTCATCAAGTCTTAAATCCTGACGTGCATTTACCGCTTCATTCGCATTTCGTCCAGTGCGTCGGTGGCATTCACAGTTAGTTCCGTGTGTTCTGTGTAGTTCTTTATTAAATATAACTGTTAGCAGTGCGCCGAAATTAAACTACAAATGAGACCTGGAAGTGGAATCCGGTGTTCAGCCCGGTTTGTGATGTGTTGCTGCACCGATGATGGTCCGGTCGTACGGCGCAGGCGAAGCGGGGAGATTTTATCGTCGCGTAACGTTTGTTAGCGTTATGTATTTTTGCCTCCTTTTGGACTGGAGACTTCTTCTGTCACATGAACCTCGTTGTCAACTTGGGAAATAGAGAGAAGCTTATAGCCACGTTTGCTAGTAGTATGCTTGAACATGAAGTAACAGGCAGGAGACGAAGTGGAGGGATTTACGCACAATACATTTATTAAACAGAACCATATAAATCATATTACACGGCATATTACAAACTATAATTACAGATAATAAAACGTTCGTGGCGTGTACCCTTCACCTGCGTCCACATTACGGAGATTGAGAAAGTAAAAAACAAAGGAGACGGATTCAAGAGTGACACCTGCTGAACTAAGCGATGAAAACAAATGAGGCGCCATCGTGTGGCGTAAACTGGTACTGCTCCATGTAAAACTCGGCTGTTAGAGCTTGAACGAAATGATTTCGTTGTTTGGCTTAACTATGTGCTGAACAGTCCTTATAAGGAAATCACCACTGGCTCTATTAATTTTTCCTCAGAGGTTTCCTGCCAATATGGCGGTGTCAACCCAAAAAAAGTCACGTGACACCCGGAGTTCTATAGTGGTCTACAGCGATGTGTTTCAAAGCTGTTTAATTCCATTGAAATATTACAAAACCATTACAAAACTATTCATGGAACATTAGATGTAGGAGGTTGAGACATGTCTCAGTGCATGTTAAATCATGTCAAGAGGATAGTTGATTATTAAGTATTATTTTAAAAGTTATTCTGTGTCTCTGATTTTCCTAATTTTTCGTACTTCGAGTAGGTCTTAAATTTAACCTATAATGGTCTTAAAAAGGTCTTAAAAAGTCTTAAATTTCACTTGCTCAAACCTGCAGAAACCCTGACTGCTAATGTGTGTCTCTGTTGTTAAAGTTTAGCGTTACTTCAGAGTTTCTTTTTTTTTTTTTTTTTTTTCCCAGAGTTTCGTTTTTACAATCGGGACTTATAGAAACATAGCGCACGTCTTTTCCGGTCAGTCGTCATGGAAACATGACGCTTTAAAGAAAGGTGGCCGGCGTTATTCAGTGAGGCTCAGGTGAGAATGTTTGATAATTTTTCCTTCCTACCAGGAAACATTAATGTGGTTACTTTGTGATCTGGTCTGTCATTTAAAAATTTCCTTTTCCCCCTTTACTTACTCACTAGGTCTTTTGCAGCTTATGCGCGCTAAAAGAGGAGCTGGTGGTTCCAAGATACGCCCGCTGCTGGACACTGTAAATGACGTATGTTGTTTCACTTTTTTCACAAATATGTAGTAATTGATTTAAATGAATTAAAAGTGAAATTATCTGTAAACAATTGCTTTGTTGTGCACAAGGTTGAGCTTCTAACCAATTTAACAAACTACAGTTCAACATCAATCTGTGAAATGTTTGAAAATGTTTTAGTTTTTAAAGAATTCAGTCTTAGTGTATGTACATAAGTTCCACTAACACTCTTTTGACTAAATTGCATCTCCCTACAGTCACAGAGCAATGAGAAAAAGGGGATGTGGTTGTCTGCTGCCTCATTGAATGCGTGGGTGAAAGACAAGAGGATCTTTTCCACGACTGCCAGGTAGGCTATGTCACTGACAACAGGTGACTGATTAACTCAAAAAGATCCTCATGACTTCCTCTGCTCTACTCTGAACTCCTCTCATTTCCTCTGCTCTCCCCTCCTCTTCTCTGCTCTACTCGGCTCTCCTCTGGTATCCCCTCTTCTCCCCTTCTCCTTTCGTCTTCTGTCCACTCCCCTTTGCTCTTCTTTACTCTGCAAGATAAACTGAAATGTATTGGAACAGCATCTTAAATAATATACGTAAATTAAAAATGTGTATGCTTTTTGTTTCTTACTTTTTAACATGTAGGAATGTGAGGACCACACAGACAAAACAATGAAAGTGATTGTCATGCAGAGTGTCGTGGCCGAGGAGGAACCATCAGATGTGTGTATTGTGATTGAGGGAAACACAGTGATGGAAGGATGTGGAAGCCAAACGAAAGCCTGCATTCTGCTGATGGGACTGATATATGCTCTTAATCTCGAATATCCAAAGCAGCTGAAGAACCAGTTTGAAGCTTTTCAAAAACTACTGAAGAAGGTCCACAGCCTCAAAAATAAGCTCATGCAATAGGCACACATTCCCCTCTTCCTCTCAAGAGGATCTTTTTCTTCTCTTCCCTCCGCTGCTGAGTAAGTTATTTATTTATTTAGTTAATGAGTTAGTGGTGATCTGACAATCAAAAGAAGAATCTGTCATTATGGTGGCTTGTTGGTTAGATCTGTGGTTTCAGACATGATCAGTAAAGAGCAGCAGTCAGGATTAGAGCTCTGATCGGTACCAATCACCTCCATCAACTGATCAAATATCAATAACCTGCCTCTGCTTAATACATCTGTCTCCTGAACCTGTGATTCTCCATTGCACCAATTACATGTGTTCAGTGATGTAAATGTTAATAATAAGTTCAGTTTGTGTTACTTTAGTTTATGTTATTAAACTGAGAAATTCAGTATTTCATGGATTAAAAACATGTATGATCACCATCTGAAAGGCTCTTTTTTGTGTATATTAATTCCATATATACTCAAAATATGGAATTAAATCTACCCAAAAAATGTAGCTGCAAATTGTTACCTCAGATTTATTGGGTAAATTCTATAGGTTACTTTTTTCAGTGTGCTAACAGTAGAATGAATTAATTCATCTGGTTTAGCTGACAGGTCTGAAGTCTGTCTTCCTGTCTAGCTTTCCTCCAGATCGTCTTGAAGGATTTCCTTAAGCGTTCCAGCCTGTTTTTTCCTAGAATGATTCCTTGTTGTGACTATAGCTAATCTAATCTTTGTCACCTGAGTTTTTGCCTGCCGGACCTCTGTACCTTTGCCTGAATCCTGATTTCCTGGTTTTGACCCTGCTTCCAATTAAACTACCTTTGAGCCTGCCTGATCCCTGACTCCTCCATTTGTGTCCACCTGATCCATACTGGCCTTATTTTTTTAAGTTCTTTGACTTTCCAGACTGCTTACACTATTAGTAGTCTATTATGAAAAGCAACGCGGCTGAAGCATAGAAATCGTACAGCAACAAACTGCCTAAAAACCATTTCATGAGGTCATATAGTCCCCTGATTGGCCTATAGAGTGATTCCTTACTTCTGCCATTCAAAAAAAAGGCAGCTGGAACAACCGCTCATGCATGTACACATACACACTTGATTATTCCTAAAATGGGAATTTTCAGACCATTACACTCCACCTGATTACAGGCTGAAACACTGACGCCTACATTTCATTGTTCAAAGAAATGTAATGTTCGACAGAGGCCAGACTCAGTTCTCAGGTTAGATACACTAGAATTCATTTAAAGCAGGGGTTGCCAACACGGTGCCCGCGGGCACCTGGTCGCCCGCAGGGACCGTGTGAGTCGCCCGCAGGGGATGTTCTAAAAATAGCACTTGTCGTTTTTGTGGTACGTCCCAGTGAGTGGGAAGAAGCGTTCTTTTTTATCACAGTAAAAGAAACGTGCGTATATCTCATTTATGGGGTTACTGTGGCAACGGCAAAGCGGCACAATGAGGAGAGACACTTCAGTTCAGTAGTGTCACGCTAGCTTCCATGCTAACTGCTAACTCCCCAACTGGCAGCGCCGTGAGTGAAAAGGCAGTATTTTTACATGAGGCCAGCGAAGAAATCAAAAGACATAAGGGAAGCATCATTTAGCAAAACAAATGTTTTTAGTGAAACGCCATGGCGATGTTAAACTAAAATGTGAAAAATTATTTGTTCTAAAAGTCTAACAGATGTAATTTTTTTGTTAAAATGCTACAGATTTGTACATATGATTCATTTAAATATGTGAAAGAATGTGTTTTTTTAATATCACATTACTGGTAGTTTGTACAGACATGGGACAAAGTTCATGATTTGTTCAAAAATGTCATAATGGTGTTAATTTGAACAAAAATAAAACAGCTGACTTTAAACGAAGTGCTGCAAATGTGCTCATTCATACAGTGCAGTCAAGAAAGATAGACGAGTCAGAGAGACATGTGATAGCTCGAATGTTGAAACTGAATTATAACAAAAATAATGAAAAATGTTGCATGTTTAAATAATTAGGTTTCTACCATGTAAATCATTACTAATATTTATTGTGAGGATTCAAGATAAACTGGTGACCTGTCCAGTTTCTCTCTCTCCAGCTCCCCCGTGACCCTCCAGAGGACAAGCGGTTACAGAAACTGAATGAATGAATGTATGGTAATACAAGTTTTGCATTTAACAGTTTAATGAGGCATCTTAAGTGTAGCTCTGTAATTAAAATAGAAAATGTGACAAGATGAACGTGGTGCACGACCTTTTATCCTTGATAGTAATGTTTTGTTTTAATGCAAGATTAAATTTTAATTTGTGAAAAGTAATCCTTAGTGTAGCAGTAATCACCTGTGTTGCTTAAAATACAGGCTAAATTCACTTAATTCTTAAAAGCTGACATTCATTCGTCAGTTCCCTGGCTTAAAAAAGTGGTAAACATCTATAGAAATAAAACAGCTGATAGCTACAAGTGAACTGACCTTGCCCTCAGAACGGTCAGAAGACTGAAACACTGTTCTTGCTTTCTTGTATCCCTTGGCGGTTTATGATTTGCTTTCTCTGCCTCGCCCAATTTGATCTTCAAACCCGCTCTTCAAATGAAAGTTGCAGATGCAGATGTTCTTTTGTTTGATTGGGTTCCCTTTGTCTGTTTTAAGGAATTGTATGTTGATGTTTCGAGTCAATTTTATGCAGAAATGTTGCTCCGAAAACCACATTCTCCTCTGTTAATGTCAACACTAAGATGACATGAAATTTAAAAGGCACCCTGGAGTCTTGTGACCCAATCAGACAGCGCATCTTTAAATATGTTTCCTATACAGACTGAGGACCGTATAAATCTCTCTTATCTGTAAAGGACTGGTCCTTCCTGTTCATAGGTCCTTTCAGGAGCCCTGTAACATTTTCCAGTGGGAGAAGCAAATCCAATCTGAATTCAACCTGTGAGCACACAGCGCTCCCGAACGCCGTCCTCCCATTGGCAACAGAGGAGAGCCGAAGATGAATGAGGCCTTTCTGTGGGTTTTGAGGGCTGCGGGCGTGAGGGTGCTTTGTCATCATAATATTGAAAGTGAGTTTTGCAAGAATTCGTGCCTCTTGGCCATAAAAAGGTGTGTGCTGCCTTGTTTCACAACTCATTAGAGTCAACATTTTGATTGACTGCCTGCTATTCAAGCTGAAATTGGAGTTCATACTAAAAAATGTCTGAAACTCAGTGGAACTTTCATTTATAAATTTTCTATATTATATTCTTGGTGGTACTTTTTGACCTTGACAGCGAGATAGTGACATGATTTAATCGTTTCCTTCACGGTTGCACTTTTGGCATTTCGATAGGTGCTCGTGAACAAACAAAAATATGTGTGGGCCATTCAGGACGTCACAGGAGGCAGGAACCTCACGACAAAGAGGCAAGATAACTTTAATGAAAACTTGAAAAGGATGATAAACAGAGTCCAACAAAAATGGTATAAAAAAACTCAATATCATGAAGAAGCAGAAAGGCCTAAAACTCAACATCGCGACACAAGAACCCTGTTCCGTCTGTTTCTGTTGCAGATAGTCTCGTTTATTATTAAGTCCAATTTCCTCTTATAGGGCTTTAAAGACAGACTTTGCAATCATTCCATGTTCCTTGTTCAGCGTCTTATCATCCCGAGTCACATGGTGCGCTTGAACAATGGCATCAGACCTGGAGGTTTTTGAGAGAGCAGTTTCGTGCCTGGATTTTCTTTTCCCGGCACAGAGAGCTGCTGCATTGTGAGACGTCGTTGGCGAGGTGAGCCCCATCCTCCTCTAAATGCAACATGGTTTTGCTAGACTGAAACTGCCGCTGGTGCTAGTTCTATTTCTAAATGACAGAACTTTTGTGCACAAAACAACCCGTTTTGACAATATACACACTAAAAAGTATAATGAAACTTGTGTAGTGTAGATTTCTGTAGTGTCAGGATGTATGGAACACCAAAGAAGCAAAGAAGTAGGGGGGCAAGACATGTCTGATGAGAGATCTCTGCATCAACCCATGCCCTCATGAAAAGACAGGGGGACAAGCTAGCTTTAGCTCAGCAGTTAGACAGCCACTAGCTAGTTAGCTCACAGCGATGAGATCTAATGCTTAGTGCCAGCTGTGATAATGAGCCTCTAAGGAAAGGTGAGTAACGAAGACAGTAGACTGTCTTTTATTTTTGGACACGGATAGAAAATAAGTAAATAAATATTGATAAAACTGAAGGCTCATTTAAAGTACTGCGGGGCATAGATGCTGTAACTTATGCATGTAGCCATTTATACTTGTGTACTTGTCAGTCTAGCTCGCTCTGTAACAAAAAGCCACCCAAACGCTAGTTGCCGCTGTGACTTTTTGCCAGTTGGGTTCATTTTGTTTTCTACGTCCTGCTTCATTTTCAACAAAGGCGACTGAAACCTCTGAAGAAATTTTGCAGAAGACGAGTTGCACAAATGTTTGTATCTCCTCAGTTAACCTTTCCTTGATTCCACATGGTTTGCATTGTTGCCGTAGCTTCGGCGTCAACTTAATGCACAAGTCTAAACCCACTATAAGAAACTGTGGTTGAATTTAGGCACAAACCTAGCCCAAAGGGAGGAACATTTCTTGGTAGAAAGTGAAGTGTAACACAAAGAAAAATCAGATGGGATCCAGAGGCAACTTGTACTGAAATAAACTCATAAATTCTTCCCATCTGAACCTGACTGCTCCATTGTCCTTTCCTCAGAGAAGTGACTGGACAAGCTGAGGTCTTCTCTGACCTTGTTTTCTGAACAAGTTTCTGATCGTACAGCTAGTTTTCTGGCATGTGGTAGAGAGTAAAAGCCTCCGATACACCATGTTCATGCTCAGAGCTCAGAAAGAAGACATGGGTATGTCGCGGTAACATGCTTAAGTCATATATATATAGTCAGTGGCGAGGTAGAACCGGTAACGTGGGACACAAGGGGAAGTAGGCCCAGGAAACAAAAGAACTTTAGTGAAAATTTACTAATAAGAACACAAAGTGCTGCAAGGCATTACAAAAAGAAAGAAGTGAGGAAAACAGGGAAGCATGAGGAGTAAAACAGAAACACTAAGAGACAAGAGGATAGAACAACCAGCAGGTAACTAAACAGAGGAGAAGCAACAGAGGTAGCAGCATAGATGACTTGACAAAGGCAAAGGCAGGACTATATATACACACATGGGGTTGACGAGACACATGTGAAGTTAACGAGGGCGGAGCACACAAGGAGAAACCAATCAGATAATCAATGAGGGGGGAACCCATACATGAAGTAAAGAAGGACAAGAAACATTAAGGAAAAGCTTAGAAAATAAAAACAGGAAACAGAAAAACCAAACATGGTTTAGTGTCACCGTTACAGTCTCAGTGTGCTGTGGAAAGCACAGATTACTCTGCAGATTGCTTGAAAGACTGCAAGGTCCACCTCGGCATGAACGCTGAGCATTAACTGCTTTATTAGGCACCATGAAGAAGTGTCCTAATGCTGTCTAGTGTGATAATGTGTATGTTGACAAGTGTCTGAATCAGCACTTATGTTCTAATGGTCTAAATACACGTTTGCATATGTTTATCAGTTAAGGGCAAGGAAGCATGTATGGTAACTTCATCTTGATTTTCTCTATGAAAATTAAACATTTTGAGAAATTGAACAAAAGTAAAAAAGGTTAAGCCTCTTTGCTGCAGTGCAGGTTGCTTCAACCAGGATAGGAGGAGGACAGGGTCAACCGTTTACCTTTCAAGGTAGAGGTTGCCGCTCTGGTGTCAGCAGTCTCCTGTTGCAAGATGGTGAGAGACACGTTTGCCACCCTTTATGTTACCTCTCAGAGAAGAGGTAATGGTGTTATACATTTGTTTTATGTTTTTGTAATAGTGTTCCAAACTGTGGGTCTTATATGCAGGTTTTTATTTTTTTTAATTTTGCATTTCTCCCTCCAGGTACTCCCCTACCCTCATCAGGCAGCAGGTGGTTGAGTGCACCTGGTTCCACTTACTCATTTAAGGAAGAGAGTACAAATACTGGGGAAGAAGCTGTAGTCAATGCCAAGTGGGGGCCATTTTTAAAAAAAATGTTTTGGCAGTATGCAGCGCTGCAGTGTGTTAAAGCTGACGCCTTCTTCGGTTCTGCTTTTTGTCACTAAATTAAAGAGTTGGTTTTACAATTTACGTTCCTTGATTCTGTATTATTACTCCCTTTGTCCCATAGACTTTCTCAGAGAGTGAAACAAACCCTCATGGACCCTGACATTTATTCTATCTATCTATCCCTTGCAGGGTGAATAAAGTTTTTGTTTCTTTGTAGATTAACTCTCTGTTTCTATGGCAGCATCTCAGGGGTTTCTCTCCTATATGAGTTTAATCCACTCCTGCGTTAATTCCAGACAGTAACAGACAGTTTGACCGAAGATAAGAACTTTATTAATACCACAGAACATCCACATGCCACAAATGTGCTCAGTGCAACAATACAATAAACTTCTAGCGTAAACGCTGCATATTAAAAGCTTCACCAATGTGTTCATATTAATACAATACGCCACAGGACATATCTCTGCAAATTTGTCTTTAAGGTAGGGCTTCTCCCCAGGCTTGGTTCACTTTTGCAGGGTTCTTGTGTCGCCTGGGAGGAGGTGTGGCCTTAAAAGCTGAAGTCTCGGTGTGCTATGAATAGCGCATATAAGTCAGAACACTTCTGTGCATTAACTTGCTTCGTCTCGGAATTTCCCTTCTGCACACACACCTACTTGTATAAACAAAGAAATACTTCATTTGAACACTCTTCATGGATCCCAAAGCTATTAAAGTTTCCCCAGACAGATGTTTTTCATCCGAGGTCCATCAGATTTCTATGCTAACAAGGGTTATTTTCTTTCGAAGAATGTCAAGAAGATGACGACCAATTCTGAATGTCTCCTTCGCCTTATAATGTCCAGATGCGTAGATCTCATAGATGCGTTTGTTATTGTTGTTATATTTCACTAAAAGTCTGTCCTTGTTACTGTTAGGGTTCCAGCGGTTGTAGTACTTCCTGACGTCATCCGGCAGGTCCTCAGCATGGGGAGAATTAAGGTTTCCGATGGTATAGTACGTGTATTGGTCTGTGTCCTCTATCACTGGAAGCAGAGGCCAGGGGCCTTTGTTCCAAAACACATGGAATCCATATTTTCCTCGTGTGGGATCACACAGAGCCACCATGTTGTTATCCACGCAGTTCTGAACGTACCACACCAGCAGCTTGAGGCCATGACGAGGCGGCGGTCGACCAAACCCGCTGTCCTGCAGCTGTTTCCTTGAGTCGAGTGTTGGCAGAGCAAAGGTCAGGACGACTAGTGACAGCAGCGTGAAGTAAAAGCACATCTCTTTCGCCATCTACGAAAAATAAAAGACACTGTATGATAAAAGTGTGAATCTTAAAACCGCCGTGTGCAGGTGAAGTTTGTGCTCTGTGCTGTGCTTGAGTTCCTCCTCCTTCTGTGTGCAGGATGAAAGCAGCACACTTGTTTTGCTCCTGAGCAATCAGAGGTTATTTTCATTCAAAGAGGAAGTTAATTATCAGCTTCAAATAAGCATGTAAGCATGTGTTAACAGTTGCAGGAGGGCACGTGCATCTTAAGATGTAAGATCACAGAACTTATGGTTGTCTGTGCCAATTGCTAAAATTCTTACTTCTGCTTTCTTGCAACAACATTGGTTATCAGATGGTGATACAACAGATCAGCTCCACATAGCATGATACTAACATCAGAATAGTCACAGAGACCTTCCACCACCAATGTTTAGTTACTGCATGGTACAACAGTGAGTTTGCAAACACAGTTATTATGGTTAAAGTTTAGTGTTGGGTTCAAAAGTCTGAGATCAGTGCTGTGTACTGCCCCCTAGAAACCTTAAATCTTCTCATGACTTCCTCTTAACCTCTTAACTCATGAGACCTTGACGTAGTTCTGATACCATGTTCTTCATTATCACAGTAAAAAAAATGTTATCCTGGAAAGTTGAGGCAAAGCCATATCTATAACGGATAAACAATGGCCGCAAGTTGATTTTCTTCAACAAACCTCCAATGAGTAGATCAAATCCACCTGAATGTCACCTGAATGCAGCTTCATTCAACTGAATGGACCATCTCCAACTATAATAGCCACTGTTTACCGTCCACCTAAGCCCAATACATCATCAGTGAATTCCCTACCTTCTTCACTCACATATCCTCACTCAGCACTCAGCCCTAACATAATTCTACTTGGCGATTTCAACATACATCTAGACAATTTGAATAATTCTGAATCACCATGGGGTTCAGAGCCTTCTCCCATTCAGCCCCCTGCCTCTGGAACGCCCTCCCGGAACACTTAAAAAATTCAGACTCAGTGACCACCTTCAAATCTCAGCTCAAAACTTATTTATTCAGACAGGCCTACTCCATTCCATAGTCTCACTTCTATCTCCCATTCTATCTGTCATTTGTATGTAACTATATGTTCTATATATATGCTTGTGTGTACTTTAATTGTGTTTTATTTTAACTATTTTGTACGGTGACCTTGAGTGTCGTGAAATCTTTTTTGTTTCTGCCTTTTGTCACTAAATTAAAGAGTTGATTTTACAATTTACGTTCCTTGATTCTGTATTATTACTCCCTTGTCCCATAGACTTTCTCAGAGAGTGTAACAAACCCTCAAGGAACCTGACATTTATTCTACCTATACCTTGCAGGGTGAATAAAGTTTTTTTTTTTTTTTTCGTAGATTAACTCTGTTTCCATGGCAGCATTTCTCTCCGATACGAGTTTAATCCACTCCTGCGTTAATTCCAGACAGTGACAGACAGTTTGACCGAAGATAAGAACTTTATTAATACCACAGAACATCCACATGCCACAAATGTGCTCTGTGCAACAATACAATAAACTCAGAGCGTAAAAGCTGCATATTAACCCCTTAACGCCTCGTGTCGCGAATTCGCGACGCACCGTTTACGCTGAGACTGCAGCCGAAATAACGCATGTAAAACTCCAATGTCAGTTTGTGCACATTCAAAAAATTCCTAGGAACTTTTTGCAAGCACTAGTTTCTCGCAGGACCGGTCAGAGTGGTAAGCAGAAACACAAATAATTAAATTCTTTATGTAATTGAACAATCAATTCAGGCATTAACGGGTTAAAAGCTTCACCAATGTGTTCATATTAATACAATATGCCACAGGACATGTCTCTACAAATTTGTCTTTAAGGCAGCGCTTCTCCCCAGGCTTGGTTCACGTTTGCAGGGTTCTTGTGTAGCCTGGGAGGAGGTGTGGCCTTAAAAGCTGAAGTCTCGGTGTGCTATGAATAGCACAGATAAGTCAGAACACTTCTGTGCATTAACTTGCTTCGTCTCAGAATTACCCTTCTGCACACACACCTACATGTATAAGGAAAGAAATAGGAAGAAACACTTCATTTGAACACGCTTCATGGATTTCTACAGGCTTTGCAGGACGCACACATTTCCTTGCTGACACTCAAGCCTCAAAATGGCATCATCAAACCAATTGAGCACATGTTGTCTTTTTAATCTCAATGAAAGGAAGCAGCAACACGACAAAAGGAGTCCCAAAGCTATTAAAGTTGCAGGAGGGCAAGTGCATCTTAAGATGTAAGATCACAGAACTTATAGTTGTCTGTGCCAATTGCTAAAATTCTTACTTCTGCTTTCTTGCAACAACATTTCTAATCAGATAGTTATGTGACAGATCAGCTCCACATAGCATGATGGTAACATCAGAACAGTCGGAGACCTTCCACCACCAACGTTTAGTGACTGCATGGTATAAGAGTGAGCTTACAAACACCATTATGATAGTTAAAGTCTAGAGTTGGGTTCAAAAGTCTGAGATCAGTGCTGTGTACTGCCCCCTGGAAACCTTAAATCTACCCACGACGTGATGATGTATCTCTTGACGTCCACTTAACCTCTAAATTCATGATACTTTGACTTAGTTCTGATACCATGTTCTCCAATATCACATTAAAAATGTTCTCCTGGAAAGTTGAGGCAAAGCCATATCTATAACGGATAAACAATGGCCGCAACTTGATTATCTTCAACAAACCTCCAGACAGGCCTACTCCATTCCATAGTCTCACTTCTATCTCCCATTCTATCTGTCATTTGTATGTAACTATATGTTCTATATATATATGCTTCTGTGTACTTTAATTGTGTTTTATTTTAACAATTTTGTACGGTGACCTTGAGTGTCATGAAATGTGCCTATAAATAAAATGTATTATTATTATTATTAGTATTATTATTATTATTCCATGAAACTCTGACCTTGTGTGGTCATTAACTTGATTCATTTTGACCTTGCTGACCTAAAAAAAATAGTGCGTCCTAAAACCTTCTGATCATTTTCGGTTTTCCATAACATTTGAAGTGAATACAAAGAAACTCTGGAAATGGTTTGGTCATTGTGTTCTTTCCAGAAAAGCAACACAAAAGGCAACTCGCTTGACACTGAGCACATTTCTGATGGGCATCTGTAGATGTTACCAAGAAACTGTTATAGATGTGCATGTTTAAACCCCAACTCTCCACCTGTGCTTCAAAACTGAAGAAGCTCCTTGAATGAAATGTCTTCAAGAAAGTTCCCAAGTCCAGTTGCCTTTCTTTAGCATTTATCGATATACCAGGACCTGGATGACTGAAAACCATCACAGACGTCATTGTGTGACCGTAATTCAATTCATATTAACAACAGCATTTGGAGTTGTGGTAGAGTCCTACGTTTGCTCATTTTAGGTTTGGTTTGATCTCCAGTTGCTAAAGCCTCCACAACATCCAACAGTTATTTGCTAGGTCTGTCTGCTATTTGCCACTTGGAGAAATGATATTGATAAAAATGGCAAGACTGAAGACAGACGGGGCTACGTAGCAATTCCAGCTTGAATGTTACACGGCTGTGAACCTTAACTACTGAGCACATTTCCTCATGTGACAAGGGTAAAACTCAATATCATGAAGGAACAGAAAGGCCTAAAACTCAACATCACGACACAAGAGGCCTGTTCCGTCAGTTTCTGTTGCAGGTAGTCTTGTTTATTATTAAGTCCAGTTTCCTCTTAAAGGACTTTAAAGACAGACTTTGCAGTCTTCTTTGTTTCTGCTTTTTGTCACTAAATTAAAGAGTTGATTTTATAATTTATGTTCCTTGATTCTGTATTATTGCTCCCTTTGTCCCATAGACTTTCTCAGAGAGTGTAACAAACCCTCAAGGAACCTGACATTTATTCTACCTATACCTTGCAGGGTGAATAAAGTTTTTTTTGTAATTTAACTCTGTTTCTATGGCAGCGTTTCTGTCCTATACGAGTTTAATCCACTCCTGCGTTAATTCCAGACAGTGACAGACAGTTTGACCGAAGATAAGAACTTTATTAATACCACAGAACATCCACATGCAACAAATGTGCTCTGTGCAACAATACAATAAACTCCTAGCGTAAATGCTGCATATTAACCCCTTAACGCCTAGTGTCACGAATTCTTTCTGCTCAGACTGCAGCCGAAATAACACATGTAATATTCCAATGTCGGTTTGTGCACATTCAAAAAATTCCTAGGAACCATTTGCAAGCACTAGTTTCTCGTAGGATCAGTCGGAGTGGTAAACAGAAACACAATGTACCAGGAAATCGTGCACCGACAAAAGTTCTGCGATGTTTGGAACGCAAACTGCGATGACAGACAAGAGCCAATTAATAAGGTCACCCGCCACCATAATTCATTTCTTTATATAATTGAAAAATCAATTCAGGCGTTAAGGGGTTAATAGCTTCACCGATGTGTTCATATTAATACAATAAGCCACAGGACATGTCTCTGCTAATTTGTCTTTAAGGCAGCGCTTCTCCCCAGGCTTGGTTCACTTTTGCAGGGTTCCTATGTTGCCTGGGAGGAGGTGTGGCCTTAAAAGCTGAAGTCTCTGTGTGCTATGAATAGCACAGATAAGTCAGAACACTTCTGTGCATTAACTTGCTTCGTCTCAAAATTTCCCTTCTGCACACACACCTACATGTATAAGCAAAGAAATAGGAAGAAACACTTCATTTGAACACACTTCATGGATTTCTACAGGTTTTGCAGAATGCGAACATTTTCTCGCTCATACTCAAGCCTCAAAATGGCATCATCAAACCAGTCAGGCACATGTTGTCTTTCTAATCCCAATGAAGGGAAGCAGCAACAAGACAAAAGGAGTCCCAAAGCTATTAAAGTTGTCCCAGACAGATTTTTGCATCCGAGGTCCATCAGATTTCTATGCTAACAAGGGTTATTCTCCTTCGAAGAGCAGCAAGAAGATCAGGACCAATTAGGTATGTCTCCTTCGCCTTATAATGTCCAGATGCGTAGATCTCATAGATGCGTTTGTTATTGTTGTTATACTTCACTAAAAGTCTGTCCTTGTTACTGTCAGGGTCGCTGCGGTTGTAGTACTTCCTGACGTCATACGGCAGGTCATCAGCATGGGGAGAATGGAGGTTTCCGATGGTATAGTACGCATATTGCCTTTTGTCCTTTATCACTGGAAGCAGAGGCCGGGGTCCTTTGTTCCTAAATGGATGGAATCCATATTCTCCTCGTATGGGATCACACAGAGCCACCATGTTGTTATCCACGCAGTTCTGAACGTACCACACCAGCAGCTTGAGGCCATGACGAGGCGGCGGTTGACCGAACCCGCTGTCCTGCAGCTCTTGCTCTGAGTCGAGTGTTTTCAGAGCAAAGGTCAGGACCACTAGTGACACCAGCATGAAGTAAAAGCGCGTCTCTTTCGCCATCTATGAAAAATAAAAGACGCCATATGATAAAAGCGTAAATCTTGAAACCTCCATGTGCAGATGTTTTCTTTAACAACCCACCTCTCAGTCGATGACAGCGGTATTTGTCTGAAACGGCCGTCTCCAAAGGTGCCTCCAACTGCAGCTGAAGTTTGTGCTCTGTGCTGTGCTTGAGTTCCTCCTCCTTTTGTGTGCAGGATGAAAGCAGCACACTTGTTTTGCTCCTGAGCGATCAGAGGTTATTTTCATTCTCTATTTGCGGTGAAAGAGGAAGCGATGTGGCTGCTGCACAGCTGGGCTCTGCACAAAGTTTAAATTTAGACGAGTTAATTATCAGCTTCAAATAAGCATGTGTTAACAGTTGCAGATCAAACCAAAAAGTGCATGTAAAGTCTTTTAAAAGATTAAAAAATTAAAAACAAGTGCAGGAGGGCAAGTGCATCTCAAGATGTAAGATCCTAGAACTTATGGTTGTTTGTACCAATGGCTAAACTTCTTACTTCTGCTTTCTTGTATACTTGTGAATAACATCTGTTATCAGATGGTTATACAGATCCGCTCCACATAGCACGATGGTAACATCAGAACAGTCACAGACGCCTTCCACCACCAATGTTTAGTGACTGCATGGTACAACAGTGAGCTTGCATTGCAGTCATTATGGTTAAAGTCTAGTGTTGGGTTCAAAAGTCTGAAATCAGTGCTGTGCACTGGCCCCAAGAAACCTTAAATCTACCCATGACGTGATGGTGTATCTCTTAACTACCTCTTAACCTCTTAACTCATGATACTTTGACTTAGTTCTGATACCATGTTCTCCATTATCACAGTAAAAAATGTTCTCTTGGAAACTTGTAAACGGATAAATAATGGCCGCAAGTTGATTTTCTTGAACAAGCCTCCAATGAGTAGATCAAATCCACCTGAATGTCACCTGAATGCAGCATCTATGGAACTCTGACCTTGTGTGGTCAGTGATAATAACTTGATTCATTTTGACCTCTGATCATTTTCAGGTTTCCATAAACATTTGAAGTGAATATAGAGAAATTTTAGAAATGGTTGGGTCATTGTGTTCTTTCCCGAAAAGCAACTCGACGCAAACGGCAACTTACTTGACACTCAGCCCGTTTCTGATCTGTAGATGTTACCAAGAAACTGTTTGGGCAACACCAGTGTTCAAGAACAGCGTTCATATTTTTGTGAAACGTAAATTGAATGCATAATTTTTCCAACTGTGAGCATAGATTGAGTTTCACTCAATTTGGAGGGAAATAACGATGTTCACCCTCGTTCAAAAAAAAAAAAAAATGTAACGTCAACAAACGTCCGATTTACAGCATGGTGCAGCTGAAAGAGAAGCTGCCTCCTGCACCGCAGAAGCAACTGGTCCACATAGACATAATTTCCTACAGTCAATGGTTATTCAAAAAAGCAGCACAGATCCTGGTGGGAAAAACAGACAGGCTGGGGATGGATGGGCAGGTCAGTCAGAGATTCTATTGAACAAAAATAGGTTGAAGCTGATCATAAAAAAATAAAATAAACGGAAAAATTAATGTGAACTGTCTATGAACTTAGTGCAAAATGAAAAAATATAAAGAGAACCAGTTCACTTTTATCTGTGTGAACTGAACTTTCAACGACTTCTTGTTTAGTGTGAACTGGATAACACCCACAGATGAGCCTATTTAAACCTCAGCTTCAAAAGTAATGAAGCTCCTTGGATGAAACGTCTTTAAGAAACTTTCCAAGTCCAGTTGCCTTTCTTTAGCATTTATCGATATACCAGGACCTGGATGACTGAAAAACATCACAGACGTCATTGTGTGACCATAATTCAATTCATATTAACAACAGCATTTGGTTGTGGTAGAGTCTAGGTCTAGGTGTAGGAGTCTAGGTTTAGGTTTGATCTCCAGTTGCTAAAGCCTCCACAACATCCAGCAGTTATTTGCTAGGTCTGTCTGCTATTTGCCACTTGGAGAAATGATATTGATGAAAATGGCAAGACTGAAGACAGACGGGGCTACGTGGCAGCTGCAGCCTGAATGTTACACGACTGTGAACCTTAACTCCTGAGCACACTTCCTCATGTGACAAGGGGCATGTTCCATTCTTTATACAAATCAATCCCTGGAGGTCAATGCAGCGGTAACAAAGAAACATCTCCTAAATGGGATTTGTTTGCTCATTTGTGGGTTGGCTACTGGAGCTGTAAAGGGACCTGTGACCTTCAGCAGAGGCTGGACGTGGTATAAAGTAAATCTCTTTCGTGAATTTGTTGCTCATTTTGCCGCTATCAATCCTTGGGGCTTTGTCTGTGCTGTGACACCATCTGCAGATGCTCAATTAAACACACTGAAATACCAGAGTGTTCTCATTTCTGAAAAGACATTTCCACCACAATTTTAGAGCTGTTGGTAATTTCCCTCCTGTATGCGGTTTCTGGGGCTCGGGTCGACTGGGTGAACTGTGCGTAGAGTTTCAGACTTAATCCTGCCCTTAAAGGAAGGGTAGAGGCATGGGGGCTCCTGAGATCCACATCTCTTCTACGAATAAAATGTCACTGCCAAGTCCAGCCCAGAGCCCTAAAGACACTTTGACTCTTACACACAGAATGGAGTAACAGTTTGGTGCAAAGTTAGCCAGGAAAGGAAAGTCACAGCGTGTAATAATGGCAAAAATATGGATTAAAATTCCCTAAAAACCAAAACTTTCATCACACTCGTCCACTCCACCAGAACAAAGTGAACAGCGTTGTGCAGCGAGGCAGCGCGGTAACACACAGCTGCAAGGCGAAAACCATCAAGAGCTAAATCGCATCTTGTAATAAAACTGTGGCCACCAAAGCTGTTCTCCTGGGAAATACATGAGAGAGCAAAGCAATGCAGTTTTTTTTTTTTTTTTTTGCCCACAACCCTTATTGTAAAGGTTCCAGTGGGTCAAGCAGCTGACTCTGGTGTTGGGCAGTGGGAATTACTACTGAACCCAAGTGAACAGCACTCTGTGAATTATAAAATATAAAAAATGTTGTGTGCTATGGGGATGTATGGCTGTATTTTCGCACTATATTTAAAAAAGCTTTGTGCTTCACAGTGGGACATCCGGGTGCAAGTTTAATAAATTCTGTTTTTATTAAATACAATAAAATTGGTGAACATCATGCAACGGGTCATTCAACATACAAAGACAAGAAAACTAAGGAAGGTCCAATGTAGATGGTCTTGTTTTTCCACAGTGCTTTTCTACCTATTGGTACTCAAGGACGCTTCAGCATGTAGCATGTCCAAGGTGTCAAATCACCTCCAGTTTATGGACAATCCGTTCTACTTACCAAGGCACAGCCGCCACTTGGTGCTGACGATGTTGCGCAAAACTAGACAACAGCAATGACCACAGTGCAGCTGGTTCCTCACAGGGAGGCGTTGCAGAGTTGCATGTCTTGAGGGACAAACGACCTCCCCAACTTGTCCATGGAGCAGGACAGAGACGAGCTCCTCTGCCTGACTATGGTGTGGTGTGGAGGGTGGTGGACATTGTTCATGATGGACCAGAGTTTGTTGAAGGTTCTTGCATCTGCCACTGATGTCAGGGACTCCAGCTCTGCCCCTACCACAAGTCAAAGAACCTAACATAACTGGGAAAACCTAACCACCTGAAGCTTTAGCTGAGTCTGATTTGAGCAAGAGATGCTGCATTGATGAGGGAGTGTGGCGCTCCCATTGCTTAAAAGTGGGGCCCATCCAATCTGGAGAAGACGTCAAGTGCAGGGAAAGTTCGCTTGGTGAAGAAGTAGCTGCAGAATTATCAAGATGGTGCCCAGGTCTATTTCAGGATGTCAGTGGTCCAGGTTGGCACACTGCTCCAGTACCAATAATGAAACCAGCCATTAAGAAGAAGACCAACAGTTACTGTAATCCAACTGGACCTGGACAATGACAAGCAGGTAGGGACAGAAGCACAGAAACACTTATTGATGAACCGCACAGAGTGTACCTTCCTACTGCCTGTGTGGGTACAAATTGCATTTGTTTTCAAATGTGTGCACAGTATTGCACAATAAGTATAGTCTCGTGTGCAAATTTCTTTAGTCTAGGGTTGCCGTATTGGAACTTAAAAACAAGGTTCAGTCCTGTTCAAGGGGACAGGAATCAGTTTCTGATTGTTGCCCTTGTCTGTAGGACTTAACCAACCTGGTGCAAGCTTTAGTGTGCAGACCTAAAATTTTACCTGCAAATTGCAAGAACCACCAATTAAACTAATATAATTACTGCTTATGTATAGTGGTTGTAAATCTCACATCAAATACATAGGAGAATTGAGGTTATTGCACATTGCTCTGGACATAGCATCTCATGTCTATTCCTGTGAACACTGATAATGTCGTCTGCTACATCATGTCACTGGACTAAGGTGACCTCTACCTTTTTTTTTTTTTTTTTTTTTTTTTGTGCGTATACAGCAGTTCAGCCATTAGTATTTATGTTGCTTACGGTATGAATAAAATATCAGGATTTTTTTTACTCTATTATCACAAATCCTGAAGGAGGCAGAGGACAGGGAGATGAGACTTTGCAAGGAGGGGAAAAAAAAAACGGCTGCAGTAGTTTGTCCAGCTCTGGAGAGCTGGACAAACGCTGGAGTTCCACCTGGACGAGAACTCCTTCAGATCTTTATCTGAACGGCGGACATTTAATTTCTTCCAATGGCATAGACAGCAGAGAGGAATACAATGGAACGAATTAACACTAATTCAACTTCAGAGCTAAAATGAGAAGGCACCAGAGGTTGATTGAACGTTTTAGGGTGATTAGAAACATAACACATTGCTTAAAATATGTGATGATCTATGCATTGGATGTTGCACATGTTGCATCGCATCCAGCGATGGGTTGAGCTAATTCGTCTCCTAATTAGTCTCAGGTCTCACTGTTGCATTTGACAGAGTTGTGATAGTTGTGTTGTGAGGGTATACTGAATGTGTAAGGATAGGATTCTTGTCCTTTATTCTCTTTTGGGGTCAAGGTGAAAAGTAGAGTCCATAAAAAGGCTTCACAATAATAGAACTGTGGTTCCTTATATGCCTTTGTGTGTTTTTTAGAAAAAAAAAGAATTAAATTTTCCATTGTCACGCATGGCAGAAGTAATACATCTGCGCTTTTTGTGCTTCCTCGACGGAGCGTTGACACTCACTGAGTCGGACTGATGGGAAAACCTCTCCTGTAAGCCAGTCTGACACTTCTATTGAGGAGCTGCCGGGCACCCCGGGGCTTGCTCTGTACCTCATCCTTTTTACTGCAGTGTCAGCCCACTCCCACAGTCACTTCTGAAAAGAGCACCACACACTCTAGTTACGCCGTGTTTCCCCCACCACAGCATGGACTCCCGTTAAATATGAACGTGTCAGCCACAATAACGAAGTCAAGGTGGTTAACATCAGCGCACATGACAAGACCCTGACAATACATCTCTGTCTATATTCAGAAAGCCAAATGTAGGACTTGCTGTGAACTACCTGAGACTGGATTAACAGCAGCTGCTGCAAGTCTAAGCTGAAGTCTGCTGTGACGTTAACGTGGTTAATGTGGTTTTAAAAAGGATGCAAAGGATAATAAATACTGATATGGTCTGGATCGCCTGGTGACTCTTGAGTTCTAATCCAGTTTGTGTCCAGGCTGTAATGAGGAACTGATTAGAGGAGGACTCAAATGCACGACTCAGGTCACATAGTCTAGATAGATAGAAAGTCTTTATTTAAAAAGCAGGCAAAGACAAGGTCCAAGAAATCGCAAGGAACAGAAAAGAACACTAGGAACAGACTAGAACGTTTCTGACATGGCGTACAAAGACAAACTAGCAAAGTGAAAAGGAAAGATTGAGGAACAGGTGAGACATGTCAACAATCAGGTACAGCAACCACACAGGGTGTAGTGAAGACATCTGGAATCATAGAGAGTTAGTAACTTACAAAGTAAATCAGGAAATGCCCAAAATGCAGATAAAAGCAGTTAAACATAACCAGGAGACAAGGAGCTGGATGTTTTTTTATTTACACAGGCACAAGTATATATGAAGTTGTAGTTTTATAGTAGCCATATTCCAAGTGGAAGCTCTAGGAGTCCATCCCATGCATTTCATCCTCATTTTAAAGTCTGTATAAGAAGAAAATCTGTATATACGTTCAATGCTTGAGAGGCATTTACAGAAGAAGTAACCATGTTAATGTTACTGGAACTACAGAAAGTTATTGGTAATGAAAGCAATGGTACAAGTAAGGGTGGTTTCAACTGCAACTCATGCTGGCCTATAGGAAAGGTTGGAGTATGCAAAAAATAAATAAATAAAAGCATTAAAGAATTTGTTGACGCCAGGTCTTTAGGAATATTGTGCTCTGGATAATCAAATGAATCATAGTTATTGTGGTGGACACGTCAAGGTTCAGGATTAATGTGGTTCCTCAGGAACTGATTCAACTATGCATGGTGCATAGAAAGTACTGTATTAGTTAAGGTGCTTGCAAATGATGTGAAGCCATCTGTCTACAAGTTAAAAAGTAAACAAAGTAAATCCACCATGGAGTCACCAATTAAGAAGAAGTTTGGGGTTAAGGAATGAGTCCAAAAACCAGAAATGAATCATTTATCAGTCTCCCCCAACAAAACCGGGCACTACACGCAGGAAAACCATTTAACATGTTGCAGCTAGAGGAATTTTGAGAGTGGACATGATGCAAACAGAAGCAAACTGAGTCCAAGGATGTGCTTAATTTTATACAGTTTTACATTTGTTGGCATTTTTGGTGAAGGGAATGGTTAACCTTTTGATAACACACAGGATAAGATGTTATAATCCCTTGTGGCAAGATCCAAGGCAAAACACGTCTAGAGGCCCTGTCCAACTGAGAAACCCTAGCAAACCTACAGTCAATGCGTTATGAGATAAAACTGCGTTACGATTAAACCTACAGTCTGAATGAACTAAGTAAATGCTGCTGGCTTGTACTTAAATTAGGAGAATGTTTACATTTAATAAACTTCTTCTTCAACCGCTTGTTCCTGTTAAGGGTTGCGGGGTCTGCTGGAGCCTATCCCAGCTGTCATTTAATAAACTATCCTTAAAATTTCTTAAGAAAAACAAGTGCAATTTGGACATAATGCTGCATGCTGTATAGTTGTGGCTCTCAGTGTTGCAAATTCTGGCGGGACGCTTTTGGCCCGTGGGCCGTAGGTTTGACACCTGTGATCTATATCAAAGATGAACAAATGTCTCTCTTGGCTTTTTCACATTTCTGTCCTATTTTCTATTTGTATACATAAGACCAGGGTTCATGAACGATGAGCACACACTCCAACGTGCTGCCAGCATCTTTAAATATGAAGATGTTCCCGTCACCAGGCAGCGTCGGCACAGTGTGTTCTCCTTAATGAAGACACACTGCTGCCTGTGTGTGACTGTCTCTCTGCTCAAAGCTCTGACTGACTGATCTCAGCTCCCCGAAGCACATCCTGCTTTGATTACATGTATCGAAGCAGAGCCCTGTTTGTTCCTCTAATGTGGTGACACAAAAGAGATGCTATTACAGAACATGAACACTGAAGAGATGCAGGGAAAATGCTACGAGCTGAACCTCGGAGGTTGTACTGTGTTCCGAGATTTCGAGTGGGATCTTTTATATTCTTCAAAGTATGGTGATGAGGAGCACATACTGTGGTTCCAGGGTGTTCATCTAAACTCAGGATGGAATTTGAGTCACATGCCAAGCAGTGAAAAGAAAATACATTGCTTCGATAATCCTCTCTCTGCTGTGGAAAGGCGTAGAAAAGTGTATATACAGTACGACAAGAAGTGATACAACAAAGGTTTCACCTAAAGACCAACCAAACTAAAAATGTAAGGCTAAAATTTTAAGTCGCAAATCTTAAGCTCTGTCCAGATTTTATTTTTTTTGGGAGTTTGAGCTGTGTCTGATTTCATGATCTTGGCTTTCTGCTTCCATTATCAGTCTTTATGTGATAAATTACATATTGATTAAAATGTTTACCCATGCAGCAAATAAATGATACCTACTCTGCACGAGTTGGGACCTTTTTGGTGGAGCACAATTCATTTTGATGGAAATGAAAATGATCAACCTACAGGGAGCTGGATTCAAAGACATCCCAAAAGTGAAAGTGAAATAATTATGCAGCAGGCAAGTCCATTTTGCTAAACTTTCATTGCAGCAACTAAAAGTGGTACTCAGTAGTTTGTATGGCCCCCATGTGTCTGCATGCATGCCTAACGGCGTCGGGCGTTGCCCCCAATGAGATGACGGATGGTGCTGGACCAGATCTGGACCAGGGCATCACTACGCTCCTGGATAGTCTGAGGTGCAACCTGGCGGCGACAGATGGACCAAAACATGATTTTCCAGAATTGTTCTATTGGATTTAGGTCAGGTGAGCATGGGAGGGGTCAGTTAGTGGTCCAATTAGAGAATCATTGGACTATTTATTAATCCTCCAGGAATTGCCTGCAATCCCCGTCCTTTCGGTATAAATGAGGGTCAGAGACTTTTGGGGTTTTCCCACAATTTTACTTGCCATTGTCACAATCCTATTTAATTTGTTCTTGCACTTGCATTTCTTAAAAACAAGGCCTGTGTTTTCAGAGTAGTTTATCTGGCAGTCCAGAACTGACCTAGGTATTTAAAAATTTCCACAACTTCAACAAGTTGACCATCAAGTGAAACGGGTGCTACTGTCAGATCTTGTTTTGTGCAGATGAGTAACTCCTTTGTTTTTGAAACACTGATTTCTAGCTGGCTATCAATGTTTCAAAAAACATTCACTAACATAACTGTTTAATCTTTGCAATGGTCACAAGCTAGCAATGCCGGAGCTCTATAGAGTGAAACAGGCTTCGGAGCCCCTGTGTCGAACGTCTCATCTCTACCTAATGGCAACGGGAATGGTGCTGTGGTTCCTAAACGGAAAGTGCATGAATGTGAGGAGGAAAATCCTAAATGACGGAAAAACAAGACAGACATGGCACCACAAGAGAAGGAAAAGGAAAGGGGAAAGAGGAGTAGGAGGCAAGGCCACAACGCTTGCAAAGCAGAAGCATGTATGTTAAATACTAACTGGTTTATACCTTGTTGTTTTTACTTTAAGGGGTGTCCTTAAGGTTCACTTAATCACTGAGCTAACATGCAATAATAGTTTGTCCCAGTTATGGTTTTCCTTTGTAGATGCACAACAGCGTTGCCTATGGGGAAACGTGCAGATCCCGTCGATATAGTCTGACCGTGGATGTCAATCCTTTTTCCAATGCAATGTAACGGCACATACGCATCTCCAGCGGGTGCTGCCCTGCGTCTGTCTGGATGATTAGCTGTGCATTAACTAGGTAATTTATGTATGAGGGCACTTATTATGACCTGAGCCTCTTACCGCAGATTGCCGTGCCACATTTCATTTATTGTGAGCGGCGGCGGAGTCCCCTCAGAGCAGACGCTTCCACAGGCCGGCAAAACGGCGCTCAAACACAACGATTGCATCTCTCAGACAAATAAAGCCATAATGAAGAGTGTTAGAAGGGAAAAGAGGAACGCAGTGGAAACAATAAGTGACATTTGCTCCTGTAACCTCTCCCCATCTGTGCAGGGTATATGGAGGCATAATGAAAAACACAATTTCAATTTGAGATCCATTTCTCATTTCACCATGGGCGCTGTGTCAGATGTGAGGAATTAAGTTATGCCAGCCAAAACACTGTGTCGGACAGAGGCTTTTTGGTTATGCAAATGAGTCTCAGAGCGGCGTCCCGGGCCTTGAGATAAACCCTACGAGCTGAGACAAAGAAATCAAAGCGCGTGTTTTAGAGGTGTCCAGGCAGGAAAATAAAATATGAAGAACACTAACGCACACCAGTGCACTTCACTCATTCTCGACAAAGACAAATTATGATTTTGAAAGGTCTGCTGTTGTTTGTGGAAAGAATTCTAATAGGCTAAGCCTGCTCTCCGTCTCTCAAGCATTTACATTTCGATTACGCTTCTATTTTTTTATTTCTTTTTTTTTACTCCGGGACCCAGCAAACACATTTGTGTATCAGAGCCTGTAAAATGAGGTTCGATTATTGGACTGTGCCTCATGTGTAAGAGAATTACCTGTGTCCTTTCTGCACCAAATTGCCACCACCCGCAGCTCTGCATAGCGTTTTAGCATCTCACAGATCTGGTTTTATGGCAGCACATAGTTTAGCCGGTGAACATAGCAGATAGTTTAGCACTTAATGAGCCAGATATCCTTACATTAATACGGGATTTTATTTTTGTCACTGCATGCAGGAACCAGGGCTTTCATTTTCAGACTAATCTCTGATGACGTCACTAATAAATATGCAGTAGAAAGTTCTGCAAAAATGAAATCTATATTCTTGAGCTGAATACATATGCTGAGAACAGGCAGCTCATGTGCTACGTACCGTGAGCTGCAGATATGTATAGCCTGTATAAAACAGGCAGCTCATCAGCACCATCAATAGCATTTAATAGTACTCCACAGCCATATTGTATAGCAGCTAAAGATCTAATAACTTTGACAATGAAACTCACCATCAAATTGTTGATGTGCAGCCTCCTTCTCTCTGTTACCACCAGGGTTGGGTAGTAACTGATTACATGTAATCTAGATTACGTAATCAGATTACAAAAATCAAGTAACTGTAATCAGCCCAGACTACAATACAAAAATGCGTAATTAGATTACAGTTACATTGTTGGGGATTACCTGATTACATTTTATCATGCAAACAATGCAACTTTTTTATGATAGCCTAGCCAGTGTTTTCATTTGACAAGCAGCCCATTTGTTTGTTCACTAGATGTCATTATCATCCATTTGCCTGTGTAGTTTCTTGACAAGAAAAAGGTTCAAATCAAAACCCAAGATGGAGGAACCGTCAACGTCAACCAACCCAGATAGCAAAAAAACAGATTGGCAGATAGCAGACCGCTGGTGGCATGCCACTTGTGGTCCACCATCTCTTGAAATTTAACTTATCATGAATATTAAGAAAATACATGAAATGTTATTAAAGTGATGGATGAAGTATAACTGAATAAATGAAAAAGGTTTTAGACCAATAGTGACACAATATTGGGGCATTTGACGACAACTCGCTCGCGGACCGCCAGTGAACCGATGAGCAAAACTCCAGCGGACTGCCAGGTCTATCCCCAGTGGGCTGACGGTGGTCCGCCAGCCTCTTGCTATCTGGGAAAAGACCTGTTCCAGTCGGCAAAAATACGTTCAGTACTTGGCAACATCGCCACAACTTTGAATTAAAGACAGAGGAAAATAAGATTGGGTATGTCTTGTACAAGTTGTGTAAAAAGTAATCCTAAAGTAATCAGATTACGTTACATGTTTTGGGTAATCCAATAGATTACGTTACTGATTACAAAATTTGCCATGTAATCTGTAATCAGTAATCGATTACATTTCAAAGTAATCTGACCCAACCCTGGTTACCACAGAGTGTTTGGTGAAGTTGTTAACTGACTGTCGTTGAAAGGATTTGGGCCGCTCCTCTGCTAGCGTTAGCCTTTCAACGCCATCCATCAACACTGACAGAGCACACAGGTCCACACATCTCGACAGGCTGGATCCTCTGGCTGGGCCACTTTTCATTAAGGCCCTTGACAATGATTGGTCAGTCTGGGGTTCAATCAACCAATTAGCTGGCACTGCCAGGCTGCACAGGTGGAAACTAATCACTCGCCCCTGCCTGGCACGTAACATGCTGTCGAACTGCTCCACTGACCTTCCTCCACCCGCTTCATATCCAGGGTTCAGGTCAAACTCATCAGAGTCCTGTCCTCATCTCACGCAGAGCTTCAACTTCCTCCTCTTCTTACCACCAACAGCATCTAGATCCAGGGGTGAACAAAGTCTCTAATGATTGGAATGACTTTTGACTGGTCCACTTAATGCTGGGTGCTATTCCTGTGATACACATCCGACAAGTATGACATGAGACACGCTTCCACTTGCTTGGATTTGCAAGGTTTAAAAACATAGCTGCTATTTGTACAATGGTAAAAATGGAAGCTTTACAATCTTAAATAGAGTCACAAACTTGCTGTGTGAGAGTTTGGCTTTTGAATGACACATATTCAAACCTCAGGGCTTGCCGGAGGTGTATTCTCTTGCTGCCACAGTACCACAGCACTATAAACCTCTAAAAACCTGTGTACAGACTTTCCGTGCACGCTGAACTTTACAGCTCTATGATGAAAGATTCCTGAGCTCCAAAACACCCAGTGGCTTTAAATCTAGAGCCCGGTTTCTGGTCTGTCACGACTGCAAGTTTAATGTCAGCTAATATTAGTCTTGAGGGAGATTGCTTTGCAACTCTCTGATTCTGTTTGGATAATGTGCTTCTTCTCGAATCCTGCTGCACGTGAAGTTATAGCATATTACTGATAGATTTTGAAGGTTTTATGACAAAAAATAAGATCAGTACTCTAATAAAGCTACTCTCAGTGCGGCATAAAGACACTGAGGTCTTTAAAGAAACTGATTTAATACAGTTTGGGAATCGTGGAAAATAGTACATCTTTCAATTTCTTGTTTACTTTGGGCTACTTGCAGTGACTAAAAAGGTTTTCCAAATTTTGAGGGGAGGGGCCTCTGTGGATCATCCCACAGATACTTGATCAGTTTGCGATCTAGTGAATTTGGAGGCCAGGTCAACACCTTGTGATGTTCTTCATATTTTTGAGTTGTTCCTGTGTCAGGCTGCATCCTGCTGGGGATGGCTGCTGCCATCAAGGAGTGTCATTGCTATGGGGTGGGGGTGCCTGGTCTGGTCTAGGTGGGTGCTACATGTCTAAGTAACATCCACACCAATGAATGCCAGGTCCAAAAGTTTCCCAGCAGAACACTGAATTGTCACAAGATGGTCGATGTTATTTCCAGTACTTCTCCTGTCAGTGGTCATAATGATATGCCTGATCGGTGTAACCAGACATCACTTGCAGATTACTAATGCTGTGGGACCTTGTTTTTCTGGACCCCACATCTCTTTGAAGGTTAAAACCTTTTAAAAACTCGGTGATATGGTAAAGGTTACAATAAGGAACGAATCGGCAGGAAAAAGACCAAAAAAAAGAGAGAGAGAGAGAGAATTATTGAGGCTCCATAAGCAATGGGGAAGTTTGCGTCTGGAGGGCTGCCAGCTCTGTCGATCCTGTAGATAAAACCAATGTGAATAAAATGAGAGCAGGGGCTGATTGGACCGAACAGGCCTTGGCCATAAAAGGAGAAATGAAGACTAATGAGCGTATGATTTGCTGGGGAGATGGGGCACAAATGAGAGGCTGGCAGGGTAGGGTAGTGTCCGGGACAATGACTAATGGCGACTCTATCCCACAGTCGGGACATCCACATACTGAGCAGATCATTGGCCTTTTGGTCTGGATGGCAGGCTCATCGGCCACACTTTTCCTGTTGACTCACTGACTCATCTCTCTATAATAACCCTGTCATTGCGTTTAGTGAGAGTTTTTGTTGACTTTCAAAGAAACAAGACCAGGTGACACCCTCCCCATCTCTCATACTGGATTGAACACTTCCTTATTCTTGCTTGAATCAGTCTTCCATATAAAAAATTGTCGACCCACCTCTATCTCTGGCTTTTAATCTTAGATTTATCAACAGTTCAAACTTGTAATTTCTTTCCCACATCCCAAGGCAACACTGCTGGACATGGATTCACCCCAATCATCTCCCTTCCTGAAGTCTTATATTAAATTCCTTTCCTCCCTTCCTTGCCACCTTCCTGTGAACAACCTCGTGGCCTTCACCTGATCCAGATTGTCTCCGGGTCCGGCGTATGTCAACCAGCGAGTTCAAAGCTGGAATACTGGCGTCTTAAATCATAAAAACATTGTAGTCTCAAATCCATTTCGAATCAAACACTGTCTCACTTCCCCTGAAACCCAAGTGTGACTCAACACAGGAAGAAATACCATATGAGCCTCCAATTTATTTTTATAGACTCTGCTGCTTGTCCAAATAGAAGGACTTAAAGTGCTGAGAGCCAGACCTCTGGCTGTTGGTTATAATTGGACCTACGCTTTCTGAAAGCAGAGAACAATCATCATCATTTTGAAGTGGTTGATACACTTCTGTGGAGTTTGCATGTTCTCCCTGTGTCCTCCCACCGTCCAAAGACATGCTGGTTAGGTTCATTGGTGATTCTAAATTGGCCGTGTGTGAGTGGTTGTCTGTCTCTCTGTGTTAGTCCTGCAACAGACTGGAGATCTGTCCCCAATAACAGCTGGGATAGGCTCCAGTTCCCTCGTCATCAAACAAAACCAACTGTCGGAGGCTGATTGCAATGCAACAAAAATTTTACTTTTAATAAAAAAATTAACAATGAATGAAGTGAATAACGACAGTATTATTGTCTGCATTGGTTACATAAGCAGCTGGAGAGGGAACCACAAGCGGTTCTGGTTCTGGGCTGGATGTGGGCATCTGTTCTGGTTCAGTCTGCCTGGTTATCAGAACTTCCTGGAAACTTTGAGGGAGCCTTTGCTCCAAAGCAGTAGATCCCCTTCACCAGGACGTCTGTAGGGACTATCAAAGCTTTTCCTGACTAGACAGGACCATGTTGATTATGGGATGTCCGTAGGTTACAGTCATTTAGGATTTTTTTTAATAGACTTCAGAAAACCACAGAGACGTCACAGCTTGAGCACTTTAACCGAAAATAAATGAGAGTTAAATATAAATAAACTGAGGAGGCTAGGTGTCTACGTTGGGGAGCCTTTAGGCTACAAACGCACCATCCTTCATCTCCATGCTGGAGTTCACATCCCACACCTGAAACAAGCAACATCTTTACAAAATAAAATCAAGGCTCGTGTAACAATTTATTCCTAACTACTGTGCAGTCTTTCCAGGATTGTGTATTAAGCAGCTGGAGAAGAGGTTTGGCATCTTCCCAGGACATTCAGCCGTAAGTGCAACCCACACATCATACAAGAGATCATATTGGCTTTGTGCAAAAATGTTATGAAGTATTCAAGGTATTTTAGTGTAAACCTATAGTAGGTCTTACTGGAGCCAAAACGCCAGATATCCTGCTCATATATAGGTGTCTCAAACAGTGATGGAAATAATTAATAGTGTTAATTAGATAAGTAATTTTTCTATCACTTAATTTTAACTCCATCTGGAAATGTGTACAGTGAACTCTTCGTGGCGGTGGTGTTATATATATCTTAATACAGAAAATACATAACTTATCAAACCAACAACAATGATTTCACAACTGTGAATGTCTGAAGCAAAACTCAAGAGTATTCATCCTCAGGAGATCCATCAGACATTAGTGAACAAACTGAATTCGAGTTCAAAAGTGAGTGACGTTTACAGAGAGACTGTCATAGAGTGACACCTCAGGCACAATCTCCACACACACACACACACGCATGCATCCCTAATTCCAGCTTTTAAAGAGCAGCATTTCCTATTACACCTCCATCGTATTATCAGGTTCTGCGGAATACTGTCATTATAAATGCATTAGCCGCGGACAGAAAAGTGTTCATGCCATTCACACTTATCCGGGTGTATTTAGTTTTGTAGACCTGTATCATTATTTTCTGAAAGCCCTGCTTGCGTACATACATGTATGTATCCTGCAGACACATGTGCCGTTATGCATGTGCGTAGCTATGGCAATTACGCTATTGTAACTGATCGGTGTATGACTTTTAATGGTCAGTTTTATATCTGTTCTCCAACCAGTAATTACAGAGAAGATGGCTGTTTTTTTATTTTTTTATACATACAATCACGCATTACATTACGACCACCTTCCTAATATTGTGTAGGTCTCCCTTGTGCCTCCAAAACAGTTGTGACTCATCAGAGAATGGACATGGGCCTTCTGAGGGTGTCCTGTGGTGTCTGGCAACAGGATGTTGTTAGTGGGGGCCTTTGAGGGGAGGGTCCTCTGTGGATCATCCCACAGATACTTGATCAGTTTGGGATCTAGTGAATTTGGAGGCCAGGTCAACACCTTGTGCTGTTCTTCATGTTTTTGTTGTTTGAGTTGTTCCTAATGGCTGCTGCCATCAAGGAGTGTCATTGCTATGGGGTGGGCGTGCCTGGTCTGGTCTAGATGGGTGCTTCATGTCTAAGTAACATCCACACCAATGAATACCAGGTCTAAAAGTTTGACATTGAATTGTCACAAGATGGTCAATGTTATTTCCGTCTCCTGTCAGTGGTTTTAATGTTGTGGCTAATTGGTGTATATACCCACTACCTTTCAGAAGATCAGCCCGAACACTGCCTTTGCGCTCCATCAAACATGTCTCAACTCATGCAGAGTATGGTATCATATTTGCTGCAAGGGTAAACATTTTAATCAATATATAATTTATCACATTAAGACTGATAATGGAAGCAGAAAGCCAAGATCATAAAATCAGACACAGCTCCATCCCAAACAACCAAGAAAATAATTCAGGAGTGTTGTTGCTATGGGGTGGGGGTGCCTGGTCTGGTCTAGGTGGGTGCTACATGTCTAAGTAAGATCCACACCAATGAATGCCAGGTCCAGAAGTTTCCCAGCAGAACACTGAATTGTCACAAGATGGTCAATGTTATACTACTAGTCGTATTAGTGTGAAGATCCCTGCGCTCAAACCCTGGTCCCTAGAGGAATCACAGCTATATACTACCACCTACTGACAGAAGAGAGCAGGGGAGAACATCAAATGCACAACATGAGCTGTGGCAGACCCACATTTGATGCCTTTCAAAGACAAAATGCCTTTGTTTTTGAATTAACTCATAAGATCCTTTAATTTTTCCTCAGCGTCACATATCCTGCTACTGAAACAGAGGGCTGGTTTATCAGGTGATTTCAAACAGCATGCTCATTTCAGACGGATTAATGCTTAAAATACAGATAATTTTCAACTGTTTAATTAAAATCCTTACAGAACACAACGGTTAACGGGACAAAGGCAATAAAGTCAGTAAATACGCCCTGATCTGTGGATGAATGCGGGCGATTCTTTACAGTATCTGCCGTCCACAGCTTGCTTAATACCGCATGAAAAGCTTCTACTTTAGTTCATTAATTCCCTGCAGCATCTGATGGCAGCAGCGCCGATATGTTGTAAAATCAGCAGCCGCTGAGGAAGTGCAGCGCAAGAGTGAAGCGATGTTACACGCCGCCGTTCGCTGTGCTTAAATTCATTGATTTACCACGCAGACATCTGCACGCTGGTCACTTATAACTCTGTATTCAGCTTTCTTTTATGACAGAGGTGAAGCCAGGCTCTTTAACCGTTTTCTCAGCCAGTGTAGCATCAAATGTTTTATTGTTGTAATGCAGTGCAAATGCTATTGTGCGATATAGCCATGTGGGAGGTGAGACCTATTATTATTATGACTGAAATAGCGTTGGTGCAATCGTGCACAAAAATTGAGTGACAAATAGCTACTTATATCAGTGGTAATGATTCATACTGCTCTACTTATAACAGGCACATAAGCAGCTTACCGTTCCTCGCTTACATCACCTCCACCGACTCTGCATCAAGTTTACTGTGGCATTTAAGTTCTCTTGATCTGCAAACATTTCCATAACTTTTCTCCACATCTACACCCGCTCTACTCGAACAGTCTTACTCTTTTGAGACATGTCTGTGTTCTGGGGTTGCTCAGTGCTCTAAGTACTAAACTGGGACCGCAATACCAAAAGTACAAAGTTTATTATATTTCAAAGAAGTTTATTTTGACCAGCCTAAGGGGAGGGAAAGGTAGCGGGATGGGGTGGGATGAATAGGTAGGTAGGTGCGGGTAATTGGATGTTTGAGGTGTGGACTTGTTCCTGAATCTAAATTATAGAACTAAATGAAGACTGTACCATAACATTCAAACCTATCTGCTCACAGCGACCTGAATTACACAATAGAAGAACATACAAGACGGCCGCCCTACCACACAACACCCGTCTTTCAGCACAGCCAAGTAGCCCGTCCAGTCGATTTATTTTAAAAACAAAAAAGAAAAAAAAAAATCTACATGAACTGTGTTTGACTTCCATAGCAGCGTCTCACGCACCCCTAGCTGGAGACAGGCACATGACTGTAATCTTGTTTCTTGCCTCGCCTAAGCAATCCCTCTAAGTTATAAGTTACTTCGCCGAGCATGATGGATTGACTCAAACACAACCTACTCTCAGGTGTGTTTGCAGGAAAAGGGGCCAGGTCTGCTCCATGCTCCTTTTTTACAGACTCCACCCCTAACCTGGTGTTTAATACCAGACTTCCTGTTATCTTTCCTTCCCCATTTATTTCTATTATTATTATTACTATTATTATTACTAAGCACTAAGGCCCCATTCAGACATTGTATTAAGATCCAATTTGGGCAATCTGAATGCAAGTGACCAGCGAGAAAAAGAGGTGTGAACACACTCAAGATGCAGTGAGATCACATTTGAGAGATCTGATCTGTGACCACATTTGGAGTTGGCCTGGGTCGCATTTGTATGCATTCCTTTAGTGTGAATGCAATGTGTCCTGAGTCACATTAAAGGCTGCCTACTCAGCGGAGGTGCTCCTGCATCAGCTTAGCTTTGCATCATTCATTCAGAAAAAGGTTTTAACACAGAGCGCAAAACTGGAGCCGGCTAGAGGTGCATGTTAATGCCAGGTGTGAACGCAACGTACCTAAAGCTGGTCACTTGCAACCGGATTGCCCGGATCGGATCTTAAGCCCGGTTCAGACCTTGCATTAAGACAATGGGAATTAAATACACCGACCAGGCATAACATTATGATCACTGACAGGAGAAGTGAATAACATTGACCATCTTGTGACAATTCAATGTTCTGCTGATGTTACTTAGACATATAGCACCCACCAAGACCAGACCAGGCACCCCCACCCCATAGCAATGACACTCCTTGATGGCAGCAGCCATCCCCAGCAGGATGCAGCCTGACACAGACACACACACAAAAACACTTTTGGAACAACTAAAAAAACATGAAGAACAGCACAAGGTGTTGACCTGGCCTCCAAATTCACTAGATCCCAAACTGATCAAGTATCTGTGGGATGATCCACAGAGGACCCTCCCCTCAATGGCCCCCCATTAACAACATTCTGTTGCCAGACACCACAGGACACCCTCCGAAGGCCCATGTCCATTCTCTGATGAGTCACAACTGTTTTGGAGGCACAAGGGAGACCTACACATTATTTGGAAGGTGGTCATAATGTTATGCCTGATCAGTATAAATACATATTTAGGATTTTTGTTTTTAGACTGTTAGACATTTTGCTTGAAAGTGCAATAAAAATCCACACAGCAGTGAAGTGGTCAACAGATCCATCTCATGATTGAGTATGATTTTTTTGTCACGTTGTTCTACAATAAAATCTGACATTAACTTTAGACCTTTTGTTTCTTTTGTTTCCCAAAGCTTCAAAGTCACTTCCTGTTTACTAGAAGCAGACGGGAAAGTGGAGCGGAGAGGTGACAGGAGTCTTTGTGGCACCGATGGAAACACTCTGCTCTGTCACTCTCCAAAGTTTCATTCAATGTTCCTCAGTCATGTCTCTAAAAGAGAGCTGTCTGAATGTTTAAACCTTGTAACGCTCTCTGATTAATTGGCTGGGCTTTTCCAGCACTTTGGCCTGATGGCAGCAGCGGGAGCTCAGTAATGGAAATGTCATTTTCATGCTGCTTTAAGTGGGACTTTATTATAGGAAATAAAGTGGCTGGTACAGCAGTAAAATGGCTGACTGGGGGGAGTGGCACTCTGCTCTTAAATTTCTGCTTTACATAAATCTGGGCCGAGCGCATTTGTTCTCGTGTTGTCAATGGAAGCTACATCTCCTTTGCCGATGGCGGATACACGCAATTTAGCTGTAGTAAATAATAATATGAGTGCTCTGAAAGGGCTGACTGCTCTGGATGAGTGTTTAATAGAGGGAAGGAGCATTCATCGTGATGTAGGCATCAGTGTGAAGAGTGCTCCACCACGGGCGGGTCAGATGCCTTTATTACCTCCTGAAAAAGGGAGGAGAGCAGCATAGAAATAGAAACGTGGCATAAAATGTATTAAACTGAGATTTTTTATTTATTTTTTTAAAATTGCAAACTGTAATTTATCAAAGCAAAAACTTACACACAAATAAGGACGTTGGATGTAGTTTATACAAGCAAACAGATGCCAGTAACTGAATGATGATGCAGTAGTTCTACAGACCTATACTTATCAGGCATAACATTATGACCACCTTCCTAATATTGTGGGCCTTCTGCTTCCGCGTCAATTTGACGCCATAGCTACGGCAACAGCCCAGACCCTATGCAGACCCTAACGGCGTAGCCTGACGTGCACCTCCCCAAAAATGTGTCGTGGTGACGCCAACCACAAGAGCTGTGATTAGTCCACTTCGTATTTAGTATTTCCGGCTGCTTTTCCATCTCTGCAATTTTTGAACTGATTGTTTTGGATCAATAAAGATCAAGGAACACCTAGAGGAAAGGTTACGTGAAGAAGTTCAGAGATACAAACATTTGTACGACTCGTTGTTGGCGAAAGTGGGTGGCGTAAGCCAGACCTACGAGCGCACAAGTATAAATGGCTCGCACCAGCGTAGGCTACATGCGTAGGTTACAGCATCTATGTCCCACAGAGGCATAAACCTCTCTTAGGGTGTCCTGTGGCATCTGGCAACAGAATGATGTTAGTGGGGGCCGTTGAGGGGAGGGGCCTCTGTGGATCATCCCACAGATACTTGATCAGTTTGGGATCTAGTGAATTTGGAGGCCAGGTCAACACCTTGTGCTGTTCTTTTTTTTTTTTTAAGTTGTTCCTAATGGCTGCTGCCATCAAGGAGTGTCATTGTTATGGAGTGGTGGGTGCCTGGTCTGGTCTAGGTGGGTGCTACATGTCTAAGTAACATCCACACCAATGAATGCCAGGTTCAAAAGTTTCCCAGCAGAACACTGAACTGTCACAAGACGGTCAGTGTTATTTACTTCTCCTCTCAGTGGTTATAATATTGTGGCTGATAATGAGTAGTTTAAATTAATCTATATAGCCTACTTCTGAAGTAGGAAGCAAGTCTTCTTCCTTTTACACACCAATTCCCAGTCCAAGCCACTTAACTCTATGGTTTCTACAGCCTTAGTCGGTTGCTCAGTAGCCTGTGGGGGCTAATCTTAGCCAGCGCACCCTGCGACCTCCCGGGGGTTGATAATTGTGTTGATGCTGCGCTTGTGCGTGTTGTCGTCGTTACATTAATCAAACATCCTGCATCATGACGGTGGCAGAAATTTAAATTAGCGCACGGAGAGGAGACTGATAAATAATCAGTGGCTTCATTACGAAAAATAAAACAACACGGTCGACGGCTGTTTCCTTTTCGTCGTCAAAAGCAGTTGAAACCTCGTGGAATTAATCAAAGCTAACAACGTAGTAGCCGTGTACAGGAAATATCATTATGTACATTCAAACAACAGTCCAATTTGATAGGATAATGTCCTCTTGCTGTGCCACTTAAAAGTTTTTGCACACCTCAGAGTATCTTCTGTTCATATTCATGAGTTGCAAAAGTGAGTGAACCCTCGTTTTCAGTATCTGACGTGATCCACTTGTGCAGCAACTAAACATTTCTGGTGACAATTCAATGTTCTGTTGGGAAACTTTTGGACCTGGCATTCATTGGTGTGGATGTTACTTAGACATGTAGCACCCACCTAGACCAGACCAGGCACCCCCACCCCATAGCAATGACACTCCTTGATGGCAGCAGCCATCCCCAGCAGGATACAGCCTGACACAGGCACACACACACACAAAAACACTTTAGGAAGAACTCAAAAAAATGAAGGACAGCACAAGGTGTTAACCTGGCCTCTAAATTCACTAGAACCCAAACTGATCAAGTATCTGTGGGATGCACTGGAACAAGTCTGATCGGTGTAGTTATTTATGCATATATTACTGGTTTGTATGGCTCTGGGCTTTTCCATAGTGATGGAAACTACTAAGGCCTGGGACACGCTGAGTCACAGCACCTTTTGCTTTTATTCCAGCACCCGTGATAAAAGGTTAGAGCAGCCACACAGCCTGTGTGAGACATGCGTCTGAAGCAGAACATCAAAAGGGACAGTGGGCGAAGGGCAGTGTTTTCCACATCCGGATCTCTCTTACTCAGGACAGTAAGCGAGAATCTCTCCACTAAGCCTACTCCTAAAACCCCATAGAATAGACACCCAAAACACATGCTGAAATAGCTTTTAAACTGAATCAAATGGCTCAGATTCATGCCTGTATTTACTTCCTTTTTATTTAGCTTTTAATTGGCACATGCATCATCTGACTAAATATAGCTCATTCAGGAGAGAAGTTTTTATCCCATAATGTTATACAGAAAAATATCAATCTTCTGTCGTTCAAACCCTTCATGACATGATAGAGGACAGCCTCAGGTCCAGACACTGGTGCTGGAGGTAGTGACGAGGAGAGGACAGCTACTGCAACTCTGGACACCATGAAGAATGGGCCCTGATGAGCTTGACCCAGGCCTGGCCGTGAGGACCGAAGGTAGACGTCGGGGAGGAAGGTTGCAGCACTTCAGCTTAAATGACATCTGACAGCAGCAGAGGAAAACACGTCTGAAAGTTTGGCAGCGGTGGCTTGTTTGGATGATTGAGAGTGTGGGAGAGCGTTGAAGAATCTTAAGGGACAGACGAGAAACACCCACAGTCAGCATCAGCATTTGAAATCGGACATGAATGGGATAAAGTGTCACTTTCTGAGGTAACTACACCTGTGGGGGCTGGAAGAACTGTCAACTGTTTGGCCACTGATGTGTCAGGAAAAGCTTTATAAGGTTGCCAATGATGAATTATTGATTATATACACCAATCAGGAATGACATTGACCATCTTGTGATGATACAATGTTCTTCAATGTCATTTACTTCTCCCATCAGTGGTCATAATGTTATGCCTGATACAAAGCTGATTTGCTTTGTAGTCTGGGGCCTTAAGCACCTCAGAAATACACTTACAGTACATTCACTCTGGTATTATGGTGAGGGATCAAGTTATTTTGGAGGAACAAAGGAAAAACTAGCTTATATTTGTCACTTCTAGGCTAGACTATTGTAAGTCTTTACCCTTAGGACGTCCCAGCAGCTCTCTCAAAGTCTTCCAGGTGATCCAAAATGCTGAAACAACAATACTGGAGTATGGACGTATGGTAGCAAGAGAGATCTTATTTCTAGAAATCCAACCAAGCTCCATCTTCTTCTTCTGTAACTGCTTGTCCTGTGAACGGTTGCGGGAAGGCTGGAGCCTATCCCAGCTGTCATCGGGCGAGAGGCGGGTTACACCCTGGACAGGTCGCCAGAACGTGCAGTCTCCACGCAGAAAGGCCCAGAACCCAGAACCTTCTTACTGTGAGGCATTAGTGCTAACCACCACGTCACTGTGCCGTCCCATCCAAGCTCCATTATATCTTAACGAACTCATATATTCGTATTAAACAACATTTACAGCTGGATCAGTTACCATTTGACATTACAGGACTCCTCACCTCAGATTTAACAGCACCAAACTGAGCTAATGAAAAGACAGAAGCAATAAGGCCACATCCGGGAGAGCCACAATCTGCTATCCCCCGCCAAAACCCACAGGCTTGGAGTTTAATTTGCAGCGAGCGAGGAGTCTCTCCGTCTCGCCCTCGGTGCGATCAAACAGCCGTGTTCGCTTCGCGGCTGCAGATAAAATAAAAATAACTACAGGCAGCGCTGTCATCTCCACGTGGGCTTGAGGACAGGCCGCCTATATCTCTTTTATTATTAGGCCCACGCCCTCTTAGATGGGTCAGCGGGGAACGAGCGCAGACGTGTGTTTTTATATTGTGCTGCAGTGTTCAGTTTGGGGCGCGCCTGCCTGCTGCGAACCACCCGAAGAGGCTCACCGCTCTGCTGACACACACAAGCCAGAAATAAACACGCCATTATTCCGGCTATCAGATGAGCAGCACACAGTAAGTCGACGCTCAGCCAGTCAGCTGGGTCTGATGGATTCATCCCTGAACACGGACATGACACAGAAAATGGAAATAGGCCCAGTGATGAATTAAGACAAGACACTTTTATTAGAAGACTGAAAGAAATGAAAATGTCTTCTTGTATTTGTGAAGGAAGATTTGGTTTGTCGACATTATCCCTAATTATACGTACACCGATCAGCCACAACATTAAAACCACTGACAGGAGAAGTAAATAACATTGACCATCTTGTGACAATTCAATGTTCTGCTGGGAAACATTTGGACTTGGCATTCATTCATGTGGATGTTACCTCGACACGTAGCACCCACCTAGACCAGACCAGACACCCCCACCCCATAGCAATGACACTCCTTGATGGCAGCAGCCATCCCCAGCAGGATGCAGCCTGACATAGACACACACACAAAAAAACATGAAGAACAGCACAAGGTGTTGACCTGGCCTCCAAATTCACTAGATCCCAAACTGATCAAGTGTCTGTGGGATGATCCACAGAGGCCCCTCCCCTCAAAGGCCCCCACTAACAACATTGTGTTGCCAGACACCACAGGACACCCTCAGAAGACCCATGTCCATTCTCTGATGAGTCACAACTGTTTTGGAGGCACAAAGGAGACCTACACAATGTTAGGAAGGTGGTCATAATGTTATGCATGATTAAAATAAACAGCAATAACAAATTTTTAAGACTTCATTACGATCCACTCCCATTTCTTAAATCTTTATAGACCATTTATTGATGTTAAAACTTTATTGATCTACTGTACAACTAACTCTACCAGAATCCCAGCTATAGCTATACACACACACACATGCACACCCACATCCTCTCTTATCTAAGTGTATTTTCAATTTTCATAATACGGGAAGAGCACAGGGAAGAAAATTCATTTCAAATCCGTGAATCTATTTTACACAGTTGAATCAGCGGGGAAAGACCAAGAGTGGAGATGAAAGCAGACTGTTTCGCAGCCTTTCACTCCATCACGTCCCGTTGATGGAGTGAAGCTTAATGATCTCAGAATTCAATCAAGATTCAGCAACACGATCTTTCTACATATTCTCTGCACTTTTTAAACATTAAACCAAATGACTGGAATCAATTTTTTTTTTTTTTTCCAAAAGAAAAGCGGAATCCCAGCCATTCGTTCTGAGTGGATGCTTGACTTTGAACACAGCGCTATCATGAAAAGTAAGCAATGCCACAAGCGGGGGTGGGGAGTGGGGGGCGGGGGATGGGGGCTGGTGCTGTAGAGAGAGCAAATGAAGAAAATGAATGTTCCTGTGTGCCTCGGCCACGGGATATGAGATTTTTGTCTGTCAGGAGCGAAATTGCAGCGGCGGCTCTCTATCCGCAGTCTTCAAGGTTAAATAGAGATCAAAAAGGTGGTGAATGGTGGGAGCCCTGACTCCCCACGAAGGAAGGCCCATCTGTAATGTTGAACATGCATGAAAAAAAAAAAAAAACTCTTATCGTGATAATCCGGTTTCTGCCGCGCCACCATTTACCTCCGTATCGCATGGCTCGCACGTGAGGGTGACCTTTCGCTCCGGCGGAGAGGAAATCAAACAACACAACAAAAAAAGAACGATAGGAAAATATCCTCAAAGTGAGTAAGCAGCATTGGTTCGTTGGTGTGTGTCGAGACAGATGTGATTGTGACTGAAAAAAGGAATTGCTGCGGATGTTTGCTTGCTTTATAAAAGCTGTTGCGCGGCCTAAAGCATTATGACCGCCTACCTGATAATATTATATGTCCGACGACCAAAAAAGGCCTTGATTCAACAAGACGTCTGAAGATGCTCTTAGGTTTCTGGCACCAAGACCTTTTAAGATCTTTTAAGTCCTTAAGTAAGTTGCACAGTGGGCCAGATTTGTTCCAGCACATCCTGTACCCTGATCATGATTTATCCCCCCCACTCAAAACACTTGTGGTGGGCACTCACCACTGATTGAATTCTGGAGAGGTGTCTGGCTCTAATGATTTGGTCCTTCTTCTCAAAACCACTCAAACTCTTTACACCTGCCCATTCCTCCTGCCTCCAACCGACTGTTGACTTACCCGACATGCACTCCCGTGAGGTACAAGATAATCAACGTTGCTCACTTCACCTGCGAGCGCTCATGTTTTTGCACATCTGTTGAATGAAATAACTCCTTCACGGTGATGCATCTTAACGTGAACAGCCTCAAATACGCTGGTCATGCCTATAGACTGTAAAAGGATGGAACTGCTCCTCAAAAGTGAAGCCAAAGCAAGTAGAGCTCCCCCTGGTGGCTGGCTGCAGTATAGGCCATAAGCTCCACCCCCTCCATGTTAGTGAATGGGACTTGGTCCAAACTAAAACACTAAAATATACGTCAATTAAGATTTCAAGGGTGGTTCATGTCATTTTAATGTTGATGCATACTCAAGTGTTTGTTAAGACTGGGGCTCTACCAAAACAGGACTCAATAGCACAACTCCAACAAACAGTTTTGGGTTTCAAATAAACACAGTTTACTTTCAGAAGGGTAGTTTGGTAACATGAAAGACTGTCCATAAAGGCAAACAAATCCAAAGGGAGAGACGAGGGCAGTAGTCAGCAAACTGGCAAAAATACAAAAACCGAATAAACAGATCACGAGAAGTACGAAGACTGCTGGAACGTTAGACACAGAGGTACAAAACGAACTGACACAGAGAGAAGGAGTAACGCACAGTAAATACACAAGAGAGGGGAATGATAATGAGGAACAGGTGCAACCAATGAGGGCGGGGCAGACAATCAAAACTGACAGAAAAACACAGGCAGGAAATGAAGCGGTCTGAAACGAGAGGAGAGGTAAGTTTTCACAATAAAACAGGAAACAAGACACAAGAAAGAAACAACGAGACATGACCTTATGAAGAATGACAAGTTGTTTTTTTGGATGAGTTTCGTTTGTTAGTTATTTGACGCTTTAGAAACAGGATATAACATAATGGCGACTACCAGTTACCATTCCAACCACTCCATAAAGCAGTCCCATGGGACCGTGAGAGTTGTAAAAAAAAAAGAGCGTAGTATTAATTAAACGATATCGCGGCTCTGCTTGGGTCGGGAAAATAGCGTCAGTTTGGCTAATGCAAGGAAGTGGGGACGCATTGTCCATATTTATATACAGTCTATGGTCACGCCACAGGTTAGAAGTCAACATCAAATTACGAAACCTTCAACCTTAGCTGTTTGACTTCCTGGTTTGACCAGGAGCTTAGGAGAACCAATACAGCTATTTAATGTCAGATTAAAAAATTTGTAATTTACACTATATTCGCAATTTTCTTGTAATTTGTAATCTAAAACGCTGAATAATACAGCTGGAAATGAGACCTTCAAATATTTTGCTGAGGATTTCAGTCATTCTAACTAACTTCATCAGCGTAGGCATGATGAGTTGTAGTCTGTCAAATGTCAACAACCATTACCTCACAGACGTCATGCCTCTGTTTCAGGCTCACGTTCTTTGCTTTGTTGATTTCCCTCTTCGCTCTTAACCAGAGGCAACGTCTGTGAGAATTTCCAAGCATTGCATTTGTTTACTTGTAAGATTGGAAAAGGTTCGGTCAGACCGGCGCACCCAATTTTCGACAGAATCACCCAATCTCTGCTGTAACGCTACCGGTCCTATTCGGGAATGTCCTTATTTGACTTCATCATTTATGATTTCTTTGCTTTGCTTCTTCCAAGTGCATTGGAATGTTTGGGCACGTCTCCACTCAGACAACAAAATACAATATGTTTATCACAGATAAAGGAGAGAAATATAAATTCACTGACTCCTTCCTGGGAACAATGAAAAAGTGCTTTTTTCCTCCGTCTCCAAGTTTTCTCTTCTTTTTTTTTTTTATAGTGCTCCTGTGCGTTTCGGAGCCCCAAATCGGCCTGGGCAAAGTTCCAACCGGCGAGCACAGGCAAAGAAAAGGGAAGGGGGTGCTTTTGAGCTTTGTGTGATGAATGACTTCTGCGAGCTAAAATTTGCGGAGCACTTGTTTATGGCGGAAACATAATGTGCCATAAATTCATCCTCCACTTTTTCAGCTCCGAGATAACGTTTTATCCAATTCGCCAGTGCTCTTTCTGCTGATTAAAAGGCACTCTCAAGAAAACAGTTTTGCAGCGACTGCTACATCGCTCTTTCTCTCTCCTTTTTTCTGACAGCACCCTGTTCCTGTCTCTCTGACTGCGCTGCTCTCCCCTCCCTTGGCTGTCCAGTGCTATCTTTTCTATTATTTTCCATCTGTTTCCTCCAGCCCACTCTTCGCTCTTCCCCTCTACACTCTGCAGACAGCCGGCGCTGAACTAACCACATGCAATTGTGCCGCTTTTGTGTGCAATGCTCCCGTGAATGTGACTACATATCTTTTCAAACAGGAACATCACTACAGATTGAGTGTATGTATCTCTAGTTTTCAGCTTCCTTGTCTTGTGCAAACATTTTACTACAGGCGCAGGGGGGTAGGAAAAACAAGGAAGAGCTGATATTTATGCATGAGTAAACCCGGCATTGATCTTGACAGTAAATCACATTTGTTGTGTTGAGCGGCCTCTAAACTGCTCTGCAGCTGTTCCTCCCGCTACCAACTCACTGGCCAATTACTGTTTGAAGAACACGGCTGGTTGCGGTATGGACACAGACGGCGTTCAAGGAAGGAGGACACAAAGGGAGGAATACAAAATGAAGGGAAACCAACAGACGGCACCTTTTATAAGAGAGATGAATAAGTGAAGAAGGCCATTAAAACCTTGAAAAGGAGTGTCAAAGTCCATGAAATCAAGAGGCACAGCACACCTACTTAAGGCTCGCTTGTTTCCCTGCTTTTTGAAGGATGAGAAATCACATCCAAAACTTTGCTAATGCTTTTTTTTTTTCTTTGTAAAAAAATAAAAGCACATATTTTGTAGATCTGAAAATACAAAATATGGTGTTTTACTCTGAAGCCTGGGGGAGTGTCGGCATGTTAGATATGGATGGATGGATGGATGGATGGATGTGTATTCAGCACCTGATTCACCAAGACAGGAGCTCATTACACTGTCAGTTCCTGGACTGGTACCGCCTCACAGATGCATTGCCAGCAATCAAAAGCTCATCTGTGAGATTATAAAGCTCAGGGGAAAAAAATAGGCCTAAAACATTTCTCTACAAATATTTCCAGTCACAAAATTATCCTTTATAAAAATTTTAATTAAATGTAAAAGATGAATATTAACTTATATGCTTCTGTTATTGTTTACTAAACTATTTATAGATTGTAGCCATAGACTGTATATAAATATGGACAATGCATCCCTACTTCCTTGCATCGTGCAAACTGATGCTATTTTCCCGGGAATACGGGGCGGCGGTGCCATTTTTACGAGTTTGGAGCCAGAGTCTGCGCAGTACGGTCTCAGAGTAGAGCTACGTGGATGTCGATGACCCCGCCCACACTTCCTCCAGACTCACTCGCATTTCCGTTTAATACTACACTCAGCTCTACCTCCACCAGTTACAGTGAAACTTTTTTACCACTCTCACGGCCCCACTCGACCGCTTCACGGAGCGGTTGGCATGGCAACTGGTAGTCGCCATGCGTCATAGTGTCAAATAACTTACTATAACGAAACTTAGCAGAAAAATTGACACTTGAATGTGCATCAGCATCATATTAACATAAAGGTAAAGTAAGGTAAAGTGCTTTATTTGTCATTATACATTGTGCAACGAAATTGCACGGTCAGATGGAGGATTAGTCCTGAGCCGCTGCGACCGAGCGCACCGCCACTGTGGGCCAACCTCACCTAACGGCGCCTAGTACCTGTTGATGGTGGGAGGAAACCGGAGTGCCCAGAGGAAACCCATGCAAACTCCACACAGATTTGACGTGTGTTTTGGTATTTTAGTTTGGTCCAAGTCCCGCCCACTAACATTGAGTGGGTGGGGCTTATGACCTATACTGCAGCCAGCCACCAGGGGGAGCTCTCCTTGCTTTGGCTTCACTTTAGAAGAGCAGTTCTGTACCGCCTATGGTTGTAGCAAGTAATGCTGGTGGTCACAACAGTTGAATGCTTGGACAAAAGCAGAAAGACGTGTGTGCTTTTCAGTTAGCTTGGAAGCACCTGTTAATACTTTCTGTAAAAACAGAAAAGCGTTTATGCTGCTGTGTCACTACTGGGAAACGGTTATTGTCATGCAAAATGCTGTACGGGCCAAGATGTTAACGACTCCCTCTTCAGTTCAGATCCTGTGTACCTACAGGGGAAAGTCTCAACGTAGTCAACATCAGATCCCCTCTTTTCAGTTTTCAGAACAAAAATTAAATTCATTTTTTTTCTGAGTGGCGAAGAGAAATGAGAAAAACAGCTGCTGCTGCTGCTGAAGAACAAAATGCTGCTGGGACAGCAGGTGCTGCTTCAATGCAGTAATGTTCGCACTAATGGTGATGATGGCAGCACATCTCCTGCTCATGATGTTTGCGATCGTGACAAAGCGTACCTGGCGTATATTTTATCAAACAGGGAGCGTTCCAGAGATGAATTTAAGAGCAGGGGACCTTGCTAACACGAAGCAGTACCTCGATTCAGCTGCACAGTGGAAAGATGTGACAAATAGATAAATAGAAAGGTGAAAGGGTGTAAAGAGGAGGTAAGAGGGGCCCCATACTTGTGTTTGCCTTGGGCCCCAGAGTTGGCCCCTCCTCAGTGAATCACTGATCACACACACAAACCTCCCAGACCGCCAGGAGAGACCGTCAAGGCACACCTTCCTCTGGTCCCCCCCTGTCCCGCTATCTTTGCAGGAGTGATTAGACAACTAACCTGAGGGCTCCTCTGTTTCGTGACACAGCCTCGGAATAATAATGCATGCATAAATACAGAGGGATGTCGGGGAGATGAAGCTGCAGCAAAGCTTCCACCGGCCTCTAATCACTCCTGGGATTGATTCTTTCAGGTCTGCTCTTAAGATGAGGAGGAGGCAAAACACAAGAGGCAGGGATATTAAAAGAATAACATATAGAGCGCGTAGAGAGAGAGAGATTACAGAGAACATGTCAGAGCCAAGAAGCTTTTTGTCTTCCAATGATCTCTTTTGTCTCTGGAAACGCGTACACACACGAGCCGGAAAAGGATATTTACAAACATCGATTCCTTGCAATTAATTCCTATGAAGATAAATATTTCCTATTGACGCATGTTAAACAGTTCTAAATTGCCTCGAAGGTTGAGCCAAAGTTAACTGTCAGGATCGGTTTCTGAAATTGCCTTTTCAGCCAAACCACTTTATGGAATCGATGGCCTGAATAAGAAGCAATTAATTGACCTTGCAGTTCTCGGCGAAGCTGCAGTTATCACATCTCCACGTGCGCAGCGGGGATGAGGAGAAACCGCATCCTTGGTCTTATTATCTAAGAAAATGCTTTTCGTTTGCTTTTTTTTTGTTTTGCGAGACTTCTGCCGTGCAGGTAAACGGATTAGAAGGAAAGCATTTTGGATTTCTTCTTTTCAGGAAAAAGAAAAGACTGATAAGAATTTCTGCTGTGCTTTCATTTCAAATCAGGACCGTGGGTTTCTCCTGACATTTGTCAGCGTCTCACATTTACAGAGAAGACGCAGATCTTTTTCCTTCAAGCTTGACATGATTGAAAATAATATATGAAATATCATCAACCCTATTACTGTAAGTTTGTAAATTAGTCCTATCTGCTAGAAAATTTAAATAATCATTGCATGTAACATCATATATAATTTTGCATCTCCACCACTGCTGTTCCATCATGCCAACAAATGTATGGTGGATAATTTATAATTTGACAGACAATCGACAAATAAAGATGATGTTCATCCTTAGCTCGTGTGTAAAGATGTGATTCACCCACTCTCATTAAATCCATTATATTTGGCAAATGCCGTTTATTTTCCTGTATTCGTAAAAAAAGAAAAAAATTTAAATAAATTAGAACTTAAACGTTTCTTACTCGATATGTGCTCTGTTGCACAGGTGATGTGCTCCATTCTTTCTGGGAGATTTAATAAAAAAAATCGTGTAATTTTCTTAATCTCTTTATCTCACATTCTTAATTCAGAACCAAAATAGACGCCCTTATGTGTCTTTGTCTCATTTTATAATATCAATACTGTTTGTGCCGTGGTTAAGTACTGAGGACTGAGGCCACGAGTGAGAGGCATAGCTCTGTGAATCAAATAGGATACGAAAGGTACTTACGAAAGGACTGTAGCTTTGTAAATGTCTCCCATCTGCTGGAAAATTAGAACACAGAAGAGAAACACAGAAATTATGAATAAATTAATGAATGTAGGGCGACAGAACGAGTCTAAATTAAAAGTTGTATGATGAATGAAAATGTAGAAAAAAAGCTTTGAGATTTAGGCCCTCTTCCTAAAAGGCTAATGCTCCTTATGGTATCTTGACGCTATGCCTGTGTATGAGTAAAGGAGTGTGTTTGTGTACAAAAATCAGCCACAACATTATGACCACTGACAGGAGAAGGAAATAACTTCGACCATCTTGTGACAATTCAGTGTTCTGCTGGGAAACTTTTGGACCTGACATTCATTGGTGTGGATGTTACTTAGACATGTAGCACCCACCTAGACCAGACCAGGCACCCCCACCCCATAGCAATGACACTTCTTGATGGCCTGACACACAAAAAACTCTTTAGGAACAACTCAAAAAAACATGAAGAACAGCACAAGGTGTTGACCTGGCCTCCAAATTCACTAGATCCCAAACTGATCAAGTATCTGTGGGATGATCCACAGAGGCCCCTCCCCTCAAAGGCCCCCACTAACAACATTCTGTTGCCAGACACCACAGGACACCCTCAGAAGGCCCATGTCCATTCTCTGATGTGTCACAACTGTTTTGGAGGCACAAGGGAGACCTACACAATACTAGGAAGGCGGTCATAATGTTAAGCCTGATCGGTGTATGAGCACATTGTATGCTAAAATGCATCCCTGTGTGTCTAAAGGTGTGCCAGTGCACACCGTGGTCCTGTGGTTGCTCCTGCAGGCAGCATGGCATTGGTTTGATATTCAGCACATGCCCACATAATGAGACCCAGGAGAGGGCAACGGGCCGATGCAGACAGATGGCCGCGTCCACTGGACTTAGAGTGTTACTGTAATGACCCCACGCTGAGAGCTCTAAAACATTTGGAAAAGACCGCACACTGACCGCTTTGCATGACCAGCAGCGGTTCTTCAGGAGGCTGGGAGGCTGCAGAGCAGTTGGAGGGATCCATTAGACAGAAAGCTGCTGACGTCAATGCCTGGCTGTTCTGTCGGCTGCTCTGAGGGGAGAGACGGATAGCGAGGCTGCTGCTGTTATCGTTCAAACCCATGACGGGATAAATAACTTTAAAGTTGTTAGAGTCATAAAGTGATATCTTTTTAATTCATGTTGCACACATCGGCAAACACATGCGCTGCTGCTAAAATGTTTGCACTTGCACTGGTTGATTTAGGTGTGCTAACAAGCAACTTAAAGGATCATTACATTTTCAGACTTGCATATTCCCCATAATGTGAGTTTTATGGCTGTGCTAACACTGTACTTTGTGTCAGTTTTCCTACCAAATCTATTTATAAAATGCCACTTACAGGCATCAGTATCACTGATCACCACCATCAAAGTGGTCGGCATTATGTCACATCCTGTTTCTATAGCGTCAAATAACTAACTATAATGAAAGCTATCCAAAAAATTGACACTTGAACATGCATCAACATTATATTTACTACCTAAAATGAAAGAAACTATCCTTGAAAAAAGACATATTTGATGTGTATTTTAGTGTTTTAGTTTGGTCCAAGTCCCGCCCACTAACATGGAGGAGGTGGAGCTTATGACCTATACTGCAGCCAGACACCAGGGGGAGCTCTACTTGCTTTGGCTTTACTTTTGAGGAGCAGTTCCACAGTCCATCTTTATACTGTCCATGGTTTTGTCCCACTGCCAGCTGGGGTGAACTCCAGTCCCCCATGACCCTCTAGAGCAGGGGTGTCAAACATACGGCCCACCTGAGGTTCCAATCTGGCCTGTTGGATGACTTTGCAAAAGTGTGAAAATGACATTAACTGCAATTTTTCAATAAAACTGTCTGCTAATCCTAGTGTTGTGACGACAGGGAGGATCCAAAATGCAGAGAGACTTGTAGCAGGTTTATTTCAGCTTCTTCTCAATTCAAAAACAACAACTCAAAAAGCCGCGTTGGGTAGCAGAGCGCTGCAGGCGGCAGTGACTGGAGGTTGGCTGACAGCGAGGACACTGACGCAGCTTGAAAACCGAATCATCTGACATTAGTGTGGAGGCTGAACCGGGCTTTTATAAAGTAGTGATTGCTGGATTGAACTCAGGTGTGCTCTGCTGTGCTCCTCAGGAGAAGTGGGTCAGCCACGCCCCCGAGCCACCACCTGCACCGCAGGAGAGAAAAAAGGAAAACCTAATGAACATAAGACAAAAAACTTAGACCATTCATTCATCTTCTGCAACCGCTTGTTCCTGTTAAGGGTCGCAGGGTCTGCTGGAGCCCAGCTGTCATCAGGCGAGAGGTGGGGTACACCCTGGACAGGTTGCCAGTCTCTCAGGACAAGAGAGACAACCATTCACACTCACACCTACGACCAATTTAGAATCACCAATGAACCTAATGAGCATGTCTTTGGACGGTGGGAGGAAGCCGGAGTACCAAATTTGGCCTTTTGCTTAAGAATTATCAGGTTATTCATTAAATGTAAACATTTTCATAATGTACTTCTTTGCACTAAAACATAGGGGGACCATTGTAGTTGTTGTTACTTATAGGTTAATTATGCTTTCATGTTACTGGTCCAGCCCAGTTGAGATTGAATTGGGCTCTATGTGGCCCCTGAACTTTTTCTTTTAACTAATTTTAAATTGCCTTAATTTGGAATTGGACAAAATATTGCATTGCATGTACACCATATGCAATTTTGCATCTCCACCACTGCTGCTGCTGCTGCTGCTGTTGTAGAGATTCAAGAAAGCAAATGAATTATGTAATGTAAGATAATTTCAACAATAGTAAACAAGGAAAGTGGCTGCTCAGAAGTCTACTTCACACTGAATGATATTGAATGTCACAGCTCATGATATACATTATGAACTATATACGGTTTATATGTAAATACTAAATAAGACATGACAGAGAAGACAACACTGGGAAACTAGAGTCTCTGCTCTCTATGTTGACCGAAGGACAGGGACATGCACACACACACACACACACACACACACACACACACACAAACATGCCCACCCAGTTTGTGACTCATGATTGCATCCTTATTGGAAGTAAATCTAGGACCCATTACAATGCCATTAGTTAGAGAGTTAGACAAAAGTGCACCGCAAATGGGTGTTTTGCCGTAGCGGAATGACAAGTGGCACAATAATTCATCCTTTTGATTGCAAAACATTTTTTTCTTTAGACAGAAGACGTCCAGGCATTTTTTATTTATTTATTTTTTTTTTTTTACTGCGACAGCCTGAATTTTAACCTTCAGCGGAGAATTGGTTTGATGACAGGTTGACAGAAATGCACTCAGCAAGCAGATGCGCCGCGGTGAAGGCTAATCTGTGCTCGGGATGTGCCGTCTTAAAGCCTGTGTTTATCTGTATTCACGAAACGACGCGCGGGGGAGGGGGTGCACGCCCCGGAGCGGCGTTGCTACACGACTTCTCAGATTCCCTCCACTTGTTGGTCCACCTGGAGTGAATGCTTCAGTTAGAAATGTCAACAAATCACATGTAGCATCACCGAGGCTTTGCAGAGCGTTAGTACGATGAAGAGACTGGAGGAAATTGAGTGCTGTGGATTGGGTAGATATGGTGGGTATGCATAATTACCATTGTCAAAGTCACTGAAAGTTTATGAATGTGCACATGTGTTTAACTCTACTGTAGATGGTAAGATGTTACTCAACCACAAAGGCGGAGTCTCAGAAAGCATATAGTCCTGATGATTATACCGCCTTTGCACAACAGATTCCGAGCACATTAGATTGCCAACTAATCCCTAATTCACTTATGTGAGAAGCTTTATCACTCCGGGCGATTACATCAAGGTTAAAGAACTTCCCTTGGCGTCTCCTGCTGCAGCTCCAAAGTAAATATTTTTGCCTGTTTGTCCAGAGGACTGCATTATTGCTCCTCTGTAGTGTGGATGCTGTTTGGGTTCCCGCCGCTCGCCCGCAGCTACAAAGTCAGCCATCTCTGAAGTGTGAAAGCCGGTCTTTGAAAGCGCGGGGATGGAATTTTCTTTGGAGTTTTCCAAAGACTGCCACGGACTACAGGATTATGATTGCTACAGGGTTGTTTTGCTACACTTTGACATAATGAAACAAGCTAAGCAGCCACAGGCGAGGCGCAACGCCGAGGTAAACCCAGCCAACTCCCTGCACATGAAAACAGGTTGTATTTTGGGGGGTAATACAACTTCAAAATCTTCAATTTTATTTGCAAAACTGCACGCTTCAAAATTGGTTTCACCTCACTAGTTTCCGTGTATCTTACCTACAGTATGTGCACAAACCTCCCTGTGTAGAGATGTGATTACGCTGCAAGACTAAGCAAACCTGGGATCGTTTTGGGTCATGGAGTGTAGATTTATGGACAAAGTTTTATCCATTTATAATTCAAACTACAACACAACATGCATAAAAAAAGTGAAGGATACACTGGTGTACTGCAGAACAAAAATGTACTGCATGGTTTACTTTTAAAGAGAAGTTGGGGAAGATGCCAGCCCTTATATCTGGGTACTCGCCAGTACAACATGTCATATTTGGATATATCCACAGCCAACTGCTGCTTGATGAGAGATGGTAGCCTTATGCTACATGCTATTAGCAGCACATGCTTTTCCAGCAGGTTGTCTTGCAGGGGGTCTTTGTATCGGCAAGCTGAGCTGAACCTCAATGCCTTTCAGGAGGGAGTAGGCTAAGGCCGAATGGTAGCCTACGCTGGTGCGAGCCATGCTTGTATGCTTGTCAGTGTGACACGCCACCCAAACGCTAGTCGGCGCTGTGTCTTTTTTGCCAGTCGGATTATTCATTCATTCATCTTCTGTAACCGCTTGTGCTGTGAAGGGTTGCGGGGGGGCTGGACAGGTCTCCAGTCTATCTCAGGGCTAACACAGAGAGACAGACAACCATTCACATTCACACCTACGGCCAATTTAGAATTACCAGTGAACCTAACGAGCATGTCTTTGGACGGTGGGAGGAAGCTGGAGTACCTGGAGAGAACCCACGGAGACACAGGGAGAACATCCAAACTTCAGAAAGGCATGGATTCAAACCCGGGACCTTCTCGCTGTGAGGCATCGGTGCTAACCACTTCACCTCACCACCCCAGTCGGATTAATTTTTGTTTCTACTTCCTGTTTCACTTTCAACAATGGCGACTGAAGCTTTCGCCGAAATTTCAGCGAATACAAATGTTTGCATCTCCAAACCTCCACAGTTAACCTTTCCTCGATGTGTTCCATCTTTGTTAATCCAAAACAATCAGTTAGAAAATTGCGGAGATGGAGAAGCAGCCCGAAATAGTAAAGCGGAAACGCGCTACTGCCAAGTGGACCAGTGACATCTCTTGGGGTCTGCGTTGCCTATATTTACATTTCTGGGGCGGTGCGTGCCAGGCTACGGTGTTAGGGTCTGCGTATGGTCTGCAGTGTTGCTGTAGCTGCAGAAAAAGGAACGTTGGAATAACAGTTTGAGCGTGTCATGAATGAACGCTGTCAAATTAAATGGTTTCCCGCCATATTAAGCCGAGCAAACAGCCCTCGGTTACACATTCAATCCATCCTGAACTGTTTCACTGTTACCAGCTCGATGCCTAATGCATGTGTATGGCTGCTTGCCCACGCCATTAGTTTGCTTAAGGAGCAAAGGGCTATTTTTCTCACAAAGGAAATTAGCAAAATCCTTGGCCCATAATCACTGCAGTCCAATGAAATTAGTCTGAGAGAGAGAGAGAATTGATCGGTTGTTGTTTTTCAGCTAAAGATGGCTAAAGCTTTGGATGTTTTTTTTTTTTTGTCTTACAGCTCCTCTACTTATCTATGACAGCCCATTCCAGCTAATGTGCTCACATTATAGCTTTCTCTTCTTGTCTCCTGTAATCCCTTGTGCTGACTTTATACCAGGGATACGTGGAGAAGCAGCTTTCTTTTAGGTGAATAAGTTCCTTCTGTGTTTAATTCATTATAACTTCAACTCACTTGACAAGTTAACAGTATTATCTGTCACTCAAATCATGTTTTAAAGCTGTAAATTCACATCTTGAACAACTTGTAAATTAATTTTGAGGATGATCAACAAAGCTATTGATTTAATAAAGTTACTCATTTATATCATTGCCCGATATTTTCCATTGAACAAAGGGAAATGGTTCTGCTTTCCCCTCCATACAGGGAATACTGGCACGGATCAATATGACTGCAATCTTAACTGAACCTGGCTTTTGAGTTTTTCCAGTGGCAGTGGGTGGTATTACTGGGGGTGGCTAGTAAATGTATTATACAGTCGCCCTGCAGCAACAGCTGGGTTGCACAGCTGGGTTTTTCCCCTAATCCCCCCCCACTTGCAATTTCTTATTCTTTTTACAGAGTGCAGCCACATTTGTAGTCTTCTCTGCAGAAATTCCCAATTTCCCGAGAGAGTTCAAGCTAAAATAAACATACGTGCCGACAGGGGTCAACCTAAACTGTGGCCGGTGATGATATCTGATGTGACTCATTTCATCCCACATTACAGAACAGTGTCCTTGCCATTTATAGAGGGGCAGTTTACACGGTTTAAAAATAACCAGAATCGCTCATAGTCAGTGTTTTCAAAATCCAATGGACAGCAGAAATTAGGGAGCTGGACTGTGAGCACGGTTCAGAACTGTTGATAATGGTGTCATCTTCTCGGTCAGCTTTCACCGTGTGCCTGGAGGCGTGGCGTTTGGCCGACCTCAGCAGCTTTTAGGGCACTTAGAGTATCTGGAACATGCCGAGTGTAGTTCAGCAAATGGCTCAAAGTCGGCTCAAATAAGATTTTTCACTGTGTAGAAAAAGAAAAAAAAAACGTGATTTTTTTCATTTATGGAGCAGAACAGTTAATTAATCAAAGTAATAAAACAAATTAGACATTTTAAAGGCTGTCTTTCAGCATCTTCCCAGCTTTAGGTGTTAATACCTAATGAAAATAAGTTACACATTCTCTCATTTATGACAGAAAACTCACTGGACTTTGAAAATAAGTGTCAGCTTTGATCTGTTATACGCCGGGGGGGCTGCGTGTATGCACATCTTTGCTCATTTTAACCATGAAAATACATCCAAACAGGGAGGATCTTTTCCACTTGTTCTTCACTCCTGAGTAATAAGTCGCACGGTGCTGCCTCCCTGTCAGAGCAGCAGGCCTGTCACTGCTGCTTCACTGGGCTCATTTTTATGTGACAGCGTTACAGTTTGTTGAGCTGTGGCCGTTGTTCCTGTGTCAGACCTTCAGTACAAACAAGAAAATAAATAAGTGAGGTTAGAACGAGCAGACACTCAGACTAAGACAGAGGAATGAGCGGGAGTCAGTAACCTAATACATGAAATCCTTAGGTTTTATTGCTAATGCAAGAAGGCTGACAAGGAGAAATTACACCGATCAGCCATAACATTATCCTAATATTGTGTAGGTCTCCCTTGTGCCTCTGAAACAGGTGTGACTCATCAGAGAATGGACATGGGCCTTCTGAGGGTGTCCTGTGGTGTCTGGCAACAGAATGCTGTTAGTGAGGGTCCTTTGAGGGGAGGGACTTCTGTGGATCATCCCACAGATACTTGATCAGTTTGGGATCTAGTGAATTTGGAGGCCAGGTCAACACCTTGTGCTGTTCTTGTTTTTTTTTTAGTTGTTCCTAAAGCGTTTTTGTGTGTGTGTCTGTGTCAGGCTGCATCCTACTGGGGATGGCTGCTGCCATCAAGGAGTGTCATTGCTATGGGGTGGGGCTGCCAGGTCTGGTCTAGGTGGGTGCTACATGTCTAAGTGACATCCACATGAATGATGCCAGGTCCAAAAATTTCCCAGCAGAACACTGAATTATCACAAGATGGTTATTTACTTCTCCTGTCAGTGGTTTTAATGTTGTGGCTGACTGAAGCAATCAAACATCATTTCTGGTCAGGTCAACCTTGAAAGCTGGTTTAAAGCTGTGGCGGCCAAACTCTTGCAGAATACTGACGTTTTTGCTTTGAGGGTTAAAACCTCTTAATACTTGGTTTTAAGGTAAAGAATGTTATTCACTTCGCCTCTCAGTGGTCATAATGTTGTGGCTGATCGGTGTATATTGGCTGGTAAGAACAACAGCATCAAATTGAAGTCAGTGGGGCTGATGATCCCACAGCAGCTTAACTAAGAAAATGTGTTTTACACAAACCAAACCTCTTTCTGAATCAACACACGCTCTCAGTCCCTCTCTAACCGGAGGCCTTTTGATTATACATATTTGCAAAAAAAAAAAAAAAAAGGAAGAAAAAAAATAGGAGGGAGAAAGAAAAACAGGAGTCGCAAGATGAGTTCTTTGCTCCTCAATTCAGCTGGTCACGTCGATTAAGATGTGAACTTGTACAGTTCCAGCAGTTCACATTCAGCTCCGGGGCCTTATCTGAAATTAAAAAAGTCCCCTTCTCCACGGCTTTGAAGTTTTTCTAAACCACTCAAATACTTCCATTCGCAGAATGTGGAAGCGACAGCAAAGGAGGCTTTGATTTTTGGAGTCGGCTTTGCCTGTCACTTTGTGTTACATGCTGGCTGATCTAAGGGCTAAAATGGAGCGACATTGCCATGCTGTCAGCCTTTCCCACCCATCTATTTCAGACTCTGATTCAGCCATTATTGACTGCTGCACAGGGCCAAATGACTGGCAAACAGAGGAAGGCTCGGTGTGGCGGTGCTTTGAGTGTTTCTTGAATGTAGTTTTTCCCTTTTAATCGTACACCACATAAGGTGAAGATGGTGAAATGCATTTCACGAAATCAGGTCAATTTAGATTATGAGACAGAAAATATAAATGTCCGTCTCAAGGCTTAAAGGAAAACTACCTCAATGTCTCCTTTTTGTTCGGCATGCTCAAAAATAAAATTACTTTTCTTACTCTACCCTAAAGCTATACCTATTGGGAAAAATTGAAAATAGAAAAATTCTTCAAAAACCTACAAATGTCATCAAGAGCATTGAGGCTGGCAGTAGAAAGGGTTCCACCTTAAAGCGGAATTACCATTTTTTACAACTTGGACCTTATTTCTGGCATATAATACGATCGTTTACTCACCCATATAACTTTGGTGTCATTTGGAGTCGTTTGGACGATATTTAGAGCCGCGTATATCCATATAGTGGGAGTGACTGGGGCACCGAAACGCAGCCTCTAAATAACGCATTATCTGCAGCTAAACTCGTTCATTTCACAAATATTTTGTTGTAAGGACGTCCATCATAAAAAAAGTCGTCATCCACAACCTCAGAATTGTAAAAATATTCAGCCATGTTTCAAAAAACTAGCAGAAGCAAATTACAGGTAAACAAGCCGACCGTCGTGGATGTGCGCGGTGCTCGGAGATGACATCATCCAGGTCAGAGGTTAGCAGGTCAATCTACAGACCCCGGATGATGATAACAGGTAACTCCGGACTCAATGGGGAATAGCATCATAACAAAATATGAGTATCGTGACAGATAATGTGTTATTTAGAGGCTGCGTTTCGGTGCCCCAGTCACTCCCACTATATGGATATACATGGCGCTCTGCTGGATCTACAAATCTTCCGAACGACTCCAAACGACACCAAACTTATATGGGTGAGTAAACAATCGTATTTTATGCCAGAAATAAGGTCTAGGTTGTAAAAAACAGTAATTCCCCTTTAACACCGTAGCCTGACATGCACCTCCCCAGAAATGTAGCTATGTGCCGCCATGATGCAGACTACAAGAGCTGTGATTGGTCCGCTTGGTAGTAGTGTGTTTCCGCCTTAGTATTTCCGGCTGCTTCTCCATCTTCTGCAATTTCGGCGAAAGTTTCAGTCGCCATTGTTGAAAGAGAAGCAGGAAATGGAAACAAAATTAACCTGACTGGGTGGCGTTTTTACAGAGCGAGCCAGACTTATGAGTGTAAAAGTATAAATGACTCACACCGGCGAAGCCTACGTACGTACGTAGGTTACGGCGTCTATGCCTAAAAGAGCCATAACTAGTCATTTCAATGGCTAAAATATCACTCTGACATCATGCACTAATACTGTGCACATAGAAAGTCAGTCACATGATAAGTGACTGACTTTCTATGTGCACAGTATTAGTGCATAGTCAGGGTCAGATAGTGGCTAATATAAGCAGCTATGGTCGATTTACTAACTACCGTATATGAAAGCTTGGAAGCTTTGTGCAAGGCACAGTGATGCAACGAGAATAGCTAGGAAAATGTTGTTTGCACTCTTGTAAGAAGTAAAGACCTTGAAAGAAAACAGCATTTTTCAGCCTCAGGATTTACAAGGCTTGAGTACAGCTATAGATATTACGTTTACATGGACATGGAACCAAAAGTGAGTCATCTAACCACCTCAGTCAGAGCAGAATAGACCGACTGAATTTTCAAATGGATTGAAAAGGGTAGTGTAAATAACTCGGTAAATATAGTTCTGCATCTAGGGCTGAACCTCGATACTTTTTTGGTACCCACTGAAATATGTATGTTGCATCAATTAACACGGATTAAGTAACAAATTCTGTCTGTATCTGGCTTGGAGTGGCAGCATTACGTCTCCACATAAGGCAGGGTGATTTTTAGTCCGACTGCAACAGACACGTGTCAGTGGTCTCTTGTAATCTAAAATCTAGTGCCCAAGAAAGGTGTCCCAAGAAAATGGAGCAGAAGCTGGTAGCAGACCATAGATTTATATGCATCGTAACATGTGGGTAATGCATGTATTCCAACTGAAACGCAATCTTTTCCACTCCTCAACGCTAGGTGAAAAAAATACGTGCAAACATCAGGGTTTGAAAACGGGACACTCGCTCCACCTCCTAATGTGTGATATTTTTCTTCAAGGTAAGATTGCTGGAAAAGGCTAAATTTGATAATGATACGAAAATGCGTGTACTGTATATTCTCTGCAATTGGTACTGCAAGCTAAATGCACATAAGATTTAAGTCTGGCGTGAGTGGTGTGCATTAAGCTTGCAGTGAACAAGAAAGACAAATTGCAGTTCTACTAACAGCTATATGGATGCAACATAGGATGCAATCGGAAATTAGGCGGGGTACCACAGAGAGACATCATTCACACTCACACCTACGGCCAATTTAGAATCACCAATGAACCTAATGAGCATGTTTTTGGGCGGTGGGAGGAAGCTGGAGTACCTGGAGAGAACCCACGCAGACACAGGGAGAACATGCAAACTCCACACAGAACCTTCTTGCTGTGAGGCTCTGTCAGACATTTCTGTGATTAAAAAGTCGGAGTGAGAAGAGAGAGCAACGTGGCAGAACCACAAGTCAAATGCACCATGACAAAAGGCTAAAAGGTATCCCAGCCCAGGTCACGGCATTTTTGAATATTCATTAAGTGTAACAGGAGACGAGGTGAAATAAAAAACAACAACTCCCTAATCAGAAAGCGCCTGGTGGAGTGAGGGGAAGTGGGCGAGAAGCAGCTGATCCGAGAGGTCAGAGCCGTGCATTTGTCTTGTTCTTGCAGCCGGGGGTTGACTCACTATCAAAAACAAACAGCTTTAACACAGAGGATGGGTGTAGATCAGCTCCCAGCAGCCCTAATCACAACACCACATAGAGGCGAAAAACAGCCGGCTGCATCCTCCCAGACAACCAGGACACATCAGAGGTTCAATGCTACTGGAGACTTTATAGAATTAAGCCCGTATCACTGTTGTATCTATGTTTTTACCTCTATATATACCATCAAAATGAAACCTAACACCTCTGATAATAACTGTTACTTTGGTGTACCACTGTGATTGAAGCTACTCCATCCTTCTAATAATACATTTTGTCATAGTTACTGGAAAAACTACAGGGTGTTGGCACTCAAGGTTCATCCATGTGGTCCGAACTGAGGCTACCACTTATGGTCATGCAGGGTATGTGACGACAATCTCCCTAATAATTGGACTAGATTTACCCCTTCAGTGCAAACGCATTTCATGATGCCAATGGCCTCCTTTAGCAGGATAACACTTCCTGCCACGCTAAGTAGATCGCTCGGGAATGGTATGAAGAACACGACGAAGAGTCCAAGCTGATGACTTGGCTTCCGTGTTCCTCAGATATCAATTTGCCCAGGCAGCTTGGGGACGTGCCGACGTGCAGGCTTACTTTGCAAGACTTAAAGAATCTGGTAACATGAGAGGGGGTCAGAGCTGCTTTTGGAGGACGGACAGAATGGTGGCGGAGGTGGTTGGTGACCTGTTTGGGATGTCGACGGACACATTATCGCAGAATGTACATGATAGATTTGGACTTTGGAAATTGCTTGGTCACAGTAGCTTAGCTGCACATAAAAAAATAAATAAATAAATAAACTGTTGAGAGCAACAAGTAAAAAGAAAAATAGGTGAAGATAGTTAAAAAAATATATAAATAAAAATAAATAAATAAAATAAGAATAAAATACAAATAAAATAAAATAAAAATAAAATCTCGTAAAATAAAATAGCATAAGCAAAAATGTACAAATGTACAAAAATAGAGACAGACTCAAATATATATTATATAGACAGGAAGAATTAATAAGGTGCAATAATGTGCATTAACATTAATAAGATCTAGTAGATTAATGGTCCTAAATCAGATTTTAGCCAGTGTAATCTGTAGATATTTAGGCTTTTCAGAGAATATAGATTGAGAAGCTATCATTAAAATTAATGGGTTAATTTGCGGCATTGATTGCATCCTTGTTCATTAACTTGTGGAATAAATATAACGCTGACAAATTATTCAAAGCTGTGATTTATTTATTTTTTTATTTTTTATTTTTGGAATTCAATTCAAAGTCTAGCCGAGATTGATGATAACTCATTTTGAAGCTAAACTGCAATTACTTCACAATCAAACACTATTATACTGTGAATGCTTGTACGCGTCAGCTCGGGCGCAACGATGAACTCTGTTTAACGCATAAAAGAGAAGGAGGCCATCTAAAAACTCAAGGACAAAGGACCCAATAACTAATGTTATCTGCTCTGTTTTTGGCTGTGAGGTGAGCCACGGTGGCACCTTGCCATTCTGTGGCTGCCTCTCAGCCTGCGTTAGGGGAGAGATTTCCGACATGACTGACAGGGAATTGGCCGGATGAGATATGGCGCATTCTGCTTCTAACGTTGGGAATGTCTCCTTAGGTTTCAAGGGAAATGTTTCTGGCAGTTCCTCCTTCCTTCCAACACACAGCCTGGCCAGACACAGTCACGGGCAGCCTGGCTAAATCCAGACACCCGGAGTAAACAACATTTGTAATGGGATATTAGCCTGAGCTGTTCCCTCATTTGGAGTGTCTGTCTCATTTCATGGCTGACATCTGAGAGTTGCAGAGGTGTATTTTCAGGCAGCGGGCATCCACCTTAATCCGCTGGATCTAATCACTCCTGGCATCTGTCAGTCACACTCTGATGATGTGAGCCAAATGTAACGGCATCTGGACGGGGCGGCTGTGAGCGCGCAGGTAATGGGCGCCGCAGATGAACGCGATGTAACCTTTACCCCAGCGGAGAGCCACAAAACACACTCAGAGGTGGCATAGAGGACTTTGTAATGATATTCACAGCTACTCAAACAGACGCCGTAATGGGCTCTTTATATTCTCTGACAGCAACTGGCGCACGACGCGAGCCCTTTGTTGTCCCCCCGTGACAGCTAAGTCAGAGGTTGGAATTTACGCATGAATATTTATGAAGAAACGCCCAGACGGTAAATAATGAGCAACAAGTTTGTTGAGAGTTTCCAATTTGTTGTTTATACCTTGGCTCGGAGGGAGTACAGCTAAATAGATATTATGAATATTAAAGTATTTCTATAATCTCAGTCAGATGTGTTTGAACATTATGGTCCATAAAAGAACTAAAGGACAGTCGCTTGTAGCTTTAGCGGTCACCTACAGTATCTATAAATGTGTCTTCACCCCACTAGCCCTCAGAGTCATTCATTCAATTTCTGTAACCGCTTGTCCTCTGGAGGGTTGCGAAGGGGGAGGGGCTGGAGCCTATCCCAGCTGTCATTGGGCGAGAGGCGGGGTCCACCCTGGACAGGTCTCCAGTCTATCACAGGGCTAACACAGAGAGACAGACAACCATTCACACTCACAACTACGGCCAATTTAGAATCACCAATGAACCTAACCAGCATGTCTTTGGACGGTGGGAGGAAGCTGGAGTACCTGGAGAGAACCCACGCAGACACAGGGAGAACATGCAAAGTCCACACAGAAAGGACCAGTCGGCCAATTGATTAGAACCCAGAACCTTCTTCTGTGTTGCCCGCCCTCAGACTCCTCAACTTAAAATAGCCCAACCCACAACATATACCTGCATACACACTCATTCTTACTCTTGACATTCCCCTGGACTATGGTGTGTACTCTAGCGTACCATTTTATCTTTTGGTATCTGCGATGGCACGCGACTTAATAAAAGCAGCACTTTACAGATGCTTAGGAAACAAAACAGATCTTTGCTAATAGTTGCCACTTCCTTGCGTTGGTCAAACTGACGCTATTTTCCTGTGGGTACAGAAAGCGCCAACTTGCGACTTTGGAGCCAGAGTCCTAGATTGGAGCCCGAGAGGAAGCACACCTCCTCTAAACTCACTTGTGTTTTCGTTTAATTGATACTACGCTCTGCTCAAACTACAAAAAAAAAAAAAAAAAAATTGCTGTGTATTTTAGTGTTTTAGTTTGCCGCAAGTCCCATCCACTAACATGGAGGGGGTGGAGCTTATGACCTATACTGCAGCCAGCCACCAGGGGGAGCTCTACTTGCTTTGGCTCCACTTTAGAGGAGCTGTTGCGCCGTCCATCTTTATACTGTCTATGGTCAAGAGACCACCTTAGCAGATATTGCCCCTTTAAATCAGTTTGAAAATATAGCACAAAAGTATTACCTTATTCAGTTCTTATCGGTTATGCCAATACTAGTAAGGGTGCATCTGTTTCGTCCCAATAAACCTGAATATACGACAATAAAGAGCTATTTTCAGCCTCATGAAGAACAAGTACTGCAGTAGATCACATGACCACAGAGCTCTGGTCATTATATAGTCGATCTGGGATTGCATAAATATATAAGAGAAGATGCTGCCTGAGTCTTTAGAAACATCTGTGGCAAGTGCAGCAAGATAATAAGCCCAAAGCCATCTCAAAGCTTTGCAAAAAAAATAAAAAAACAGTGCTGACTGTCATGGACTTTCCTCTATAGTCACCTGATTTCAACCCCACTTACTTATTATTCATAGAACCACTTGAAGACTCAGAAAGCCAAGTATTCTCGACGCTGACAAAACACTTCTTTTATTTGTTCTGAGCGGTGAAACACATTTTTTTTTTCATATACGTGGTTTATTTGCATAGCATTCATGTTGCTTCTCTTTGGAGGATGGATAAAAACTCAGCAACAAATGTGGAAAATCAGGTGATCAGACATTTTTAGACACAAACCGACAGGTTAAACTCACCTTGGAAGAGAAACGGAAGACGGACAGTAAAAGGATTATACTTTAGTAAGTGGACTGTGACATAATAATAACAAAAGTAAGAGTTTTAATAAATCAAAAAGGTTCTTATTAAGAAATAGACTTTGCCGACTCATGCAATAGATGTGGGGACATCTGTGGGTGTTACAGACAGTTTAGGCTTCTGCGTCAGTTTGACCATATCCTGCAGACCTTATGCAGACCCTAGCGTCGTAGCCTGACATGCGCCTCTCTAGAAATGTAAGTACGAGCAGTGGCGACAAAGGCCGCAAGAGCTGTGATTGGTCTGCTTGGTTGTAGCGTGTTTCCACTTTAGTATTTCCGGCTGCTTCTACATCTTCCTCAATTTCCGAATTGATTGTTTTGGATCAATAAAGATGGAACACATGGAGGAAAGTTTAACAGAGGAGGTTCGGAGATACAAACATTTGTATGACTCGTCTACGGCGCAAAATTAACCTCACTGGCAGAAAAAGTCACAGCGCTGACTAGTGTTTGGGTGGCGTTTTGACAGAGCGCGACTGACGAGCGCACAAGTATAAATGGCTCACACAGGCGTAGGCTATGAGCCTAGATTACGGCGTCTATGTCCTGCAGTACCTTAACTGAGCCTTTACCCATCAGAAACTCTGACAGATGTGCCTATTAAAACCTCAACCTCTCACCAGTCCTAGTAGATGATTGGCGAAACATCTTCAAGAAACTCTTTTTTATTTTTGGACATATCGTATCTTGCCTGGATGACTGAGAACCATCACAGACACACATAACTGTTATTCTCTGCAAAGAAACACAGCGTTAGCTACCACATTCAGAGAATTTCTCCTCTTTGTCTTTTCTGCTCTCTTTTTTCCCCCCTCTCTCTTCTCCATCCTCGTATCCTGAAAATTCACAACCGCTCCTGCTGGGACAATCAATCCTTAATCAGCCCTCCCCGCTGCATCCAGTGAGACGACTCAATCGGCGCTAAAATATGCTAATCTTATTCCTCAGATGATTACGCCATGGAGTCAACATTGATCTTCCATGACCTCAGAAAAACACAGGCCCTCCAGTCAAAAAGACTGATGGTGATGTCTTTGTGTGTGTGTGTGTGTGTAGTGGGGTGATGCCTCCGCTGTGGATCAGTTAGTGTTTTTGGGGGGGCTGAACCGCTGTGATCTATTTCAGACCAACGAGACAGCGTGCAGGCACAGGGGACTGATAAAGGGTACGCGTTGTATACCGGCGTAGGACTCTCGCTATGAATGATGAAGCCAGAGCATTTTAATGGCAAACTGTCTCTGTCGGGGTGGAGAAACATTTAGATCATCACGGGACTTAAAAACCCTCCAGATGAGTGACATTTGTCCAGGGTTAGCACGGTTTCCTCCTTGAACATGGGAAATATACCACATACCATAAAGACTCACTGAGAAAGATGATTTTGAGGTGGAAAGCGCAGGATGGAATTTCATGCAAAGTCACATTTGGTGGAAGAAAAACTAGGTCAGGATCAGCAATGTGATTTGGACTTATTACATGAGTATCTAATGTCTAATTTAATCCCCAATCTAGCCAGTGAAATGAAGAGGAGCTGTCATCACCATCACCAGGCTTTGCCTTCTGCAGGGCTGAATTAGAATTCTTGCCAAGTAGAAAACTCCTACAAGTACTGGTATTAAATATGATGGGCCTCCCACTCTACAATTTGTACAGTGCTCTCGTCGAGGGATCCCGTGTCAAAATCTAGTTTAACCTACACAGATCATGCATAACATTATAACCACGTACAGGAGAAGTGAATAACATCGACCGTCTTGTGACAATTCATTGTTCTGCTGGGAAACTTTTGGACCTGGGATTCATTCATGTGGATGTTACTTAGACATGTAGCACCCACCTAGACCAGACCAGGCACCCCCACCACATAGCATTGACACTCCTTAATGGCAGCAGCCATCCCCAGCAGGATGCAGCCTGACACAGGCACAAAAACTCAGAAAAATATGAAGACCTGGCCTCCAAATTCACTAGATCCCAAACTGATCAAGTATCAAGGTGATCCACAGAGGCCCCTCCCCTCAACCCCCTCACCACATGACACCCTCAGAAGGCCCATGTCCATTCTCTGATGAATCACATCCGATTTGGAAGCACAATATTAGGACTGCAGAGGTTGGCTCACATCCTATATTTTCATAGAAGACTGCCGGCATGAGAGTCTGACAGTGTTTTTCTACACTTTTCTCAGTGTATATTAATCGTATTCCATGATTTAGTTCCCGTTTCATATTACTTATATTCCAGAGCCTGTTCTACATTAAACACTTTTACATCCCTACATTAAATGACCTACTTTAACTCACTACAGGCAGCAGATGCCAACGTCACTCCCCATAAACTGCACCGCACATAGCCCTTGGCCTCCTGCAAGTGCATATATTGCTTTAGCATTTAAATTGAACCAGGGATGAATTAGTTCTACAATTTGTCGGGATTCAGCTGCAGGGGCCTCAGCCGTCTGCAAAAGGGCAGTTGGTATTCCTTGTGCGCGTGGGAGAAGTTGTGAGCTTTCCCTGGGTCCTGCAGTCGCACTCGTCCGAAATATGTAAACATGTTTTTGCTCAGATCTGGGCGGCTGGCTTTTCGCTGAACAGCAGCGATCTCGAGTGTTGCTGCCGCTCAAGCTTGCATCCCACCTTCGTTATGTTGGCAGTATAATGACCAGCCCCCCGAGGCCTACTAATCAGATCTATTTCTGTGTGCAAGCTCGAGCATGGGCGGCACCTGTTGATATCCGAGCCCGCACTAGATGGCAGTATGACTCAAGCCAAATCTCAAACACCGCCGCCTCCCCCTCCTCCCCTCCTCTTGCAGCCGAACCCGGTGCTCCTCTGCGTGGAAGCTGCAACCAGCCTCTTTAATGGAATGTCAAGAAAAGGCAGCATTGTGCCAGCCCGTGTGAAATACAGAGTGAGTTTAAACAATCCGCTTCCCCCTCCGTTTCAAAAAGCTGCGCCGAGGCTGCGATTCGGAGGGTGTTCTCAGTTCACTTTCAGTAATTCCCATAAACTCCCTGTGGTTTCCTGTTCAGTGCTGCAACATTGCTCGCCCCTCACCGAGGGCATGACGAGCAGGTTATTCCCTGGAAAGAATTTCTATTGTTAGACTTAGAGTAGCTGCATTTGGTAAACACTGTTCAGCTTGCAGTGTCTAACGCACGCCCATACATGAATATAATCTTGTTCACGTACAGTTTCTGTATTCTCAGAAAGAGATCTTGGCGTCACTCGACATTTCTCATCTCGTCCATCACGTCCCATCGCCGCGCCCTTGCTGCAGAGGACAACGATTTCGGTGTGATTGAATGTGACCTTACATAATCGTACTGTCATTGGGCTGAAGCAACGTGCACGAGCTCATATGTGACAAATATATGGGAAACAATTAGGGCGCCTATCCTGTGGACCCGGGCCACGTGGCTGTGGCTCGAGTCGCAAACACGATGCATTTAGACTTGACCTGACATGGTTCTCTGAGCTGGGTTCTGCTCAAGGTTTCTTCTTTTTTTTCCACCTTACTGCTTGTTCTGGGGGTTTCAAGCTCCGAAACAGCGTAGAAAGGAAATTACACTGGACGGACTCATTCTCGAGCGCCACTGAGTCATGACTTCCTTCCCTTGGACTTGAGCCTTTTGACACACGTATTATTAAAACTATTATTACGTGAAGTAATAGGAATTAAGACTATAGGCTTTGGGGCTGTGCTAAGAGGGGCAGTAGTGGAGTAAGTATTCAGATCCTTCAGTAGAAGTGCGCTGCAACACGCTGGGAAAATAATTCAAAGAAAGGCAACCGGACTTGGAGAGTTTCTTTAAGACGTTTCACCACTCATCTGAGAAGCTTCGTCAGTTCTAAGGGACTGGTAGGGAGTTGAGGTGGAAAAATATTCTGTTACAAGTAAAATTCATGCATGTTATATGTTACTTCATTATGGATTAATGATCTGATTATTTACTTTAATTTATAAGATAGTGTCATGGTGAGATATGCACCCACAGTTCCCAGAGCCCAAAGTGACACCTTCACATGCTTGTTTTGTCCGACCAATAGTTCAAACACATTTTCTTTTTTTTTTTTTGAAAATACATATAAAATAATTAAAGTGATTAAAATAAAAAGCAATAAATCATCAAAATGTGTGCAATGTAGGCTTACATCAAAAGGAAATGACATTACATCGAGTGAAAGGTGTTGAAAATTGACGTTAAAACACAAAAAGAAAAGAAAATCTTGAAATAACATTGCATATTTATCATATGCAACTCCATTGCATTTGCATATATGCACGTTGGCTCCAAGAAAGGATCTGCACATGTGCTGCCATATGAGAGTAACGTCAATCCCAGCAGCATTAATGCACGGCTCTCTGACGTATCGGAAAACATCTGCAATTAAAAATACTCTCTCAGAATCTTATGCATGATATTTTTATGGTTAGTGTTAGAGAAAGAAAATCGCCTCAGGAAACATGTTCACTGCACATCGACCAGGTTCAAAACGGTTAATAAATGTATTTAAACGATGCAAAATGCATGATTGCAGCCTTATTACAGCTGCAAGTGCTCATAAAAGAAGACAAACAAAACTGTCCTGTTCTCTCTTTACTATTGACGCCGTTATTGTCCTATTTATTATTGATAGTCTGCTTATAAACGCCAACTGGAGATGAGGTGGATATGATGTTATGTTGATGAATTAAACACACACGTTCCAATCTCTCCCATGTACCAGGTGCTTTTCTGGTTCCTATCAGTGTGAATGAGACATTCAAGGGCATTTTTTCTGCCAAAGCAATGATCACGATAATAAATGATAATCCATAACGATAATTATTGTTTATGTAACCGCTGGGCTTCTGCGTTGTGTCGGATTAATGACGACTTGACACGCCGCTAGCTCTCTTGGAGGTGATCTCCATTTATTCTGGCAGCTGGCGGATTTAAACAACGACAAGAAAAACCACCAGGTAATTCAGCTGCCTGCTCCTGGTCCTATGTGAGTAAAGCAAATATAAGTAGACGGGAGGAAAGTTAGTTTAAGATGGCAAAGGTTACTCTTGCATTACCAACATACCACGATCTTTGCACGGTAAGGCCGAACCAGATGTAATAATGATGATTACAGCAAAAATATACACAAATAAAAAAATCAGGAGAATGAAAAGGGGAGACGGGAGAGCTTAATATATTTAGGTAGGTTTTGTTGGAGGCCTGCCAGATGAGACCAACAGCCATATTTTTAACAAAATTTTTAAAAAAGCCATTCCAGGTCTACGTCGCTCACCATCTCCTGGACCACGGGAGGCTGTTCTCCTCCTCACAGTGACAAGTCCGGGTGGGAGTAAAGCTTAGCGCGAGGCTTTCTGCTGGATCAATGCTCCGCTTTGTGTCTCCCCGGTGTTATCGAGTTTCCTGTGTGCGCTGGCCGGCATGGTGTATTGTCTCCTTAACTGGCTTCACTCTGCCGTGGGTTAATGGAACAAGCGCCGCTAGAAAAGCAGTGCTGGTGGCACACTTGACCTCTCTCCATACTACAAGTCTGCGGCTGCTGGGAGGTGTTATTTGAGTGCATTTACTTGTAGTATATGCAAAAACAACCCTAAAGAAAGGCAACTGGAATTTGTTACTGGAGTTTGTTAAAGACGTTTCATCCAAGTAGCTTCTTCAGTTTTGAAGGACTGGTGGGGGAGACTCAAGGTGTGAACTGGGGTGAAACTTCTAGATAGCAAGTTTTGAATCACTAATGCATCCAATATTGGCCGTGGTAGGAATCTGGAGCGTGTGGAGCTTCTCCTCTCTGTTTAACAGTAACTGTGATTTTCTGGCACAGAGCTCTTGCCCTCTAATTTCCTATCTACTACTAGTCATGCAATTCTGTGCTATTACTGTATAGCATGTTAACTGCTGCGTGTCCCTACCCTCCCCTCCTCCTCCTTCTTCTTGTGAGTATCTCTGGCCTGGAGTTGTGTGTTTCCTGTGGAGCTCCATACTACATCTGTTGTCGTGGTCTCATCAACCAGCCCAGTCTTCATGGAATCCTGCAGTTATCTACTCCTACCTGAATGAACAATTCTCCAACCTGCCTGTGATTCCTCTTACATTTTCAAACTGTCATGTAACATCATCAGTTTGTATCATAAGATTCCACATGTACGCTTTAGTCAGATATGTGTATCTATGACAGATGTATGTTTATCTTGCTGTTCTCTTCTCTCTTTTTTCTGTCTGTATCCGGCTGGCCTTAGGCAGATGGGTCCCTCCATATGAGCTGGGTTCTGCTCAAGGTTTCTTCCTGTTAAAAGGGAGTTTTTCCTTGCCACCGTCGCCTTCAGGCTTGCTCTGGGGGTTTCAGGCCATGTTTTGTAAAGCGTCTTGAGACGATTTGTATTGTTATTGACGCTATATAAATAAAATTGAATTGAATTATTGTTTCGATAAACAGCTGAAATAACACAAACCTACCGTATATGAGCCTAGCACTACACTGCATACACCGATCATGCATAACATTATGACCACTGACAGGAGAAGTAAATAACATTGACCATCCTGTGACAATTTAGTGTTCTGCTGGGAAACTTTTGGACCTGGCATTCATTCATATGTATGTTACTTAGACATGTAGCACCCACCTAGACCAGACCAGGCACCCCCACCCCATAGCAATGACACTCCTTGATGGCAGCACCCATCCCCAGCAGGATGCAACCTGACACAGGCACACACACAAAAACGCTTTAGGAACAACAAAAAAAAAAAACATGAAGAACAGCACAAGGTGTTGACCTGGCCTCCAAATTCACTAGATCCCAAACTGATCAAGTATCTGTGGGATGATCCACAGAGGCCCCTCAACCCATAGGGTCCAAATCCCCCCACTAATAACATTCTGTCATAAGATGCTGCATTAGAAGGAGGAAAAATGGACAAGTGGAAGGAGTTGAGCGACTCTGAGAAGGGCAACACTGTGTTGGTTTGACGACTGGGTCAGCGCATTTCCAAAACTGCTGCCATCGCGCAGTGCTCCCGGTCAGCACGGACTCCCGAAACAAATTGCACAGTCGATTCTGATCATGGTTTATTGATGCACGTGGGGAAAGAAGGCTGGCTTTTGTGGTCCAGTCCAACCGACAAGCTACTGCAGCTCAAATTGCCGAAAGAGGTTATGCTGGTTCTGACAGAAAGGAGACAGAACACACAGTGCGTCACAGTTTGTTTTGTCCTTGCTGACCCCCGGCAAATGGTTTTATATTTATATAGCTCTTTTCTGGTACTCAAAGTGCTTTACGGTCACAATGTCACATCCACCCAGTCGTTCATACAAGAGTGACAAGCAGTGGCAACAACCTGTGGTTAAGTGTCTAGTGAAAGTTTATTTCGGGCAATTTGGATTCAGTTCTGGAATTCATTTCATTAAATTACTTATTTTCAATTTTCACTTTCATTTATAATTTAATATGCGAGTTTTTTTTTTTTTTTTCTGTTGCAGATTTCGTATTTTTATACATATTTGAATCTTGTTTTTTCACTTTCAGATCGTAATTTTTGTTTCAGTTTCACTCTTTTGGCCTTGTGTGGGGGCGTGGCCTTAACTGAGAGCGACGTGGAATCATGAGTGACAGCATGGCAAAGACGACCGAGGGCCTTCCTCAATCAACTGGATATTCCTAGATATATGACTCAACACTTTTAAAATCATATTTTCGTGAATAAACTGTTCCATTTAGCAAAGTAAGACATTTTTAAACAGTGATTCTGAGAAATGATTCAAAATATTATAATGATGGGTAATTGTTGTAACATTGGGCCATACCAAAACGCAATAGTTATGTTGTAATAGGCCTAGGCAGCTGGGGGACGATGCACTGAGCACATGTCCTCTACTCTGTTCTCTCTGGCACCGGGCTCCTATCCTCTAATTCCTCTAATTTCTTCTCTATTACTACTCCTGGAATTTTGTGGTACTACTGTATAGCATGTTAACAGCTGTGTATTGCTCTCTCCCAGGGGTTTCAGACCAGATTTTGTGAAGCGTCTTGAAACAATTTGAATTGTTATTGACGCTACATAAATAACACTGAATTGAATTGAAACCTAAATGGACATTTGTCAAATCTGGAAATAGCTTTATGCCATTAGCCATTTTAAACTCATTCCAATGTCCCCAGTTTTTGCCTGATATATATATATTGTCGTATTCAACATTAGTCTTAGTCAAGCTGCAAAGAACCTCTTTTAGGGAAGAAAGCAAGAACAAGAATGCAAGTCTCTCTGTGTTACTGGACTGGTGACCTGTAATGAGATCATCAGTATCATTCACTTCACCAGCTGGTGGTTTTAACGTTGTGACTGACTGGTCTACAGTATAATATACAATATGTACAAAGTAGGTCAGACTTCAATTTGATTTAATTGCTTGACATGCAAATACTGGGGTTTACAGGGGAGGGGCTTATATATTAGTCATAATTTTCTTCTGCTGTGATTGTACAATAGTGTATATACAGATCTTTTTTTTTGTGTAAAAACTGAGACAAACATAACTCATCAAAGCCAAAACATGTGTGTGAAGAGATGATTTATGTTGTTGAAATTAAACAACGCTGCTGAGGGGCAAATGCATTTCTCAGATGCATCTCGACAATGAGGAACTTCTGTTTATTTTGGCCCGGGAGCTTCAGCCCTTGTGACTGGAGGCGAGTGTGTGTCTGCTCTGCATGCATGACTTATTTAACGTACAAGGCTTTATTTGAGCTACTGCCTGCAACAAACTAGTTAACAAGCAAGACTCTGATGGAAACATTCAGTGATGACAATCATTAAAACACTTTTTTTGCATTTTTGCAAGATGAGAACACATTGTAATGAATTCATGGGTGATTCTGTGAGACCAATGTTTGGGGGAACATTGGAAATGTTAATTTCATTGCATAACTTAAAATCAGAATGATGAGCCTCCACCTAATCATTTGATGGAGGTGATTAACTGTTCTATATATACACATATATATTTCACCCTGTGGCTGAGAGAGAGTGGAAGATGAAGAGCAATTTGGACACAACATTATTAGCTGGTAAAGGTCAGCTCCCTGAAACGCCTATAAACACCTTGCTTAAAAGCATTGATTACTGAGTGGCCTGTGTTCCTGTGGATGAGCAACAAATGAAATGAAGCCTTTGGAGCGAGCCCTGCCAGACAACTACAGTACCGCTTTGCAATCTGCTAGTCTGCCAGCTGAGTTCATGTTTTGAGGTTACATAATGGGAGGTCAATTTGAGCTTTAAAAGTCTCAGTTTCTCATCGTTTCTCTCTGCTGGTCACCTCACTTCACAGTCACACGTTTCTTCAAGAAATGTCTTCTTGTGAAATGGGGACTGCAACTATACACTGCAGCAGAGGCAGACCCCAAGAACTGTGATTGGTCCATATGGTAGTAGCGTGTTTCCGCTTTAGTATTTACGGCTGCTTCTCCATCTCCGCAGTTTTTTTTTTTTTTTTGCATCAATAAAGATGGAACACATTGAGGAAAGGTTAACTGAGGAGGTTCGGAGATACAAACATTTGTGTGACTTGTCTTTGGGGGAAATTCCAGCGAAATTTCAGTGAAAGTTTCAGTCGCCATTGTTGAAAGTGAAGCAGAAAGTAGAAACAAAACTTAACCCGACTGGCAAAAAAAGAAGCAGTGCAGACTAGTGTTTGGGTGGCATTTTACAGAGTGAGCCAGACTGACGGGCTCACAAGTATAAATGGCTCACATCGGTTCAAGGTTCAAAAAAGGCAACTGGACTTTTTTGAACCTTTTTTGGATATACCATGACCTGGATGACTGAGAACCTTCACAGACATATTTACAATATATCCCTTAAATGATAATGATGGTCTATGGGGCATGCTAGCTTTGCACACCTCCCGTGAAGCCCTTGAAGAGATTTTGGGAAAGAAGGATTTTCCCAAAATGCTTCATATTTCTAAATGAATCAACGAATGAATTGGTCTGACTCAACTGGAATGGCCACTTTGCCGATCGAGCTCTGAGAGTTCCCCCGCCTCACCTTGGTTTGCCTTGTTTTCTAGAATATAGTGTTTTGTCCTTGTCTCATGTCTGTGTATTTTAAATTTTTTTAAACATAGATACCAGACATTTAAGGCTCACTTGTTGAAATCTTTTGAATTCTCCACCACTCAGCAGGTTGACCAGCTCATCTATCTACAAGCACTCAGTGAAGAGCAAGTCGTCTGAATTCTTGGGCAGGATGCTGGATCTCCTAGGAGCCAACCAAACCGTCACCGGCTGCTGTGCTCTGGCCAAGGAGGCTCATGAGTTTATCCTGGCTGCTCGACAGCGCTGCGTTGTTTGTCTTGCCCGAGCTGTTGTGTTGGCACCACCGGCTTGCCAAGGCTGTTTGCCTCGACCTGGACAAGTTTACCGTCATGCAGAATTCAAGAATGTGGCGGTGTCATTCGCTACTCAAACACCACCTGATGGAACCTGAGTGGTGATTCCAGACCACGGACACGTGCTTTGTCATTGAGTAAAGCTGCAAACTGGAGCACATTTCTGCCGAACACCTCAAGTCGGCTCAGCTAGATTTGGAACGTATGGTTGGCCCACATGTGGCACAGCCCACATGGGGTGGGAGGAAGTCCTTCTCACCTTCCCACTTTGCAACCAAACATTTTGAGAGCTCACATGAAGGACTGGCTTAGAATATGAATTTGGGAAAATCAAAATACCAACATACTAGAACCATAACATAAAGGAAGCGGTTACAAGGTTGTCAGTGCGCTTCATTTGTTAAAAGATAAAAGCTCATCATATTTAAATAAACTGTGCTATCTTAAATATAGCTGTGCAACAAAAGCATCACTAACAGTCCTCATCAGGCTCTTTTCTTATGTACAAACAGGATAATGTTCATTCATTGATACATTCATTCATTTTCTGTAACTGCTTGTCTTCTGGATTGTCGCGGTTGGGGGGCTAGAGCCTATCCCAGCCCAGCTGTCATTGGGCGAGAGGCGGGGTACACCCTGGGCAGGTCGCCAGTCCATCGCAGGGCTAACACAGAGAGACAGACAATGGTTCATACTTAAAATAGATTGTTTTTTACAACATCTTAACAAACCAAACCTGACTTTTCAACTGTGTAAATGAGCACCATGTCTGTCCCAGATTTATAAAGGCCAGTGTTTCTGTAACATCCTTCCATTGGTGCCCTGTGGTATTGGTTTTTAAGGTTTTGTCAGAATCAAAGACACATTTCTCCCATTCACTGCAGGTTTATCATGCAGCCACATTTAGTTTTAGACTTTTACATCCATATCACTGAAGTCACGTAACTACCTATTACCTGCCTGTTGGCTAGTACTTTGTTGGCGACGTCACTGGACAGACTGTGGGTGACATTAGAGGGTAAATTGTGCATTCTTCACATCGCTCAAAAAGAAAAACTCAAATGAATCAAACAAACTCCACGTCACCCAGCCAGCCAATGTGAAATTCATCTTCAGCATGATAATGGACCTACACCTGCTTCAGAAAGTGTGAATTGTTGGGTTTGTCATTGTCCAGTGTCATTCACCCTGTCGTATTCCTGCAAATTGTTGCTGAAGTAAAAGCTGTTTTGCAGCAAACTCACTTCGAACAATCAAAGGTTCCCCTGTCACACACACACACACACACATTTGCTTAGTTGACACATGTCGGCTGATTTCTCGGTGCAGGGGTTGCTGTGGTATATGTGGCGTCTGTTGCCGTGTGTGGGAGGGGCGAGTAAAACGAAACATCTGTTATGCTGCTGTATAATCGGCGTAGCAGCGCAGGCCGCCCACGACATGAGAAAACTTGGGAGAGGAGAATGATGGCGGGGTTCAGCTTTGCATCACATCACATCCACACTGAGCCGTTGACGAGTTTTATGACCCCAAATGGGGCTAAGATAAGAACGTGGGACTCACTTTGAGGGATAAGAGAGCGCCAGTTCACATGAAAAACAGCTGTTATTGTTGTCCACTGTTTGCTGTTATCCTCACAACAGCAGGCTTCGTTGGTATCCCTGTCTCACAGTCTGACTTGATGATTTCCACTTGGTTTGCACCAGTGTTCATTTTGTCAGCCATTTTTGTCATTTTTGTCTTTAACAGTTTTAGTCTAGTTTCAATCGACGGAAACTCGTTGCATTTTTGTCAACTTTTAATTACAACATTTAGTCAAACTGCAACTTACAACATTGTATTTGGCAGCTACTTTATATGTCGTCTTTAGACAAAATAGAAAACATATTTTCTGAAACTTTCAATTAAAGTGCAGTAAACGCAGATGTTCGGAAGCAGTACGATGGCTGAACACATATTCCCCAGATAACTTGTCTGCCAGTATATTTGAGAGGACAGTACTCCTAACTGTAGTTATGATAATTCAAGTATAAACACAATGAAGCAAAATAACATCTTAAATCTTGGTGGGCTACTGTCAACTGTCTGAGATAATCATAACCTGCTCCGAGTAGCATCAGGCAAACAAACACCAGGGCTACAGTGAAGAAGGCACAACAGCAGCTATACTTCTTCAGACTGCTGAAAAAGGCCAGACTCAGACGTCAGCTCCTCACCCAGGCCTACAGAGGACTCATTGAGAGCATTCTCACTAGCGGCATCACGGTGTGGTTTGGAAACACCACCAGGGCCGAGAGAAAGGCTCTTCAGCGAGTCATCAAGAATGCAGAGAGGATCATCGGCTCCAGCCTCCCCTCTATGGACACACTCTAGGCCCAGAGCATCCTCGGCGACCAACGCCATCAAGCTCACCATCTGCTCAGGTGGAAGGACTCAAGATACAACCTGAGACATCACAGGCCAGAGGTGCAACGGTTTCTTTCCAGCCACTATCAGGATGACAGCCAAGGACATCAGTGCTGGAAGGAATTACCATATCCCCCACCTCATTCACACCATGAACACTTAACACCTCTCTACAAACAATCACACAGACTGGACTTTCTCTCTGTTACGCACAATTGTCACCACAATGTGAAAGTATATATATATAAAAAAAGAAATATAAAAGTACACAGTAGGAAATTGCACATTTGTTTTTGTGCAAAGTGTTTATATTTTAGTAATAATAGTGTGTATTTAGTACTTATTTATTCCAGGGAAATACTGTACAATGGTTCTACGGAGGCAGCTACAGAAAAAAAAAAAGAGAAGGTAAGGTATGATGGGGATGACCTATATCATGCTCCGAGTGATGGGTGCTTAACATGTGTTTAGGTGCTTGTCTGAAGATCTCTGATGATCTCTGATTACATGTTAGTGTGCGTGTGCGGGCCATGTTCCTAGTGGAATATCAGCATTGTGGGCCTCACAATGTTTTGAGGATCAAAAGACTATAAACGTTACAATCAGGTTTTGCTTAGGATAAGGGGCTTTAGAATGCATTATGTCAATGGAGAGTCCTTTCAAAGACAGATACACCAGTTCGTGTGTGCGTTTGTGATCCGTGCGTGCTCTCATGTGCGCCACGGTGTGCCAGAGTGTAATGGTGCCAGACCCTCCAGCTACAGGCTACAATCCAAATGAGATCTGAGGAACTGTATGTCAAGCCAGCTATTCATCAAACATAACAGCAGCGAGACACAAGATTGAACGGCGGCGATAGCATCTTCAATCATCGAGCATAGGAGGCCACTTCGTAGGTTTCTCCTCCTCAACGTATGACGGGGAATATTATAATGTGTGAACAGATATCCGAGGGGGCGGTGGTGCGTGATAGTTCCGCGGTAAGTGGCGGTTCAATATGGCATCCACGGAGGTGCACTGGATATTGTGACGTATTTAAAATAGGGAAATAAGCTTAAGAGCGCCGCTCCTTATTGACATGCAACAGCCCCACATCCAATACTGCCCACCCAATCTTTTTTTTTCCAGTATACTCACACTGAAGCAATTATTTTCTGTGTAATGGTTGTTGGGAAATGATGAGATTAAAATAATATACAAAATCAAGCTCATGTGTGATGTAAGTGTTGAGGTTTAGAACCAGTTGAATATGATTCCTGTCTACAGTGATCATTTCAAAGACAGCTCTCCCGGGAAAAAGGTCAAAAATAATTGTATTTTATGTCAAATCTCCCCACGCATTTGCATGAAGTTGAAAATAGTGATGGTAGTTGCCAGTTCGCAACAGCCACGACCGAACTGAAGAGCGCTGGGACCGTCGCTGAACAAATTGCTGGTTTCTGGTGTCAGAATCAGTCAATCCAATGAATATAATGGCAACAAGCTTGTTCCAGACTCAGAGCCGGCTAACCCTGTCACAGCTTTGCGACGAAAATGCAAGGGGAGCCATCTTTATTTAAATAACTGCACTTTTCTATGACATGACAAGCCAACATGACGGCTATTAAATAAACGGCATTCACTCACTGCAGTACATAAGGAAAAACGCATTTGAGCAGTGATGCATGTCAGCTTTGGAATAAAATCTATGAACCAAAGTCAAATAAAAAGTGACCTTTCACAGCACTATATTTGCCATTTATGTTTTTCTGTCTCCATCAGACAGATGTGTCCCCCACTGCTACACTTTAGAAATGATCCAACAACTAACCTACATGATGACCTGCTGGATTAGCTATGATTGCTGCTTGACGTGGAGATTAGGCCTCCGGTGTTCGCCGTCGTTAGACTGTTGGCCCTGGAGAGTTTAAAGTGGTGTACGAGGACGGTCAGAGGTTCTGTGCAAGGCTCAAAACAAACCGTGGAAGGATGGCTTCCTGTACATCATGCTCTCCTGTTTAATGCCACTACTACTCAGGGTTTAGCGTCTTGCTTAATAACACTTTGGCATGTGTTCCATGTATCGGGGATTGAACCTTTAACCTTATGGTTTGTGGACAACCCGCTCTACCTATCTACCTACTACGTACCTTTTCAATATTTCCCTCTCTCCATCTCCCAAAAGCATTTTATCATTTATTTCACATTCTCTTAGCAGCCTTGATGTGTCTTGATGTGCTCTGGTTGGGAATCTGTCTATATTGCATGCAAGAGTAAATGTAAGACGTCGCTAGTGTGTACACCCTTCTGCCTCTTGTGTCACCTCTTGAAGTACACAAGAGGCAGAAAGGGCGGACTGGAACTAGCTTGCTGACTTTATTAGATTTGATCCTACGAACTCACTGAATCTTTTATGGCAGCTGTTGTTATCCGTGCTACACACACATCTTTTCTACTTCTATTTCACTTCACCTGTCAGTGGTTTTAATGTTGTGGCTGATCAGTGTAGCTACTACTTTGCGAATGTTTGGGATTGATGTAAAGCTGCTTAAAGGCAACGTACTCATACAACGCACTCGACCCCACGTCACGCTCTCTAAAAAGACTCCGGTTGATTCAAAATGCCGCAGCGGGAGCATTGACAGGAATTAGCAAGACAGATTATATTTCATTTAATTTTAGCTTCTCCTCTTTGGCTCATAAAAAAAAAATAATAAAAAAAATCTGAACATAATTAAATCATTCTCCTTTCATACAAAGACCCTTAAAGGCCATGCTCTATCGTATCTCAAAGACCTCAAAGTACCATATCACACCAGTAGATTCTTTCACTGTCAAAGTAAATGGTCTTGAATTTATGTAGTACTTTTCAACCTAAGGGTACTCAAAGTGCTTTGCAGTCAAAATGCTTGTTCAAACACACATTCACACACCAGCGCCATGCACTGGGAGCAGCTTGGGTTCAGTATCTTGCTCAAGGACTCTTTGGCATGTGGTCAATGTGCTGGGGATCAAACCGCTAACCCTCTGGTTTGTGCACAACCTTCTCTACTACTACCCATTTCCCCCTGTCCATCTCCCAAATGCATGCAAACGTCCTTTCCTAATTTATTTCACATGCTCCTGCAAGCCTTTATGTGTCCTGACGTGCTCCGGTCGGGAATCTGTTTATATTGCGTACAAGAGTAAATGAAAGGCTTTATTAAAAACCCACTCACCCAAGGCCAGTGTCTGTGGATACTGTATTTCATAACAACAACCAGAAGGGTAAAGTCTCCTTAATATTAAAGCTGAGTAACTCTGCTGTTCCGCATTCCCCTCCGCACCAGCCAGAGGTTAATGAGAAGTTTTCCCCCAGCGCTAACATTTTTCCTTCGGATGATACTCCGCGGTCACATTATTGCGTTATTGCGCTGTTCGAGAACGCGTGACAAGTTCAAGTTCAAGCAGTGTGTCTCTGCAGCGCTCTAATAATGTCAGAGCTGTCAGTTTGTGTGGTCTTTGTCCAAAGAGGTTCTGTTGGAGGCACTTCCTTTCTCTTCTTCAGGCTTCGTCTTGTTTTTAACGAAATAAACCAGCATCTCAGGCTCATCTCTGCCTGTGCTCTTGCTGTGAAAATGGCAACAGTGATAAAATGGCAATGAATTCATCAGTAGCAGATGAATCACAACATACATTTACTAGGGGGAAAGGAAACTCACTACAATTTAACAGCTGGAGAATGAAGGAGAATGACTGTTGCGATGTTGCAATGCTATGCACGTTCCCCTGCTACAGTTTCTTCCTACATGACTAAACGTCTAAAACTCCACACATTTTGCAGGATCCATGAAGCAAATCCATTAGAATTTATTCAGTCTGAGAGTTTCTCGGTGCAACAACACCATAAATCAGCGAAAACATTCTTCCACACCAGCACGTGTCGGGCCTTGTTAGGGCCACCCAGCTCATTAACCCTCATTAGGTGCCTGGCTCATTAGGCCTCAACCTAACTGAGAGCACAACTGCACATGCTGGAAATGTTTCCATTTTTACTTTTAATACTTTGCTCTTTTTTTTTTTTCATACTGGACATCTTAATGTGTGTCAAAACTAAACTTTAACCAACACTTATAGAGGAGATGAAATGAAAAGTCTGCTTGTCGGAGCCAATTTTCTTTCTTAACTTGTCGCCGGCTGTCACACCCCATCGACCCACTCCTCAGACTTTCCTCCTGGTGCTTTTCACTTGACACACCTGTTTCCAATCCACCTATCAGCCCCACCAGGCTGTCACTGTTAAGCAAGGCCCTTAGCCCTGTGCCCCATGGGCGGTGTATCATCGCTGTCCCTCTGCCCTCACCACAGACGCCTAATAAAGCTGCGACATGTGAAGATACGAATGTCATTGTATATATGATGCAGTAATGACTTAAGTTCAGCATTCAATACAGTCAGCCCATCCATGTTAATCACCAAACTCAATACCCTGGGCATTACCCTAACCAACAGACGCCAACATATTAGGTTAGACAACACCACCTCCACGACCGTCACCATGAACACCGGAGTCCCACAAGGCTGTGTGTTGGGCCCGTTCCTCTACTCCCTCTTCACGTCTGCATCTCTTTCCATCATCAAGTTTGCCACAAAGCCGATCGGCCTCATCCAGAATGATGATGAGTCGGCCTATGGAGAGGAGGTCCAGCGACTGACAGCATGGCGTGAAGAAAACAACCTGGTCCTCAACACAAGACAGACTAAGGAGGTCATCGTGGACTTCAGGAGGGTGGAGGGTGTTAACCGGCTAGTTGTTTTCACAACCGTGTCCATCGGATCACGTCGTTCATTCAGCATGCACCCACACACAGTATACCGATCTCTACTCATTTTTTAACCTATCACAGAACAGTAACCAGACACCGCACGAGAAAAAAGTTCTGCGCGGTTGATGTGTTGAGAACAAGCTGCGAGAACAAAATGACGTGATTTTGTTCTCGCAGCCTGAGGAGCGAGAACAAACAAATAGCCATAGCCTGATACCTTTTACTGGGTAAATATCTTTTTTCCATTTGCACTTCTGGTTAGATGCCAAATCGCATTTCATTGTGTACGTGTACTATATGTGTATGTGTACTATATGCAATGGCAGTCAAGTTGAATCTAATTTCATGTAATCAAACAAAGGAAGTTCTGTAGATGAATTTGCTGTTTGCATGCTTTAAGTCAGGGGTGTCAAACATTTGGCCCGGGTCTATTTGCAAAGTGTGAAAATCACATAGAAGACATTAAATGCGATTTCTCCACAAATAGTTGCGTTGTTTTAGTGAGAGTGGCGGACATAACACAACACAAGACCCAGAACTAAACAGCAGATGGCAGCAATGCACCAAAATTGCACATATTTTTTTCAGGTTGTTCATAAAATGTTTTGTAAAAGGATAGTTTATTAAATGTACTTCTTTGCACTAAAACCAAGAAAAAGAATTAGATTATTATACTATTCTGTTACTGGTCCGGCCCGCTTCAGATCAAATTGGGCTGTATGTGGCCCCTGAACTAAATAATATGAGTTGACACCCCTGCTTATAATTTACTCTTCCGGATGTTACGTGGACTTGACTTCCCACATAGTCAGAGAAAGCCCCAGCCCCAGTATTGTTCTCTGTCTTACCTTGTTTAACCTTTATTTAATAAGCTCCATGACTGTGCTGGTGTCATGTCTTTCCAGGGATGACTCAGAGCCTCTCTTATTAACAGCAGCGAAGGGAAAGGCTGCTTAGTCAATATTCATTATCCTAGAATGCACTGCTAGTGCTAACCAAGAACAACCAAGTCTTTTTAGCCAGTAGCTTCAACGGAGTCTACCTGAAAAGCAGTAAAGCAAACCAATGCTAACTCTGTACGGGGCAACTGGTTTCTTCCAACTCGCAATAACCCGCAACTTTTCCCGGGCTGGTTTAACGAGCAGGGTTGCCAGTTAACCATGCAGCTATACACTGCTTGTGTAATTGTGTACACAGGGTTAAGCACAGATCCACTTGTGTCAGTGTGCATGTGCCGTTTTTATTCATTCGTGAATGTCATGTTGGCAGTATTTCCAAAGGCAACAGGGTATTTCTGCAATTAGTTGAAATACCGCGGACATTTCAACATGAGGAAGTCCAAAGAACGCACATCAATTATGGAAAGTAGCTCTTGAGCCGTGGGGACATTTGGATCAGCCCATATTTGCTCAGGGTCTTTGCTGTTATGATCCTTTTATTAAAAAGAGGATACAGTAGAGTGGTCCTTCTCCTGTGCGTGCATATATATATATATACCCCTAAAGGATATGAAGCAGTGTTATTGATCCCATAGCAAGCTTTTGTACGTCATGATCCCTAGATTAAAAGATTGAGTCTAAATTAAAAGAAATCTAATTTAATGCTGCTTTATTAGCGACAGGTGGATGCAAAGGGAACTTTTTAAGGTCTAATATACTCTTATCTGCAGCAGAGTAGTCTAGCCTGTCACAGGGCTGCACCAACGCTTATAGAGCTCAATTTACAGTGTGTGCACTTTCTTTCAAAATTTGAACTCACACAATGACTGAATGATTCTGGTCTCATTCTCAAAGTCAAGTGAAATTTAAGTGATTCAATGAATTTAATGAAAATCCTTTCAGACTATCCATTCCCCCCCAAATATAAATGTATATATATCATTTCACAGTGGACGCTCCAAAGTTCATATATTCAGTTGCCTCAGATCACATCCTCAGACCCGACTAAAGCAACATAATTTGGTTGTTTGATCTGCACAGAAATATAAGAACAAGTGTGCTGGTGCAGTGGGAGATGCTGGAACTACTGTATTTTCTGGTTGAACGGCCAGGAGCTATGTGTGATATTCGCACATTTTCACGTCACAGCAAGGCATGTTCACCTTTGTGCCGTTCAACAATGTAAAGTGGAGATAAACTGTGATTGTTGCGGCAATGGACAGGTGAGCAGGCCTTCTTCAATCACAAATGTGCAATAAATGTCTGTGTCATGAGTATGTATATTCAGCTCCCCGCTCAATTTTGCATTTTCATATCTTGCTCTGAGAAATAACGCATGCTGTTCTGGCTTTCAGGCAGCAGAGAGAAGCAGCCAGTGGCTCTGGATGAAGCAGAAGGACCCCTGCTGGGCCCCCAAGTAGCAGACCAAGGTATGCGGTCAGGCTAGACTCAAGGAACAGGACGCCCCTGCCATGCATAGTCCCATGAGATGTCAGCAACATTACAACAAGGCGACTCTCATGAACAATTGGGCATGAGATGCAGGCTCAGGACTGATCACCCTGTAGCCGGAGGGTGTATAGTGTGAAAGGCCGAAACATGCTGCATCCCAAAATTCAACCAGCTTCTCTTGTACGTTTTAGCACAAAAAAACATCTAATCCTGTGTTTTGGAATCTTCTGCAAACTCCATCTTTTATGGAGGAGGAAAAACTAATTTATGAAGATATGCTGCAATTGTGCATGTGTGAAATTATGTGCTAGCCTCTGCTGCTCTCTTCTCCTCTCCTGTTCTTTTCCACCTCCCGCTTTTTTCTGTCTCTACCCAGTAGAGACAGCTCAAGCAGGTGTGTCCCCCCCTCCCATATGAAATGGATTCTGCTCCAAGATTTTTCTTCTTTATAAGCAACTTTTCCATGCATTGTCACCACAAATATGCATTTACGTTGATGAATCTTGTTGGTATTAAGAATCTATTAAGATTCTTCTGAAAAACAAGTATAATTACCAAATAATCAGCACAGGACACGTCCAAGTGTCACCTTCAGTCGTTAATATTATTTTTCATAAGCATGTATGTGTGTGCATCAGCAGCGGTGCAGGTGTAGCGGTGTGTTTGCGGGGCTGCTGAGGTCACCTGTGAGGCTCGGGTCTGATTTGACCCAGAGAAGCGTGAAGATGAGCTACAGAGAGCATCTTGAAAGATTTATGAGACTCCGACGGAAGGAGTGTGTCCGACTCCGGGAGCTGTGTTTGTGTTTGAACGCCGGCGTGCGACCCGTGAGCATGCATGCCCTCACACTGTGGGATTAAAGAACGGGACATGATGAAAAAGGATGATGGGTTTGTCCTGCAGTTTCACACAGCAGAACTACAGTGGGAGGTTCTGACGCTGCACTGGCAAAGAGCAGAGCTGATTTGCACTGGCCTCAGTCGAAAGCCGTGTCAATTACACAGATCAGGCATAACATTATGACCACCTTCCTAATATTGTGTAGGTCCCCCCATGTGAATATGGACATGGGCCTTCTGAGGGTGTCCTGTGGTGTCTGGGAACAGAACGTTGTTAGTGGGGGCTTTTGAGGGGAGGGACCTCTGTGGATCATCCCACAGATACTTGATCAGTTTGGGATCGAGTGAATTTGGAGGCCAGGTCAACACCTTGTGCTGTTCATGTTTTTTTTCCAAAAGTTTCCCAGCAGGACACTGAATTGTCACAAGATGCTCGATGTTACTCACTTCTCCTGTCAGTGGTTTTAATGTTGTGGCTGATCGGTGTATATTTTCTGCCAGATGCCCCAAATAACACAACAGAGCCATCGCTTCTCAATCATCCAGCGTGGTACGGGGTGGCATGTGTCAGCAGCTGCATCGAGAACAAGCAAAACGCCTGTCAAATGAAAGAATGGCCTTCAGTAATGTGTCCCCAATTAATTTAAGTCAACAGAAAGTGCTGATCCTTGTCAGTGCCATCTGGAGCGCGTCCCCAGGCACCTGAACAGTGCGACGATTACAAAGTTCGGAGGGGGGAGAGGGGGCTGAAAAAGAAAGCTGCAGGAATCATTTTTCTCCACCTGGAAAGTGTTCCTCTTTTCACTCATCATTTCTAATCAGTAAAGTATAATGAGTAAAACGGACGTACTCAGTTACTGCTGTAACTTGCATATATATATATATATATATATATATATATACACTTACATATTTCATGCCAAATCTGTGTGCAAGGTTAATTAATGTTTTGAGCATCTTTGATAGGGTCTACACATTAGCAATGGACTGCTAGCCCGGCGTAGCCTTTTAGATTTCATTACTACTAGAAATAGACGACTAATGGACACACTCAGCATCCAATCCATCCATCAATTATAAAATAACTGTATTAATAATGCATCTTATCTGCAGCTATTCAAACATGATTTACACAGACGTGTTAACGTACTATTAGCGAAGAATACATCAATAAAAAGGTTTAAAACTTACTTGAATAGGGTTCATTAGAATAAACATGCAATGAATAATGGCTTATCCATGCATTGACTGAAAATGTTGGACTCGCTGACAAAACTATAAATTGTAAATGATTCCTTAGCATCTCCTCACTGTGCTTGGTGCATGGTCATTAAAGGTAGTGACGGACAGTAGCTAGGTTGCTCCTTCAGCCACAGACTGCTGCACCCACAGCGCAAGAAGGAGCTTCCAGAGGTCCTTTGTCCCTTCAGCAGTCAGACTCTTTGACATCAGCATTTCATCAGCGGACTAACACAAAGAGACAGACAACCATTCACACTCACATGCACCCTACAGCCAATTTAGAATCACCAATGAACCTAACGAGCATGGATTCGAACCAAGAACCTTCTTGCTAACCGCCGCACCACTGTGCCGCCCACCTGGGTCTACATCTGGATCACAAACTGGACTGGTTAGCTAACATAGACTCAGTTTACAAAAAAGGTCAGAGTCGTCCATTTCCTCAGGAGGCTAAGGTTGTTTAACATCTGCAGGAAGCCATCGTTGCTGGTGTCCTCTTCTACGCTGTGGTGTGCTGGGGAGGCAGCACTATGAAGAAGGTTCACCTCACAGACGGACAAGCTGATACAGAAGGAGAGCTCTGTGGTAGAGACAGAGCTGGAGTCCCTGACATCAGTGGCAGATGCAAGGACTTTGAACAAAATCATTGCTGATACTATTGTATTATAGTTTTTTTTATTATATAACTTAAATATCTTGTATATCTTCAACTGTTTCTATGTGATGAAGCTACCATGCCATCCGCCTGCTCAACTCTGAGCCTTAACTGGACTTAAATATCACTGCACTTTATTCATGAAGCTGCTAACACTGTAAATTGATGTACATATACAACCCCCCCCCCCCCCCCCCCCCCCCCCAAGTTTACCAGTCTATATTTTTATTTTTATTCAGTCTATATTATTATTTTATTTTTATTTTTATTTTTTATTCTTATATTTAATTCTCTATTGGTGTACATTACACTTATATTGCTTACCTTGTGTGCATACTACTGTTTACTGTAGTACTATATTTCTTTCTTTTTATTTCTTTTTACTACAGGCTGCAGGTACAACAACACATTTCACTGTACATTGTACTATGTATAACTGTGCATGTGACAAATAAAAATCTATCTATCTATCTATCTATCTACTAGACACCAAATTGTGACAGATAAAGTATCTATCTAGTTAGAAAACCTTTTAGTATTCTGTGTTGCAATATGTTGTAGTGTAGTAGCAGCAGTAGTTCCACTCGTAGTAGTTATTGTGTGTCTTCTCAGCATATATGTGGCACCACACTGTGACAAGGAGAAACAGTATTTCACACCTCTGTATTTTTTTTATTAACATATTGAGATAGTAGCAACACGCACAACTTGAGTCTTGACCGTTGTGTGAAACTGTTTTGATTTACTTTCATTTATATTTCACGATATAAATGCATCTATTTCTGTTTGGTTTTACCCCAAGGATTGCCATTGGCTGAATGAGCCCGCGTACCGTGGCGCACTGCTGTAATTATAGTTAAGGGGTTATATTCTGCAAACATGTGACTTCAGCTGTCATGACTTGTTAATTAACATGGCAGATGAGAGAACTGAATCAATATGTGAGTGGCAGGAACAATTTTAGTTTCGTAATAGAATATCACAAGGGACAGAAACGAGCGGCGGGATCTCTCGCTTAATTGTGCAAGCATAATTAATTTTTCTGTCTCGTGTTCCTCGTCCTTCCAACCGCTCGCTTAGTGACAGAAAACATCCTGTTGGCGGAAAACGAAGTTTAAGACACATAGTGTAGTATATTATCACCAATTATCACTATAATTAAATAGTAGGACAGTAAAATGCAATTAACAGGTTTTCGTCAATTAGGGTTTCAGTGATAGCCCTCTTTATTGTAGCCTCAACAGGACTTCAAATGAAATACTAAGCCATACTGGAATGAGACATTTGACAGTGAACTTCCTTGACTTAACAAAGTACAATTGATTTACAAAAACATAAAACAGACCAATGTTTACCCCTTACAACATTAACAGACAACCTTTAGATTAACTGCACTCGATTCACCAACTGAAGACGTCATCTTCAGTATTGCCCAACTAGTCTAAAAAGTACTTTCCAGAGATTTGTCTACTGCAAACGAGCCGGCTCTAAGAGTAGCGTATGAGAAGAGCCGACTCCCATTGGAAAGAGCCGGATCATCAGCCACTCCTGCTTAGTTATTTGTAACAAAAGAAACTGCATAAATGTATAGGGCTTTTATGAAAACTGAATTAAAAACTTGCTTACCAACACTCAAACCATTCATAATTGCTAAACTGAGCTAAAATAGAAGCGATGTTAAATGAAGAGCCAGCTCTTCCGATGGAGCCGAGCCAAAAGAGACGAATCTTTTGAAAAGAGGCAGACCTCCCATCACTAGTACGTTCAGCTTCACAAATAGGAGCTTAGTTTCATTAAGATGCTGTAATATCTAAGAAAGGTATCCTTACTGCTTCACATAAATATTTTACGTTACCCAAACGTGGTACGCTTCAAACTATTTTTGAACTTTACTCCATTCAACTCACCTTTCTGTAATAGATAACTCCATTTTATTCATGTTAATGCATATTATTGCACCTTTTTAATCCTTCCTATGTATATATTATATATATATTTTCTTCTGTCTCTATTTCTTGTACATTTATTCATTTTTTTTTAGCTATCTTCACCTATTTTTATAAGTGGTTCTCAAGAGTGTTTTTTTTTTTTTTATGTGCAATTGACCTACTGCGACCAAGCAATTTCCCTAGTTGATCAGTAAAGTCTCTCTATGTCCAAGTTTTCCAGTGGTGTATAAAAAATATGAAAACTATAGATAGTTATCCGTCCTAATTCAATACAGTTGTGTTGTTTTGTCTTTGCATGCGAGCGTGGCCTCGGCATAAAACTTTGATGATGTTCCGCTTTCCTCTTACATCTTTTACAATTCAGCAGACGGAAGAATCGCGGCTCAAAACCCTCCAGGATGTGCGTCTGGATCAGAGTGGACCCGCTTGTGCTCGTCGGTGGCGGTGCTCCCGGTTAACCCAGCCAAATTAATTTCCCAACACTTGCTCACTGTTGTGTTTCTCCAAAAAGCAAATGTGTTTGGCTAAACGAGGAAAAGAGGTTGAATTAGTCAGATAAGTGTTTTGGAGTCTTGTAAGTGATGGCTGCAGCTCCCATGCTGCTCGCTGCTCTTTGTGGAAGCTCGACGCCTGAAGCTCTCCGCAGGCACACAGCAATTGCACTTAATCAAGACATTGTTCCTGAGGACTGCTAACTCTCCGTGGCAAACAAACAATTTTCTGCATAGTTTGAGGGCAATGACTTTATTTTTATTTTTTGTTTGTTGTGAGATTTTTTTTTTTTGTTTGTTTGTTTTGCCCTTTTCTTTTTTTATCCGTCTTCAGTCTCTGGCACGCTGATTACAGCTTCCCGTAGACTCGCAAAAGAGCTTGGTGTGTTTGATTGAATTTAGAGAGCAATTTGTTCAGCAAGGAGAGACACAGAATAATCCAGTCCCTGCAGACCGCCTGAGTAACTGTTTGTTTTCTATTAATTAGCATGCGTTTGTGTGTTTGTGTGTGCGTGTTACGTCTGGTTACTTTGGTTTCCTCATTTGCATGTGCGTGTTTGTTCGTCTGCTTTCGGGTACGGCGCTCATTTGCAAATGTATGTGCGTGCATCGTTGTTTACGAATGTGCGCACACACACACACACACATTTGTCTGTGTTGACATTCCAATCCACTCCACTCTGCTTCATATCCCGACCAATCAGGTTGGGTGATTTTTTGCTTTAATTTGGAACTTTCAAAGAAGTCACCAGATGTCTGAGTGTGCACCGCCGCAGATGGGCTGGCTGCCCTCGTAGTCCACACTTCATTAATGCCCTTGAGGCGCATCACCGATCCATACGAGGGATGGATTTTAAACAGTCTCCAGTATGTCGCCGTTTGTGCGTCTCCTCGCTTGGACTCGAATGTGAACAATGTTGGAGTGAGAAAAACACATTTTTATTCATTTGGAAACATCCGACTCTTAAGTAAACAACAGGGTGAAGATTGAGCAATCTGTTAAATTTTTGTGCCGTTTGTTTTTTTTTAAGCCCATGTCGTGATTAGAATGTGGAACAGGTGCTCTGAAAGACTTTGACCTTTATTTATCAAGGGAAAGTCAACTACAACTTTCTCTCAGCAACACATTCCTCTGTATGCATACATCAGAAGTGTGAGCCAGCGGATGTAGGAGCTACACTGATTCAAGTTCAGTCAACTACAGTTGCAATATACACCAATCAGCCACAACATTAAAACCACTGACCAAGAGAAGTCAATAACATTGACCATCTTGTGACAATTCAATGTTCTACTGGCATTCATTGGTGTGGATGTTACTTAGACATGTAGCACCCACCTAGACCAGACCAGGCACCCCCACCCCATAGCAATGACACTCTTTGATGGCAGCAGCCATCCCCAGCAGGATGCAGCCTGACACAGACACACACAAAAACACTTTAGGAACAACTAAAAAAAAAAACATGAAGAACAGCACAAGGTGTTGACCTGGCCTCCAGATTCACTAGATCCCAAACTGATCAAGTATCTGTGGGATGATCCACAGAGGCCCCTCCCCTCAAAGGCCCCCCACTAACAACATTCTGTTTCCAGGACTCCACAGGACACCCTCAGAAGGCCCATATCCAATCTCTGATGAGTCACAACTGACTGGAGGCACAAGGGTTTGAGTTTCATTAAGAACAAGTGCCATTCAGACTGGATCCTCCATTTTGGATGCTGCTATATCAAAGTGCAAGATGGCACTCCTCGTTGACCGTCTTTTTGACCAGTGTGTTTGTGCTGTTAGTTTGATTCAGATACATGGATACCTAACCAATAGGACTATGTCAAGCAAACATAGCTGGACTGGGAAGATTTTATGTTACACAAGTGGTGCCAGGAGCAAGAAACAATAACTCTTGAAAACTTCCAAATGTGGAACAAAAAGCACAACAGTGTAGGCAGGTAAACGCCAAAAAAACAGGTGAAATCCACATAAAAGGAAAAAGCAAAAACCAAGGTATATGGAGCTACAGCAAATGGGCTTGAAACAAACATATATATTCACACAGGGGCTGAGGAGTTGACGAGACACAGGTGAAACTAATGAGGGTGGCGCACACAAGGAGAAACCAATCCAACAATGGGGGGACATGAAGTAAAGCCAAGAAAGAGCTCACAAAATGAAAACAGGAAACATAAAGAAAACCAAACAGTGTTATAGAAAATACTGACAACGTGAACAGAAGAAAAGGTTCTAAAACCAATATCCAAAAACGTTGAAGAAAGTCAACTGGACTTGTAGAGTTTCTGGAAGACGTTTCATCCAAGTAGCTTCTTCAGTTGTAAAGGACTGGTGGAGGAGTTACGGTTTAAATCTAGCTTGACTGGTGTCTGTTTGCATTGATCCTTGCTACTAAAAAGGCTCATTCTGTAAAAGGCAGACATGCTTCTTTGCATCGTCGTGTTTCTGAGATGAGTTTAAGGGATAACGTCGTAAAGAATTGTCCTCGAACTTGTCCTGACTTAACAGCTGCTTTCATACTGAGCGCTGCTCAGCAGCCGGCTTGCTCCCTACAGATCTGACCTGCCAGCTTGTATTTTGTTTGAGATTAAAAGGCAGCATGTGCAGGAAAGATTCTCAATCGGTCCTGACAACGTCTATAGTGCTAGTACTGGCGAGGGATTCAACATGGCAAGTTTTACAAGAATGTTTCCATAATCCCCCGGCCACCGTCTCCTCCTTTCATTAGGCTCAACGTGTTTTGTCGAGCTTTATGTTATCTTCCACCAACAAATGAATGTTCCTATAGGGGGAAAGTCCTACTCAGTGGTAATGCAGTCTGCTCCTTATTCATAGTTCTTAGCTGAATGCTTGGACTTTAACATTCATGTGGAATATGCTGACAGGGGGGAAGCCTCAGCTCTTCGTCTAATTCATTACTAGACTCAACTGGCTTCTTTCAGAAAGTAACCACCATGACAGTAGAGGTCTATCCCATAATGCTGTAGCTAGATTTATTATTTACTCGAGGGCCAAGTGTCAGTACAATGGAGGACAGCCACCAAACGGGCTTTCAATCATCGTTGTGCCCTGCAGCCATGCAGAATACAACCCTTGACACAGCTGCCCCTCTGACAAAAGGTCACGAATCCTCAGTGTAATTTGCAAATGTGCATTTTAAAGCAGATAGCGTGGAAGCCGGAGAGAGAAAAAAAATTACGTTTCACTCATTTAGAAGAAGTCCGACAAGCAAACAAACACAAAATATGGCCTTTGTAAAGCTAGCCTTTAGCCAGACTGACAGACCGGGACTACACTCGGTTTCCCACAACCTTTTAGCCTCTTTAACATCAGTGCGTGTGATGTTTTGTTGAGACTTTTATGTGTAAAAAGCTTCAATAAATCTACATCTGTGCAGAACCAGACAGCAGACATAGTAGAGCATTGGGCAGCTATCTGAGAAAGGTTTCCTATGTCGAGCAGTGAGATGAGAACCTCAGAAGTGGCATGGAATAAAAACTGTTGTACAGCTTCAGACGAGCTGTCATTTCTTTAGCTCTTTTGTTTGTTCATTTTGTCTGATTCGGCACCAGTGTGTGTGACGTTTGATTTCTTGGTGTCGTCGTATATTATACTCATAAGTCAAGGGCGGCGATGTCTTGTTTCGTGAGGACACTGCAGCGTTCAAGACGCTTGTTACAGCCCAGAGTATTTCTGCGAGTGTGTGTTCGCAGCCTGCTTCAAGCCAATGCGGACAATGTGGACTACTTGAAGACTGCTTTTCAAATCTCTGGTCCCTCCCCGGTCCGCCTTCCCTCTTCACCCATTCGTCCGCTGCAACCAATCAGACAGCTGCTCCACTCAGGAGCTCTTTAAAAAGACTCGTTCCAGTCCAACAGGAGGCAGCTGTGTGGTGTAGAGAACAGCTTGCATCTGTGTTTGTTGTGGTTTGTTAGTAAAATGTTGTTTGGTGCAAATTTTGTTTAGATCCAATACAATCACATTGAGTCAAATGAAAGAAAACTGTTATACCTCAAAGAATCTTCTGCCAAAATCATAAGTGGTTTTGCATTTATACTGTAATTTTCTTTCCTAGTACTCAAAGGAGTTTTACCCAATCGCTGCCAGCAACAAGACCAGGCCAGTCACCCCATTACGTACCATTCTGTATGAGTATGTTTCACCCGAACCTTCAATGGAAACGGAGAGCCCATATTAGCATGACCCTTTAGAGCCACAGCAGCTGTATCAGGTGGAAGTGAACCGCAGTTATCCTTTATATTAACAAATGCATGCTGTTTTTTTTATAGGAAAGTGTGATGTATTTACCCATTTAACAAGGTCTTTGTTGAGGAGGCATGAACCTTCCTGTCTTAGGATAGATTTGTACCAAAATTAACATGCTAATGACTATTTTTGCTTTGACCATGAAGGACGCTCAAGATTAAACTAATAAAACCGGTTTTATTAAACCAATAAAACAGATGCTGGGCCTTAATGAGAAGAATCTTATCAGCATACTAATTTACCAACTTGAGGAGCAAATTGGTGGCTTTATATCATGATACAAATAAAAAAATGGAAGAATTTTCTTGTAAGAGTAGCGATTTCAGGACGAGGGAAGGTAACTATCACAGTCAGAAACTGGAGATCAAACGTCAACAGAGGGAGGGAGAGCTCAGGTCAGATACATCATATTAGTGTGCTGCAGGAGGAGCATGTTACAGTTATGTTAAAAAAAAAAAAAAAAAATCATTATCTTAAAGAGAAATCATCTCTTCTTCATCCAGGTTACTATATTTGACATCTGGTAGGGACTCGGTACAAATTAAACATTAAATATTGGCATGAAGCCTCATCTCCGACAAGAATTCAATAACGGCATCATCCTTTTAAATACCCTCATCAGTTTACATCCAGATTACTGCACAGTAGTTCATGCCCCGCCTCTTCTACTTTCTTGCTGGCTTCGGTTTTCTTTGGCAGGTCTAAGAAGACTCAGAGAAGGTGACCTTTACAGCACATCCCCTTCAATCATCCTGATACTGCCAGAAGCAGTCTTTTTTACTCATTAACGTTTTTTTTTTTTTTCCACCTCTCAAACACCTGCCTTCATTCACAAGTGAACAAAAAAGAAAATCCGCTTCAGCCTCCACACTTCCTACTCAACTGGCATACACCTCTTGCCATACATATGCACACACAGGTAATATTTTTATGTTTCATACCAATCAGCCACAACATTATGACCACTGACCAGGAGAAGGGAATACCACTGACCATCTTGGGAAACTGTTGGACCTGGCATTCATTCATGTGGATGTTACTTAGACATGTAGCACCCACCTAGACCAGACCAGGCACTCCCACCCCATAGCAATGACACTCCTTGATGGCAGCAGCCCTCCTCGAAAAACGCTTTAGGAACAACTAAAAAAAAAACATGAAGAACAGCACAAGGTGTTGACCTGGCCTCCAAATTCACTAGATCCCAAACTGAGCAAGTATCTGTGGAATGATCCACAGAGGCCCCTCCCCTCAAAGGCCCGCCCACTAACACCATTCTGTTGCCAGACACCACAGGACACCCTCAGAAGGCCCGTGTCCATTCTCTGATGAGTCACAACTGTTTTGGAGGCACAAGGGAGACCTACACAATATTAGAAAGGTGGTCATAATGTTATGCCTGATTGGTGTATGTGCATGAGTGTCGAGGGTGAGAATGCCGTCTCCGTTTGATTGCATATTACAAATGCATTACTCGTTCTATAGACCAATGGGTAATTAGAGAAGAAATGTGTGTGCATGGATTTGAAGGGAAGATGTAAGATGGTCACAAGCTCATGTGATTATGAAGTTGAGTTTCACTTGATCTCGTCCAACATGCACACCTTAGACTTGTCATGTGAAGCCACCCTCATAATGATTAGCTCTTTCCTTCAGCGCTAATCCAAAGCAAAGCAGTGATTGTTATAAATACAGTTATAGATTAGAATAAATCACACATTTCTTGTTGTTTTTTTCCTCTCTCTTAGTAACTGACACAGTGTCCTCAGTATTTCCTCATAAAATCTGTACTAACTACAAATAAATTTCCTGAGCAAAAGTTTCTGAACATGTCCTATGATATCTGGCAACAGATCCTCGAAGTCTTGTAAGTTAAAGCAAATCAGACTTGCCCCAGAACACCCATGGTTGTTGTTCCATCCCCAGGCTACTGTCAGTAGGGTCTCACCACAACAGACTACCCTGCAAAAACTCTGCTTAATAAATAAAAACAAGTTTTAAAATGAAGAATAAATTACTTAAAATAAGCAAACGACTTGCCTATTGAAGAGAAAAATTTGACTTTCCAAGATTTTTCTAGTCTCAAGGAACACGGATGTCTGAAAACTAGTGCTTTTATACTACAAACAAGTAGATTTATATTGATACATGGAAAATACAAAACATTTACAGACTAGTTTTGAATCTAAAATCTTTAGAATTGTGGTAGTTCTCATTTTACTCTTAGATTTCAGACTTTTTTTTTTTTTTTCCCTCAAAGCCTTGCTATTTAAGAGATGCTCTAATCCACTCATGTGTTTAAAATTTAATTAAAATTAGGCCTTTGTCACTCAGTTTTTTTCTGCAACTAAAAGAACTGACATTCTATTTGATGTTTAATATACAGTACAAGATATTAAACGTTCTGAATTCAATGTTTTGGCTCTACTTTTAGGCCCACTGTGTTCCTGCTATGTTGCAGCTGCAAAAATAGACGCTTTGGTGTAGTTTTCTATTCCGCAGTAAAACGGCAGCTGAAGGTGAACGTGTACTTGACTGTCCATATGTAAGAAGTATAATTAGGTATCCCACATGCTGCTTAACAGCACACCTCAGCCCCATGAAACTACAGCATTACCATCGGAATACCAATGGCCATCTGCATTAATACCTGGTGCCTGTTTTCGGACTATAATAGTTTCCTGTGATGTCTGATTTCATAGCTGCAAAGGACACCACTCAGGTGGGTTTAGGTGAGGTAAATGTCCTTGCATCACATGTCTAAAACCTGCTCATCTCTCCGTGTGGAGGAATGAAATCAAGGCAGAATAAGACTAAAATAGAGACAAATATCGCAGACGGTGGTGCAAGCGATGCGTCCAAGTCGCATTAGATCCTGTTAAATTCATTTTCATCTGACCACACATCGTGTCTTGGTGCCCCCCGGCATAGAGAGTGCCCATTCTGCGTGTCATTTACATCAGTACCTATGAGGCAGGACCAGGGCTGGACCCAAGTGCAAACAGGCCACTCATTACGACCCTCTGTGTAACAGGGCGCAACCTCTGGCGTACTGTCGCAGCAATCTGCCCAGTACACCATGAATCAACTCCAGTCGCGTCCCCATTATCGGCTCATGTCAACGAGAACAGACAAGACTGTAGAATTAATGTATATCATATTCTTTTGGAGATGGGAGTCCAAGCAGGGGGTTGGGGTTGTTTTCAGCTCGAAGATAATTCACTTAATATGCATTGTTCTATCTTATTTCCTTCGGCTCGCCTCTCCCTCGGCTTGGCCTAGTTTGACTATAGCGGCAACATTGTTAACCTCTCCATCCCCTTCCATTCGTTCCACTGTGTTGAACCTCGGGGTTACAGAAATGGGTCAAACAGTTCATTGGAATCTGCGGCAAATTGAAGTGAAATATGAGGGCTGAGTACGGGATCGCAGGGCTAAGTACAATCACTCCAACCCCTTCAAACTGGTATTTATGGCAGAGCTGTAGAGAGGGAACCGTTTTCAGGAATTGCGCATCAAGCATGGCCATATCATTTTTAACTCATTGCTGGCGTCAGTGTAGTCCATTATCTCTTGTCCTTATGGTTTAGACACATCCAGATGAGACAAAGCCAGAAAACATCTCCTAAATATAAACACTAAACATCCTTAAAACGGGGCCACAAGCCACCCAGTTACTGTCGTCCTACCTCACTGGTCACCACAATACTGCATCACTGGGCCTCGGCCAAGAATGTGCCACGCCAGTGTATGAGGGGGACTCTATTAATGGTCCAGAGCTTATTCATCTGCGACAAAATGACAAGCTGTGAGTGCTGTGTCAGGTCCCCGTATAAATCCCCATTAGGCTCCAACACTAGCTGGCAAACTCCCTTATTGACTCTTTATTGGGCACTGGCTACAAAACAATATCAATCTAATCTGGGGTTATGAGGACTAATAGCAGCTGCAGGTAACCTAAATGTGATCCCGGCGCCACCATCACTCTGCAGGCCCTGCCTTCTAATACAGACAGATCCTCCGTATCAACAGTAGAAGAGATTCACTGCTGAGCAGCAAAGCGTCAGAAGAGAGTTCGAGGGTTAAGGAACTAAATGCAAGGTCCAATTAGATTCTTGTTTCATGAAACCTGACATTTTTAGAGTTTGCAAAGGTAAGTAATTTAATGCATGTTTCCTTCCTTCCTAACCTTTACCTGTACAAGTAATAATTTCAAGTTGGCCCTTCAAAACCGCTTAAATCCTCCAAGTCCTGGACTCTGCAGGACCTCTAAAAGTGTTCTTGTGACTGGTATGACAGGATAAGGGAGTGCCCAAATGCAGGACACCCACACAAGGAAGGAAGCAAGGCAGGATGAAATATTTAAGTTCACTTTAACAAGACGTGCAATGGAGGTAACAAAAGGTGCTGAGGAACAAAGCAGGGTGATCCAAAAAGGAAAAAGATGTCAAAAGGCAGAACACAAGACAAGAAAAGGAAAACATCAGGGAAGTACAACATATATAGTATAAAAGTAAACTGAACCGACAGAGAGAGAGAAACAGGCCTATATATACACACACTGAGAAATAACGAGGGAACAAGACACAGGTGAGACCAGTTAGGAGGAGCGAACCCAGCTGAGGGAAGTACGACTAATTGAAAGACACAGCGTAAGGGAGCGATCAAAATGGAACAGGAAACAAGGATAACCAAACATGCTAACAGAGAAAGTCAAAATCCTGAAAGAGGAGAAAAGGTTCAAAGAGAATACCATGACTATGTCCTTTGGTATCTGGCATCAAGGCTGTAAATCTGTGAGATTTAGAGTTCCTTGGTTGAAAGTTTGGCTTAGTAAATGATCTTTTGTTGAAAGTCCTAGCTTGCAAATGTCCTGAAAAACATTCATTCCAGGATATACCCCAATAACACCTGGCTGGTTTACTCTTTGTCCCGGTCCAGACCATTGTTGATTTAGGGTGTATTCACACCTGCCTTGTTTAGTTCGATTAAAACGAACTCAAGTTCGTTTCCCTGCTTGGTTCGGACCTTTTTGACTGGTGTGAATACAATCACTCGAACTATGGTGCGGACCAAACAAGCGGACCGAGACCCAGCTGAGGAGGTGGTCTCGGAGCGGTTCCTACCGAACCCTGGTGCGGTTCCTTTATGGTGTGAAAGCAGCCCGACCTCGATCCGACCCAAGTTGCAAAAATCTACCTTTTTGGATTTGACGAGCTCCCGTAGTTTTCGCGCATTATGGGAAATGTAGGATAGCCCAGTGACACACACAACAGAGAGAGACACGTGAAGCAAACAAACGCAGGTAGGTTAGGTAGAGATGAGCCGTTGCAAAATAACGAGCATGATATGGTTAAACTCGTGTTGCATCAAACGGTCTTGACGCTCGAGCACAAGCTGTAAGTTTATAAATTATTGCTAGCATAATAACAAGTCGACCTACAGTACGCAAAGTCTCCATTGTAGCCTATTTACGTGGGACATTTGGCTTCCTTCTTTACCCCGCCTATACGTTTACCAGCCAATGGCTGAACGACCTTAGCACATGTGTTTTTGTTTATAAATTCTGGTCCGGTTGCAATTAATCACAGTGTGAAAGCGAACCGCACTAAAAAAAAAAAAAAGAAAAAAAAAATTGGTCCGGACCAAAGCAAGTGAACTAACGGACCTTCCTGGTGTGAATACGCCCTTAGATACAACTCCAAGTCCCATTCAACCTAAACACAGAGTCAAAGGTTTGTTTCTCTCAAAATGAAGCCTTTTGTTAAAGTATAAGCTTTGTGTTACCTTTTGAATAAAAATGACAGACCTTTTTAAATATGCAGCCAGGATTGAAAGGCCAGCAACAAACTGACCCCTTCCCCGTGGGTGTAGTACGTGGTACATAGCTTTTGAATATACTTCTTTGTCTGTCTAGTGTCTGGAACATCAGCATATCACCCCACAGATACAGGTTATCAGTATGTTCATTGTATTGAATTCAGTACGCGCAAACAATAGCGCCCGCTTGTTTGATTAGACATGACAAAAAAATCCATACATCCCTTGATTTCCATCCGCTTATTCATGGTTGGGTCGCGGTGGCAACAGGCTAAGTAAGGAACTCCAGACGTTCCTCTGCCCGGCAACACATTCCAGGTCTTTCTGGGGGATCCCGAGACGTTCCCACGTCAGACTGGATAAAATCCCTCCAGCAAGTTCTGGGTCTACCCCAGGGTCTCCACTCGGCTGGCCATGCCCAGTAAACCTCCAAACCTCCCAGTAAACCTCCAAACCGACTCTACTCCGACGCACTAGTGAATTCAGTGTATGAGTGAAATAAGACACGCTCAGACTGCCTGTGGCCAGCTCTGCTAGGGGATAAGCAATGCAACATAAACCAGACTGAATAGATTTTTGTTCAAGGTTCGTTGTCTTCAGTGATTAAGTTTATCAAACAGAAAGCGCAGACTAAAATATAACACAGTAACATGTAACTGTTGTACTTAATAACGGTACATAATTGGAAAACTCGATGTGGAACACATTAAGCTAAGTTTGAAGCAATTAAAACAAAAATTAATTGACTTGTTTCCATCTCACTTCTGGTACGAGTCAAATCTTGTTACTGGAAGTTTCTGAATTTGGGAATTTATTCAGAGGAAGTTTGGAGGATACTGACTGAGGCTTAAATGTTTTCCCGTTAATACCTGAATAGTGGACTTGAAACCTTGGACCTTGGTCAGAATTAATTCACAAGAACTTGGACTTTTCTGCCGCGAAGCAAGACCCGTGTTTTAGACTTACCTCTTTGTCTGGACATGGTAAAATCCCGTTCATTGATTTCATTCAACTGGACAACTGTAGTCCATCTGCTGATGAAGGTTGTGTGATACACCGAGAGATATTCTATATTGTTTTGAAGAAAGACTATCCATCTCAATTTGGAATTCGCAGATGAAGACGTGTCTCATTTCAGACTTTCTAGATTCCATACAAGATTTGAAATCTCACCCGTAAAGACACCGCTCTGATCCTTAAAAGTGAACCTGTGTATTAGACACTTCAAACTCTGATGGTACACATGGTGCTGTAAGCCAATTAAAAGCAATGGAGGAAATTGTTGACAAGTTGTTGCAGGAAGGTTCTCAAGTTTGTTTGTGGGCATGTAAAATGTCAGATACTGACATTCAAAGGTCATCTGAGCATGTCAGCACATTTGATTTGAGATTACCATGCCGCATGGCCTCTCACTGTAAGAGGGACGGAGTGCAATGTCAATCAAATGCCAAGCAGCCCTGTATGGCCAAAAGCCTGGTTTGTCAAACGTATTCATCTATACCGTTCATATATGGAGCCTGAAGTGAGGGGAAGAATGGGGAAGAATGGAGAACTTTTTTATGTTCCCGGTAAACGGTGAGTGAAGTGAAGCTTTAATACTGTGTCGGTCCCTGTGGTGTGGAACTCCAGCTCCTCTAAAAAGATTTGCCTCCACTGCTTAAACACTATTACCAGAATCCTGCTCCACCTGCCCTTCCCTGCAGGGAGTTATCAGCTTTTTAATGAGATGCCAAGATCCTCACGTAAGTGGAGCTAAAAGAGAAAATGTGACACTGACATGTTCTGGAGGAGTAGTTGACCGTGTTAAGAAAATAGTAGATTTTTCTTTTTCTTGCAGTCTGAAGGTTGAATAATGAGATAAGAAAAAAAACTACTGGAGGTCATACAAATTCATGTAAATGGAAATCTAATGTGAGATGTTAACATACACCAGGCATAACATAATGACCACCGTTCTTGTGCTTTAGTGTTAGTGAGGGCCTTTGGGTCCCATGGGTGTGGATCATCCCACAGATACTTGATCAGTTTGAGATCTAGTGAATTTGGAGGCCAGGCCAACACCTTGTGATGTTCTTCATGTTTTTTTTTCTGTTGTTTCTAAATCATTTTTGTGTGTGTGTCTGTGTCAGGCTGCATCCTGCTGGGGATGGCTGCTGCCATCAAGGAGTGTCATTGCTGTGGGGTGGGGGTGCCTGGTCTGGTCTAGGTGGGTGCTACATGTCTAAGTAACATTCACATGAATGAATGCCAGGTCCAGAAGTTTCCCAGCAGAACAATGAAGTGTCACAAGATGGTCAACGTTATTCACTTCTCCTGTCTGTGGTCATAATGTTGTGCCGGATCGGTGTAGATACCTTTGTGATAAATCTGAACATACCATTACCTCAAAGCTCTGTACTTTTGTTATTATGACAATCCCAGTAGGAATATTATCAAGAAGCTTTGAGGAAAATCTAGAGAACCTTTTTTGAGCATGAAATATTTGAACACATGTTCTACTTGAAGTCTGAACTCACTTCCTAATTTAAACTTAATGTACCATATTTAGATGAAGCAAAGAGCATCTTTGTCTTGACATAAAATTCAACCACATGGTGTTGTGCAAAAAGTCAGGCAATGTCGTGTCGACTTTTGAAAGCAACACGTTTCACAAATGTCAGACCACCACGCATCCAGTCAGGACTGATTCATGATTTTCTTGTAAAACAGAGATGGAGTTCCCATAAACAATGTGAAACAATTATTGTTCAGAGAATCTTACTGTGCCCACAGAGTGATAGTCAGGCAAAATCATGTCCACGACAGCATGCTGCACAGAAAACCCTAAAACCTTCTGAACATCAATAAAAAAGGATGTTCCCCCCACTCCCCTTAGTAAAAAAAAAAAAAAAAAAAAAAAGGTATAGTTTTATAAGGTTGAGCTTTACTGTATCAATGAATTTAAAGGTCACAATAAGGACACACTCAAATAGCATCCAAAGCTATAAAGCTGCTCTGGATGCATGCATCTGTGTGAAAGTCCCTTCACAGAATACATGGGATCAGAGGACTGATGCATTATCAGGTCATGCCGTGCTGTCATTTCACTCAGAATTATAAATAATATGCTAAAAATAAAATAAAAAAAAACTTCAAATTTTAAATAACAGGTTGAATTTTGGACACGGTAACCCTGTTCTCATATGATTGTCAAGTGAATTTGAAGCAAACAAAAATGAAATCCTGCAACAAAAGTTACAGAAGAGGTAGTAGAGATTGAAATCGTGAGCAAAACAAAACGCTGAACAATTAAAATGTCGGTGCAGAGAGTGGGGAGGACTGCAGAAAAGATCGTCGCCACCAGAGCTCACAACATAATCAAAGCTCCCACCCAGCCACCTCCACCATGGACTGTTTCCTTTGGTAGCTTCTAGGACGAGCCTTCGCAGCATCCGGAGCAGAACAACAAGGTTCTGTAACAACTTCATCCCACAAGCCGTCAGACTCTTAAACTCAAAATAAGCTAAATGGACATGTGGATAAGTGGGCACAATATTTACAACTGTTTGTGTATGGAAAAATACATGTATATTGCATAGATACCTGTAAATAATAAAAAAAAAACTTCCCCAGTCTCTCTAACACTGCTGGTGGGAGTCAGTACAACATAATTTCATTAAAACATTTAAATGTGCATTGCTGCTGTATTGGTTTGAATAACAAAAGGCCAAAACCGGCCCACACGAGGGTCCAATCTGGCCTATGGGATGAATTTGTTAAGTGCAAAAATTACACAAATTGAAATTAGCATCTATTCCTATTTTGTCCACTAGGGGTCTCGCTGAGACCCAGAACTCAACAGCAGGTGGCAGCAATGTGCCGAAATTGCACTTGTTCTTCTTTAAAAAATTCAGTTTGGCCCTGTGATAGACTGGAGACCTGTCCAGGGTGTACCCCCGCCTCTCGGCCAATGACAGCTGGGATAGGCTCCAGCAGACTCCGAAAACATTTTGTGAAAGAATAGTTAATTAAATGTAAAAGAAAATCATAACATACTTGTATTTGCATGTATTTCTTTGCCCTAAAATAAAAGGAAAAAATCTGGAGTTATTTATAAGTTATTATGTTACTAGCCCGGTCCGCTCAACATCAAATTGGGCTGTTTGTGGCCCTCAAACTAAATGGTGTCAAGAAAATTCCCAACAGATGCTACGTCTAGGTGATCCACCCAAACAAACTTCAAAATAATTAAGTATCAGTGACCATTGTTCATCCTTTTGATACGATCTAAAAGTGCACAATAGCTCCAAACTGGCTCAGAGACAGTGATGTTACAGCTTGGAAATGAGGTCTTTTGTTGCTGAAAGCCTGTCGTTAGGCTCCAGACAAAGACAAGCCTCTATCTTATCAGCACACACACCTCTGTAAGGAAGATTCCCATTGAGTCCACAGCGCCATCATCATTACACACACATATATTAATCATGTAACATAAAAATCAATATGATCAATCAATGTGGAGTTAGCGGTTTGACTGCCATCCACCCAGAACATTGTATTCACTTTCTCTCAGTCATAAGTGTGAGATCAAGCCTATTAAAATCTATCTGAGGCCGCGGTTATAAAACATTCAGGGATCATCTGTCTCCCTCCCCCAAACTGTACATACAGCATCTCTGAGGACTTTGCTACTAATAAAATCAGATTGGACGTTTTATAGCCGCGTAAATCCCTAAGAGACGCACGTATCCGCATGTAAAGACTGCAGTTGTTTTTCTTCTCGGTTTGTGTTGTAAGCGTATGGGTGTACCATGCTACAGACGTGGCATTATTTGTCTGATCAATACAAGCGTCCACGGTAGCGCTCGGGGCACAGTCATTAGTCACCAGCTCAACCGTGAACGAGTGGGGATGTTTTAAAATTAGAAACATTTACATGAGATGATTGACAATGTCACCATTCTCCTCGACGCTGCATATTCATGCAAATTACCGTTTATCTGATGGTGGCCTCAATCCATTAACGCCAATGAAACTCCAAAGAAGCTCATTATTGTGTGCTCTTCCCTCAGACTGCCGAGCGTATACGGGACCTTTTTTATGAGAGTCGATTCTTCTCCCGCAGCGAGCCCCCCCGTCGTCTTGGAGTGACCTCAAATGTCTTCTCTATAAATGCACATACGGGTAAATTTGATGGTTGCTATTGATTCGGGTGTTGCTGTTGTTGCGTAACGTTATAATGGGTCGCGTGAAGCATAACCAGAGTGACTGAGAGAGGGGTAGCTTTATAAACCAGAACAAAAATCAAGGTGGGGGGAAAACCATGAGCCAGAAAACCATTATTAATCACATGGTATCTTGACCGACTAATCATTACAGATCAATATTCTTTCAGTTTGGCCATTGTTTTTTTTTTTATTTTAGCTTGGTTACGGCTTCCCCCCAGTGGAGGTGAAACAGCTGATGAAGGTGATGCAGACCGGGTGGGCTCACGTCCAATGGGGCAATTTAAAATTTTATTTTGCGAGTAACTGGGTGGGTGAACAAGATTTGGACAGGTTTGGTGATTCCGCACAAGACAGATTCTGCCTAAAAAGCACAGTCTTTAAAGTCTACTTGCACTACGAGTAAATCTTTGGATGCCCATTCGTGTTTGTGTTTAGTAGGGGTTGTATAGACTAGTTGACTAGTCAGTTTGTAGACTTAATAGACAATATAGTCCAGGCAAAGTAGCGTTTTACGACAGACTAATTGTAAAAGAATTTTTTTTAGCATAGATATTTTCTATGAGGTGTCCAAAACAACATACTAAAAGTCCTAAGAAATCCTAGTTGAGGAAATATGTTAATTTATCATCAATCCGAAATGTGTGCCATAAGGCCAGGTAACAATACATCCCAATGGGGCTATTTTTTTCCTTTACTCCTATCAAAATGAGACTTTTCACAATGAAAGTACCAATGAAAAGTAACATTTTTTGTATTACAAGTTTCTTTGAAAATGTATTTTAATATGCAAATGAGGTATACACTAATCAAATATGCCCAAAATACAACCTAAAATTAACTTTTTTTACGCCAGACTAATTGTAAAAGAAATTTTTTTAGCATAGATCATTTCAATGAGGTGTCCAGAACAACATAGTAAAAGTCCTAAGAAATCCTAGTTGAGGAAATATGTTAATTTCTCATCAATCCGAAATGTGTGCCATAAGGCCAGGCAACAATACCCCAATGGGGCTATTTTTTTCCTTTACTCCTATCAAAATGAAACTTTACACAATGAAAATACCCATGAAAAGTAAAATTTTTTGTATTACAAGTTTCTTTGAAAATGTATTTTAATATGCAAATGAGCTATACACTAGTCGAATATGCCCAAAATACACCCAAAAGTAATTTTTTTGTATTACAAGTTTCTTTTGAAATGAATTTGAATATGCACATGAGCTTTACACTTTGAATATGTCCTAATTTGTATAGGCAGAAACACCATTCATATGTATGATAAATATATCGGCCCAATCTTCATCCAATCATCCTGCTGCTTTTAGACTGGCCTCTAACTCGAAAACTGCCTGGCTTGGTAGTACCTGCCAGGGGTATAACCCCCGCCGGTATAGTCTGCAGGTTCACAGAGGAACTTATTTACTTACCTTATTTATTGGATATTACTTATTAGACATTCCTTTTGTGACGCCTGTTAGTTTTACAGATGGTTCTAAATAGTTGTGCAAAAAACGCCTGATGCATTTCCTGTATTTCAAAGTAAATAGTTGTAAATAACTTTGTTGTTTGCTAAATTTTTATATAAGCTTTTGAAATTTACAGTTTAGATTTGCATTCTAAGTTATAAAAATGGTTCGTTAAATATGTTTGTGGTTTTCACGGTGAAAAATCTAGGTTTTTCCTACTCGGATTTTATGTTTTAGTGTGGTTTTAGGTCCACTGTGTTGATACAGTATGTCAGAATGAAAAATCACACATGTGAGGTTGTGCTGAAAAGAATGATACCCAACAAGTCAAGGTAAACTGTTTTTAAGATGAAATATAAAGGTAAAACCAAAAGTAGTAAAAAACGGCCAATTATACTCTAGACTCCAGAGGGTTAAGCAAAATGTCTCTACAGTAAAATATCTAGTTAGAAAGGAATTGGTAACTTAAAAGGTTCTGATTGGGTTTCTAGCCTAGATATTGCTGTCGCTAGCTTCTCATAACACTGCAAAGCTACTTTACAAATGGTGGAAGTCTGATGTGTGGCCCATCTGGTCTGAAATACTTGCCTACTACAAAAAGAGAAGCAGTTTTGGTGTCTGGCAAAATTATTTAAAGAGCTGGAATGTCTGGAAAGTGTGTCTATCTGGTTTTCATCTGTCTTCTGTGTGAGAGTGAATCGTTTCGTTTGTAAGAATGACATCTGCCTGTTATCTCGTAATCTTACCAACAATACCAATACAATCATTTGTAAATCTACCAGCCCAAAATGTAATCTCACCACGTTACTAATGACTAAAATGGCAATTCTGACTTTCTATCATGTCATTAGGTTAGGCTTGTTCACAAATAAAAAAAAGCCTATATTCGCCTATATTCGACTAGTGTATAGCTCATTTGCATATTAAAATACAGTTTCAAAGAAACTTGTAATACAAAAAATGTAACTTTTCATGGGTACTTTCATTGTGTAAAGTTTCATTTTGATAGGAGTAAAAGAAAAAAATAGCCCCGTTGGGGTATTGTTGCCTGGCCTTATGGCACACATTTCGGATTGATGAGAAATTAACATATTTCCTCAACTAGGATTTCTTAGGACTTTTAGTATGTTGTTCTGGACACCTCATAGAAATTATCCATGCTGAAAAAAATTCTTTTACAATTACTTCTATTTTTGGCTCCAAAATGAGTTAGTTTGCCTGGACTAATAGCACGGCTGTGGAGTACTGTTAAATGCTATTGATGGTGCTGCCTGTTTTTATACAGGCTATACATATCTGCAGCACACACTATGTACATGAGCTGCCTGTTCTCAGCATATGTATTCAGGTCAAGAATATAGATTTCAGTGTCGCAGAGCATTACTTTCTACTGTGCTTTTATCAGTGAGGTCATTGGACTAGTCCATGTCGACTCGATTTTCGTCACATAAAAGTTGTGCAACCTTCCATTTTGCAGTTATGCAAAGAGGAACAGCTGAAGACTTCACAGCCGGATGCACTGAACTTTTTACATTTACTTTAATCGCGTTTTAATCTAGTGCTTTCAGTCTAGTACTTTCAGTACTCTTCTTTGTCACTGTTTCCGTATTGACCGTGCGTTTGCGTGTTTTTGCATGCTTCGACTACTCTGTAAAGCAATTTGCTTTAAAAATACATGTGCTCTGTTCGTGCAACCAACGAAGAGAAGGAGGCTTGTGCAAAGAGGAAGATACCTGCTGTATTGTCCTTTTAGACTGTTGTCGTGCTACGAGCAGTGTTCGGTACATCTGTTCGAGCTGCCTCTGTCTAAAGAGTAGAGCCTTTCAGTGGGCTGCATGGCGTCATCTAATGGCTTTGTAGTAGTCAGATGTGAGTGGTGGTGGCTGCTGCGGTTTGTTGCTCGATGATTCATGTGCTCTGACTGCATTGCTTTTTATGAGACACACTACACCAGCACAAGCAATCTGGGAGGTTATAGTACTAAACAAAATATCGATCATATATTTTGTGTTCTTTGTGCGCTTTGGTGGTTTTTTGAACAGCTTTTGGGCTGGAAACCATCTGGCAACACTGCCTGCTTCATATACATCACTGCAGATTGAACCCGACTGGATGAGTCAAAGCCTTGTTGTCCATTGAATAAAACGGCGTGGTTTTCTAACACTCACACGTACAGTTTGATAAAAATTAACCTGGAAACTATTTGTAATGTGCAGTAGGACATTTGCAGCAGCTGTTAACTCCTTGGATCAAGCATAGAATAAATGCAGTATTTATATAGACATATCAACAGATTAAAAATAATCTAAAATAGTTTGAAGAATAAAGATCAGAGCTTGTGGATGCAGAGAAAGACTGATTTGTTTGTTAAACAGTATTATGTAGTTGAGAGGCGCTGGTAAAATCAGTGTAGCTGCTTGAGACAACTGTAGCAGCGATTATTACCTGACACCATGTGTCGGGGGGAATGCACAAAACTTTGCAGGGGAACGCAATAGTAATATGATGTAATGCAAGGGAAAGTAATCTTAAGACTCCCCATGACAGTCAGTCTGGGGCCTCTGTAGTAAAAAATATAGATGTGCTATTAAATGCATACACCAATCAGCCACAACATTAAAACCACTGACAGGAGTAGTAAATAACATTGACCATCTTGTGACAATTCAATGTTCTGCTGGGAAACTTTTGGACCTGGCATTCATTCATGTGGATGTTACTTAGACATGTAGCACCCACCTAGACCAGACCAGGCACCCCCACCCCATAGCAATGACACTCCTTGATGGGAGAAGCCATCCTCAGCAGGATGCAGCCTGACACAAAAAACATGAAGAACAGCACAAGGTGTTGACCTGTACTGATCAAGTTTGGGATCTAGCCCCCCACTAATAACATCCTGTTGCTGAACACCACAAGATCAAAACCGTTTTGGAGACACAAGGGAGACCTACAATATTAGGAAGGTGGTCATAATGTTATGCCTGATCGATGTATACTGGTTAAGTTTGCATTCAACACTTCAGAAGTTGTAGTTAAAGTTTTGTCCGTGATGACTGACATGAGGGATTTTTCTTTCCTTTTTCCTGAAACCTCCCAGTACTACAGTACATGCCGTGTCCTCTCAGGAGCTGAATGGCACAAACACTTGTTTTCCTACCGTGCAGTATTCTGTGATATGCAAATACCACCTGTTTCTAGTAAAAACCTCCATCTGAGCATGTCCTCCTGGGCAAACAGATCTGTCTTATTTTTTTTTTTTTTTTTCTCCAAAATATAAACACCAATTTACATTTTGCACCATATCAAGTCCTCAGAATATCAGACTGTATTTCCATCTCTTCCACAAGTCTTTTTTTTTTTTTTTTTTTTTTTTAAATATCCACTGAGACATTCATTTCTGTGTGTCTGTCCCTTGCTTGCTGGTCGCCAGCTCGCTCTTCTTCTCTCATCCATTAAACCTCCCTAAGCTTTCTGGAACCATTTTCTGGATGATGAGTAATAATCCTCTGATTGGCTTGAATTTGCAGACGCACTTCCTGTCCCAGCGGGTGTATTGTTCCACGTCTGTCACCTGTGGTACCTCCCTCCTTCATCGCTCTAGTGTCTTGACACAAGCAGGTCACTTATCCACTGATTACCCCGAAACACTGTTTTATGTACTTAAATGCTTAAACTAGTCAGTTTGTCGATTGTACTGCTGTACCATGACTTTAAGCATCATGTCGACCAGTCACTGATCATCACTAAAGATGAAGCCCATACTACCATGACATGTCAGAAATATGACTAGAGTACTACTGCAATACATCTGAAAGGGCGTCTGCTAACGCTAGCAGAGTAACGGTCCAAATCCTGCAGTCAGTTAACAACTTCACCAAACCTCCTGTGGTAACAGAGAGAAGGAGGCTGCACATCAACTATTTGTCAAAGTTATTAGACCTTTAGCTGCAGGACATGGAGAAGGCTTCGGAGATATACCCGGCTACACTATCCCGCCTTCCAACACGCTGTGGAGTATTATTAAATGCTACTGATGGTGCTGAGGTGCTGCCTGTTTTTATACAGGCTATACATATCTGCAGCTCACAGTATGTAGCACATGAGCTGTCTGTTCTCAGCATATGTATTCAGGTCAAGAATATAGACTTCATTGATGCAAACCATTACTTTCTAATGTGTTTTTATTAGTGACGTCATCAGTGACTTCGAAAACCTAAAGTTGTGCAACCCCTTAGTGATTTTGGGACTTTGTTGGCTAATACTCTGAAGACTCAGTTCGCATATCGTTCTTAAAGAAGACCCCTGTTGGAGGCCTTCCATTTTTCCAGTTATGCAAAGAGGAACAGTTGACGACTGTACCGTTTACTGTAGCTATGGTGCTAGTACAATATGCAACTCTAAATGTTGGAGCGACGCAAATGTATATATGTAGAATTGCTTAGATTGTTAAGTTTTGTCATGTTACTGTCATTATGAAGTGCACAAGTATGGCAGAGTGCTTAAAGTATCTGGCAAAGGGAGATGAGCCGTGCAATCTGTGCAAAATTAAATCTGAGGCTTTTACTTCTGGAACTATGTGTTCCCAAAGTAACTATGCAAGGCTATGTTGCTCTCATGATCTCGTCGCTAATCGGGCAAAACTGCTGAACTGCTTGAGGGGAGTTCCTAAACTGGTTCAACGTATACACACTGCTGATCCACAAAATTGGCACAAAAAAAATACAGTTTAAAACCTATTGATACTCTCCTGTACAACCCTCACAATCAGTCAATTCTTAACACACTCCGTCTCATGCTCCATCTCTGGCTGCAAACTAAATATCTCCCACTCAGATCACATGACGGCCATCTCCTCGTCTGGGGGCAGGCTGATGGGTGATTCATGCTCCCTCAAGAAGCGTGGGAGCATGAGTCACATTTTCATTTGTTACAGCTGTGCCCATCGCCAGCAGCAGTGTGTATAGATTTTGTTTCAGTGTGAAGTTAATACTTCATTCAATCACAATAGCAGAAAACTCACCTGTGATAGAACTGCTATTGTAAATAACTGTTTTATTGCCCATATGCTGTGGTTTATATTCATGTAACATGCGTCAGATATGTTCTGATCAGCCATAACATTACGACCACTGAATTGTGACAATTCACGGTTATGCCGGGAAACTTTTGGACCTGGCATTCACTCATGTGTATGTTACGTAGACATGTAGCATCCATCTAAACCAAACCAGACACCCCCACCCCATAGCAATGACACTCCTTGATGGCAGCAGCCACCCCCAGCAGGATGCAGCCTGACACAGACACACACAGAAATGAACAAATCAAAAAAACATGAAGAACATCACAAGGTGTTGACCTGGCCTCCAAATTCACTAGATCCCAAACTGATCAAGTATCTGTGGGATGATCCACAGAGGTCCCTCCCCTCAAAGCCCCCCCACTAACAACATTGTGTTGCCAGACACCACAGGACACCCTCAGAAGGCCCATGTTCATTCTCTGATGAGTCACAACTGTTTTGGAGTCACAAGGGAGACCTAAACAATATTTGTTATGCCTGATCGGTGTACATTAGTGATATATACTTTTTACTTTAAAGTGCTGCCCAACATGACTGATTTTATTTGTCTGTCCACGGTGCACTGTTGATTTTTTTTTAGATATCTTGGTGACTAGAGAGACTGGAGGATGGACTTTTGGCCCGACCCCCGAAATAAAAAGTGTAAGTCTTGGCCAAGTCTTGCAGGTGATGAGCAGAAGGAGATAGGATCTCCTGCTGTGGGACTGGAAATATTATCTGTCAGGCTTAGTATAAAGAGCGAGGCAGCGGTGCAGGGGGGGTGGAGAAGTGTGTGGAGACAGATGAGGATGGCAGGTGGAGTGGAGTGGTGGTGGTGGGGGTGGGCGAGCAGAGATAAAGGTTTTGTGGGGGGGGGAGCAGAGATGAGGTGGTGACACCATTTATGACACACACCATTAAGCTGCCAATGAGGCAGCAGATCTCAGGCTTTTGGGATTCTGTCCCCAGACTCATCTTTTTTTTTTTTTTTTTCTATTTGTTCCACACATTCCTCTGTCCTGTCACTGCAGTCGTGTTTCTTCGGTTTCCCCGCAATATTCCCGTCAGAGGAGGTTTTCGGCGTGTGTCACCTGGCAACGCATTCCCCTGTGTCCTCCATTGTGAGCTAATGAATCAAACACAGCACAGGGCATTAACAATAGTGGCTGCTGATCAGCCAAGAGGAACCAGTTGCAGCTCTGATATAGTTGAGTCATTTCTAAAAAAAGAAAAAAAAAATGTTTGGACTAGAATCTCAGACTCTGATCCCGATGATTAGTTTGAGATTGTGTTCTGTTTGCTTTCCAGAATCCGATGTTCTGTATATTTTCAAAATAAATCGACTATCTTAACTTAATCTCTGTGTATTAGACGTTCACTCCTTCATTTTGTGAAGGTCGCAGGGGGGCTGGAGCCCATCCCAGTGAGAGGCCACTGGGTGAGAGGCGTGGTACACCCTGGACAGGTCTCCAGTCTATCGTAGGGCTAACACAGAACACCAAATCACCAATGAACCTAACCAGCATGTCTTTTGACGGTGGGAAGAAGCGGGAGTACCTGGAGAGAACCCACGCAGACACAGGGAGGACATGCAAACTCCACACAGAAAGGCCCCAGACGACTGATGGATTAGAACCCAGAACCTTCTTGCTGAGCCGCCCTGTATTAGATGTTGTTTTAATGCCAACAAGATACATAGCCTGAGAAAACGGCGGTCAAAAGCCCTTTGCTCTCCTGAGCCAACAAGCCAATTAACCCATTATCACGAAAGGCTAGCCCGCTATCAGAGATCACTAGATCATTAACTCGTGATCCCAGGCTAATGGGGTAAAAACAATTATTAGTACCGTGGCCGCTCTCAGCTTTTTCAAACATGAAACATAATTAACATACTTGACGTTTGTTTTAAAAGGTCACTGGTTAATGAAACAGCTACTCAAGCGGCACGTTTTAACCTGCGATGCTTACAAAACTGTCACATGAATGAAAATGGCAACTTGGCCTGTTTTTCTTAAATTAATTCCAGACAAGAAAAGCCTAGGGGGTAGTGTCTAGATGGGTTTGTGGCTGCATAGCCCCAACACTGGTGGGTGGGGCAGAACCGTTGGTTTGAGCAAGAAAGTGTAGTTCAATGTGAAGGGTTTATTCAATGTACAGCGGCTGTTTTAGGGCACGGTGTTGTGCTCAGTGGGAGCAGTGATGCTTTGGACTGGAGGATGGTTGGTGGTTGAGATGTGAAGGACATCACAAAGGTAGCTGTTGGTCATTCTGGTTCTCAATCTGCTCTTCTGTGATGCAAACTAAGTTATAATCAACTTCAAGATTAAAAACTGCTGTGTGGTGTCTGTGGAATGTCTCATCACATCCACTTGACAAGTTTTCAGTTCGCCTCACAGCTGTGTTTCTAGACATGCTAACATTGTTGAATGTCTTCCTTTTTTTCCCCAAGCACATTCATCCTGCTACTTTCGTGAGGCACTCTTTATGAAGTCACAGTCTGAGAAAGGTTTCTCATGTTGGGCAATGAGTTGAGGACCTCAGAACTGGCTGCTGTGTTTGGTTGGCATGGAATAAAAACAGTTGTAGAGTGCTAGCTTGCATTAGCTTAACTTTCTGCTCTCGTTCGGCACCAGTGTAGGTCTGACATTTGGTTTCATGGTGTTGTCGTATATTACTCTTTCACGAGGGTTTCATTACATATCAAACAGATGAACTTCTCCTCGTTTTCTGTGAAGAAATATACATTTCTGCACTCACTCGCTGTCTTACGTTTCTTTCGTTCTGCAATTTTTTGGTCACCTGTGGCAGAAGTCTACTTTGATTAATCATGTTTTGTGGAGAAGCAGCAGCGTTCAAGACGGCAGCGCCACCTACTGTTAAAACTAAATGGTACAATACAGTCAAGTTCAAGTTCCACATGTGGGCCATGTTCCTCTTTATGTTTGGAATTTGCTGCAGGCCAATTAAGACGCCCCTGATCAAACAGAACCAGAGTTAGTCACCACAGTTTTCCATGTTAAACTGCTGTTTGTTGCTTATATTGTTGGAACATTAGCCCGTTATATTCAACTGACCATTGGATAGAAAGACCCAGGATAAACTGATGGCCTGAATGTTCATGTAATACTTAAAGCTAAGCTGCTAGCTTGGCAAAAAAAAAAAAAAGTTTGAATACGACATTAATCTAAAGCTAAATATTAGTCTGTCTTTGGACTCAAAATGCTGTGTTTTCTGCACCTTCAACAAGGATAACCATGATAAATGTCAGACATGCATCCTTTCTTTGCCTTATCTCTAAATCTGTTTTTTATTATTATTATTATTTATATATAGATATACACTGATACCATTTGTTTAAGTCTGATAGTCTACCACATTGTGTGTTGTTTCAGGCAAGCAGTTCTGGTCCATGTTTATGTAGACAATGGCGATGTTCTCTTAATTAACTCATTGTTAATAATAATGTGCCTTATGTGAAAGCTTTCAGATTCAGCTGGCTAAACTAACGTTCATATCTCTGACTGGCACAAAGGACACAATAAAAAAAAAAAAAAAAAAAAAAACGACCCAATCTAATAATTAGCACTGAAACTGAACGAATCAAACAATGAAAAAAAACAACAAAAAAAACCCCAACATTTTCTGAATTATGCAAACACTTTGCACTACCTTTCCCTTATTAGGTATTTCCCGTCATTGCTATGGGGTGGGGGTGCCTGGTCTGGTCTAGGTGGGTGCTACATGTCTAAGTAACATCCACACCAATGAATGCCAGGTCCGAAAGTTTCCCAGCAGAACATTGAACTGTCACGAGATGGTCGATGTTATTCACTTCTCCTGTCAGTGGTTTTAATGTTGTGGCTGACATGTGTTTATATTGTACGTGCCTGCATAATCATAAAGCTAATCTAAGTTTATTTCTCGACCAGAACGACTAAACTATGCGTCTTCATCTGCATTTATCCAAATCCATCTACACATTTCAAATAATCTTATTTCTCCTCATTTTTCTTTTTGTCCCCGTCTCTCGTCTCCGTCCTTTGCTGAGCTGGTCGTTTTTGTAAGCATAAAATTGCAGATAAAGACAGCCGTAAAAAAAATGAAATAATAAAATAAAAAAAAGCCTCACTGGCTCCTAGTGAGAGCAGTAGAAAATATGCTTGCGCTGCTGACTTTGGGCTAAACCTATTTAGCTCCTCTGAGCTTCCTCCATCGGCCATTACAATAAAATGCATTTGATGATCATGGTCTATTTAAACTGGATAGGTACGCTGCCAGCGAGCCACGTCTTCCCTGACTTCTTTGTTTACATCTCTGCATCTGAAGCCCGTATTTGTTCACTCTGACGTCGCCGGGTTCGTCTCCTATTTTCCGGCTTCTTCCTTTTTTCTTCATTAACTGTCATTGCATCTATTCTGCCCCCAAGCTTCCACTTAATTAGGCCTTCCTGCCTTCTGTCACTGTGCTGCGTGCTATCCTCCCCTTCTTATTCATGTTGGAACGGACTACTTCCAGATGATCCACCCCTCTTTTACCACGGACCTCAGTCACAATGAACCTAAGGCTCCCTTTCGACCAAGGTTCCCCAACTTTCCCATCAAATCTCCCAGATTCAATGCTTGTGTTCCTGACCAGGAAATGTGGCGAAAGGATTTACTGACTAAGAGATGAGACGTTGTATGAGTAAAGGACATGTCTTTACCCTCCCTGCCACGACAGCTCATTTAAAGCTCCCAAATCTTTAAAGAAAAACTGCATTCCTGGGAAGGCAAAGCTTTTCCTTGAGAGACACTGGCAGTGAATGCAGCAGATGTCATTCCCACACTTTCACAGACGTAACCTTTATTTACCTCTGCTCTATGAATGAGACCTACTTCTTTTTTTTTTTTGCACAAAAGCCACAATGAAACTGTTCATAAGGTGGCCACTTATTTTCCTGGTGCAAAATCCTATGAATTGCTTCAGACAGCTTGTCGTCAGCTTTGGCGATAACCTTTCTCCTAGCATAGCATTTCTATGCTTCTGACGGGGAGGCGTTCAGGTGTATTTATTTATTTATTTATTTATTTATTACAGTGAGTTCACACTAAAGATTCATGACGAGACGAGCTGAAACTTGCAGCTGCTTGCAACATAACTTGGTCGGCGACGGTCTAAAACCTGACACACCAAATCGTCTAGACGAGGCCGTGCATCATTTCCACATCAATGACTCTCCCTGTCTTGACAGCGTTGCTATCAGCTCTCTGTGGCACGGGTCCATGCCGTCTTCATGAACCGAGGGGGGGCCCAGAGTGTCATCTATAACGTTTCACCGACGTGGCGTTTATGGTGTCAGCTCAGGAAAATGAACGCTCCCTCCCAAGGATGCAATGTGAAGGTTGTGTTACTGCTGTGGTTACAAATACACAGGAAGGGCAATCCATTGTTGGACTTTCCGTAAAAAACAAAACAAAAAAAAAACTTAGCATCTGGTAGTGTTTTGTGTGGACTGACATGTGAAAACAAACAAATCACCCTTTGGGACAGGGGTGTCAAACATACGGCGCACCAGAGGGTCCAATCTGGCCTCGTCGAATGAATTTGTGAAAACGTGACATAGGCGTAGAAGACTTGAATTTTTCGATAAAAGTGACTCATTCATTCATTGAGAGGGTCGTGGTGGGGCTGGAAGAGCCGGGGTAAACTCTGGACAGGTTGCCAGTCTATCACAGGACAACTCTTTTAGCTTTAGCTATAAAACTAACTGCTATTCCCAATGTGTCCACTAGGGGCTGGACTGTTTTAGTAAGATTAGCAGACATAACACAACATTGAGACCTACAAATAAACAGCAGGTGGCAGCAATGCGTCAAAATCGCACTTGTTTTCTTAAGAAATTTCAAGTTGTTCATAAAATGTTTTGTAAAAGGATAGTTCATTAAATGCAAACATACTTGCACTACAACAAAAGGAAAAGATATGCTTTTGTGTTACTGGTCCAGAGCCCTAAAATGAGTTTGACACCTCTGCTCTAGGACAATAAACCCGTAAACGGAGCAGTTTGGAGTGGGCTTAATAAGAATTGTTATGGCGGATTGGATTGCAACCATGCGATTATGAATAGTTTACAGAAATATTAGGTATTTTTACAGTAGGCCAGGGTGTGATAGTCCACCATGTTGGAGCATGCAATTCTTCTTATGCCATGGCTTTGGACATGCAGTTGCAGAAGACAGAGTCACATGGCTGCCAGTAGTAAAACGGAAAAAAAACTTTTGCAGAAAGACGTGACAACCTGTGAGTGGAGCGGGTTATGCGAATCAATAACTCAACCTAAACTTATTGCACGGCACTCAGCTTGTCTTGTTGACACCCACTGCAACAGTCACTTAAAGTTGATGACTTCTGGTGTAGGGCTGCAACTACTCTTTAAAAACTTTCCTTCCGGAAGTCTCAGTATCAGGATCATGCAGCCTTTACCTCTTTTTGAAGGTTGCAGATGCATGTCACATTCACCAGGTCCACAGGTTCAACATCACAGTAAACCACAGCCTTATAACGGCACGTGAAGGTTTTGATTAGGAGGTAGTAAAAATGTCTGCTGGAGGTTTTTTCAGATCTCACTCTGCCCTAGGGACGGGTAAAAAGAGACTTACTGCATTTTAAACTTTTCCCAGGTGTCTCTTTTCCGTGGAGTGACTGAATTTGGGGATTGGTTTCCTTCATGTGGAAAGCTTAAGGGGTAAAGAAGCTTAACCGGTGCATCCAAATATTACTAAAACGTCTCTGTGAAGCGTGAGTTTGAGCAGCCAGTCAGAACACGGGGACAGTTGCATTTATTTCATTATGAACCGAGGTTGTGAGATCCGAAAAGGACAAAGACCAAGAGGTGAAGATGAAACTCTCAGCAGAACAGTACGTATGATAGAGATGGTGAATATAAAGCTAAACCACTGTTATCAGCATGAATCTCCTCCATATTGATCACAGAATGCTGTTCAGACTTCTGCATGACGGAGAGCTCTGGAGAGAATCCTCAGAGAAAGGTGAATACTTCCCCCCCGATCCGATTTTGACATGGCTTGGCTCGTTTGGACGACACAAAGTATTTTTATTGACTCATCAAAGATGCATCCTAGGCTCTGTGAGAAAGCTATTAGGCTGGTCAACAACGGGAGCCTGTACTGAACGCTGAGGGCTGAATAAGAATGAGAGCCGGGCTGCACTGAATGCCAGCTGAACGGCTGAGGCATTGCGACCTCATTTGGAGCGTGAACCCTCGAACGGCTCCTTCCAATCAGTACTCGGCACTTGTGTGAAGCAGCGTCCACCGGCCCATCGCCGCCACCGTCCCGCCAGCCCCAGAGGCACAGACCCAGTTCCAACAGAAATGATAACTTTGGCCCTCGAGCAAACACGCGGCCCTCTGGACACTCGGCGCAATACACTAACCCGAGAGAAGAGCTGAGGAGCTGAGACGAGGTAAAGACGAAGGGAGGAAATAACAAAATGGACGAGGAATAACAAGGAAGCAGGGGACTAAAGAAAAAAAGAATCTTAGTACGGCGTTTAGGCTAGATGAAACATGTTGATGGCAACTTCAAAGCTTCTTTAACCCAAGTTTAGTCAGTTGGGTAAAAAGAATGCAACTACTGCCGCATTCTTCTAGTTTCAGCTCAGGAAGATGAAGCTGCACGACTGAAATCTATATTCTTGACCTGAATACATATGCTGAGAATAGACAGCTCATGTGCTACATACTGTGAGCTGCAGATATGCATAGCCTGTATAAAAACAGGCAGCACCTCAGCACCATCAACAGCTAAAGGTCTAATAACTCTGACAATGAAATTCACCATCAAATAGTTGATGTGCAGCCTCCTTCCAAAGAGGATTTGGACCGTTCCTCTGCTAGCATTAGCCTTTTCAGATGCATTGCAGTTTTACTTTTGTTGTGTTTCAGTCCTGACATGTCACGGCTTCATCTTTAGCTGAAGTATTTCCACACACTTGATGAATTGCTGCAACGACCCACTGGGCTTCTCGCCTGTCTTCTAGGAGGCGTCCATGTTTTTATTGTCACATGATCAGCGACTAGTCGACATGATACTTAAAGCTTCATGGCACAGGAGAGAAGTCGACAAACCGATTGGTCTGTACAACCTCTAGGGGGCAGTAATTCAGATAATCTGCACTGAGGCTAAAATTAACCTTGCATTCAACTGCAAAGCACTTACAACTACAACCTTGTAGAAGAAGCACATAAACGAGCGCAGATTATTCACATTTGATAGTAAAAGTACTCAAAAGTATATGAAGGATAATACACAACCGAGCCCCAAGTCTTTGTTTAAAACAGGGCCTGTTTTTCTTCACACAGGTTTTCAAGATTCTCTGCAGGCAGCTTGTTCAATACCTTAGAAGACTTGTAACGGTTCTTCTGTGGATAGAGTCAGTGTTTTCTGTCTATGCACGTAATCCCACACTGACTTCATGATGCTAAGATCCTGGGCTCTGTGGGGGCAACACCATCTGTTGCAGGACTCCTTGTTCCTCTTCTCTCTTAAGACGGTTGTTTATGACTGGCTGGATGCTTAGGCTCATCGTCAAGCTCGAATCAGTGCACCGCTGTAGCTCCACAACAGTCGTCTCCTGTCTTTTTGGCGTTATATACGGCGTTGCTTCTACAAAACTGTGTGCCAACAGGATGCGCTCACCATTACAAGAGTGTTTCCCCCCCCCCCTCCCGTATATTTATAATCAGTACTCACTCAACCTCACAGGAGAAAGTGAAAATTCACAACTCGGAAGGCAAATTCAAATCACATCAAAGCCCTGATGTCTCGATACCTTTCGGGACTATTATTTCAGTCATGCCAGAAAATAATGGAGACTAGATGGTTCCAAAAATGATACGAGGATGCGTCTCTGGCTCTTCTAACATAATGAGATTTGGCTGCAATAGGAGGTTTCAAATCCCTGTTGAAAGTGTAAAGTCTGAGCTTGACTCTGTGAAAAGTTAACTGATATTTATGTGTCGAATTAACGCGGTGGAGGGGCCCAAACCGCGGCAATTCATGACTCAAGATCAAATTCTCAGAGTAAGTGAAAGAAACATAGTTATGTAACCAAGAGAAAGACAAACATAAGGTGCAGAGGGGACGAGCATCTGTCTGTGCGAGCAGAGGCGTCCCCGCAGAGCGCTCCGCTTTGCCGTGAGCGTGGAACCGAGGTCGGCTCGGCGATGATTCAGAGCTGCTGCTGCTGAAGGACACATAGAAGTCGCCGTCCAGGTTCCCCCCGCTGCAGTTCGCCTCCCACTCGCTTTCCTGATGGGACTTAAGAAGTCATTTCAGCGCGCAATTCATGTTTGATGACTTTATTGATTTTCCTTTCCCCTCTCCTCTCTGCCTCTCCGTCCATCCTTCTCTTTTCATCTCCCTCGCCTCCCCTCTCTCCTCTCCAGCCTGCCGTTCCCTATTGACTCAAGTGACCCTACAGTTGCACACTCCCCTCTTGCCGTCTGCCATCTCTCCGCAAACCCTTCCCCTCTGCACGTTGCTACTGGCTACCATTTTCCCAACTCAGCACGGGGGACCTTTTCTTTTCATTACTATTTATCACAACATAGTGCAGTGTGTAAAGTCTACTGCCTCTGTTTGTCCAGCTAAAACGTGCCTCTCGGAGTGCAGGGCGAGGTCATAAAGTGCTGCTGTATGTCCGTTTAGCTGAAGTCATTAGATCGTCATTGTCTCTTGTACCTTGTGGCCGATGTGTATGTTTTTCATTCCGAGAGGTTTGTGGTATGCGACATTTTGTGACTCTAAATAAATTGTTTGCCGTGATGTTGTGATTTACAGCAAATCCTGGAAAGAATACGCCATGGAACAGAGAATTACAGCAGACAAGACACAAAATTGAGGTCATATAACGAGTTTGTTTGTACATGTAGCTTGCTGCCTTAATACAGCAGCGAGCTCTGCAGGGACGTGTGGTCAGAGGAGGCGGCTGAGGCACACCATCATCTGTCATCATTCATTATCTGTAAATGCTAAAGCAAGGGTAGAGGGTCCAATCTGGTCCACGGGATGAATTTGCAAAGTGCAAAAATTTAAATTGGCACCTATTCCTTGTTTGTCCACTAGGGGGTGCACTGTTTTAGTCAGAGTTGCAGACATAACCCAACACTGAGGCCCACAACTGAACAGTAGATGGCAGCATCGCACCGAAATTATATTTATTTTTCTTAAAAAAAAAAAAAATTCAGCTTGTTCCTAAAATGTTTTTGTAAAAGGACAGTTCATTAAATTGAAAGATTTTCCAAATGTACTTGCTTTTCTTTGCACTAAAGCAAATACAAAAGTCTGGAGTTGTCGTTATTTATAAGTTATTGTGCTATTATGCGGGCGCCACAGTGGCGAGGTGGTTAGCATTGACCCCGCGACCCTTCACAGGAATAAGCGGTTACAGAAGATGAATGATTGAATGAATGTGCTATTATGTTGGTCCGGCCCCCTTGAGACCAAACTGGGCTGTAGCTACATGGGCCCCTGAACTAAAATGAGTTTTTGGGCACAAAATACATTATACTTTCAAGATAATATACAAGAAGGTTATAGGTTTGAATCCATCGGTCGACTGGGGCCTTTCTGTGTGGAGTTTGCATGTTCTCCCTGTGTCTGCATGGGTTCTCTCCAGGTACTCCAGCTTCCTCCCACCATCCAAAGACATTAGGTTCAGCCTCCCTATGCTGGATGAATACAGTATCAGTATAATACAATTATTTCTCTGCACAGTAGTGTGTGCACCACTCGGAGCAGTGGGCTGCAGCATGGGTAGCGTCAGGGCAGCAATTTGGGGGTGGTTAAGTGCTTGCTCAAGGCACCTTAGCCATGGACAAGGTGGGGAGGCAAGCATGTGACCAATCAGTCCTGAGCTGCTTCTCTAACCATTACCACACAGCTCCCCCAGATTTGTAAATCTCTGCAAGAGTCGGTTCCTCGCCAGTCGGAAACCTCTCCACACGTCACCGGCTCTCTAGACGTCATCGTTGACGGATGAACTGGCAAAACCTTGGACTAAAGCGAAGACACCACTGTTCGTAAACTCCGATATCGCCCTAAACTTAATGAAACGGAGGCAAAAATAAATCCTGTGTACTTTACTCCTATTGTTCACATTATGTGGGTGGGAACCAGGCGTTCAGGATGGAGGAGTTGCTGGAAATATCCCCAGAGAAGAGTCTAGAGCATCTCTGTCAGAATAAATAAAAACACTAGATAGATATTATGCTTCCATATGGAAAGAGTATTTTGTAGCTGGCAATGAATGTACATAGAAATAGATCATACACTGTTATAATAAACTGTGCATACACTCGAAGATAACCCACAATGACATGCCGATAGCAATCTCAAAGCAATCATGTATGGCTTAATAACTGCACCATGGACAAAACCCTTGATTATACCCACTGACCTTTGAAATACAAAATACTGTAAGTGACGGGCAGATTTTTTTTTTTTCTTTTTTTTTTAATGCAAAACAAACTCATGTGGAAGGATGTGCACTGTGTCACATAGTGCATTAGGCCATATGGTTAATTATCTTCTCTGAATGTAAGTGTACCATTACACCGTTGATGAAATATTCATCAGACAAATCATCTATTTGCATTTGAAATGGAGGAGACTGAAAGCTGTGCGTGCCAAAAGGTAGGAGTCTGTCAGAATTATTACTTTTTTATTTATTTATTTATTTTTTTTTCTGTTTTCGAGAGGGACAGAAAAAGCGAGCGCTGACGAGAGCGAGTGTGTTTTTAGTGTGAGTCATACCACCCACCGCTGGTTGAAGATGAAGAGACAAAGGAGCCGACAAGTGCCCTGACCCTGGAGAGCCATCAAAACACTGAAATCCACTGAGCTCGCTCCGTCTGAATTGAAGTCGAGGACACTTTGAACTGCAGCCGGGGAGGTGGTGGTGGTGGTGGTGTTTGGGAGGGAGGGGGGCAACTGTTACACACTGGGCTGGTGACAAGATAAGAGCTGACGGACAAAAAGCTCTACAGTAAGTAGGTGTAAACAGCGGGCAAATCGTGAAAGGAACACGTGGGTATTGGTGAGGTAATGTAATGATAATCTTTTATTTGTATGGCGATCTTTGAAGAGCTTCACAGCGACATAAACATCTGCAAATTTAAAAAGCAATCTGATTAAAAGCAGAAAAATTGAGAAATAATACATAAATGCTGTTAAAAACTTATAAACCAGAGACACCCCCTGAGACACGGACCGTAGACCTCTGCCCAAGGATCTCAAGGTACGTGGCAACCTGTGCGGCGCTAAAAGGTCACAGATATAGCCCATGAAGAGATTTAAAAGCAATCAGTAAGACCTTAAAACTGATTCTAAGAACGTACAGGGAGCCAGTGGAGATCTGCTAAAACTGGAGTGATGTGATCCCTTTTCGTGGTCCTGGTTTAAAGCTTGGCAGTTGAAGTTTGGACTGTCTGGAGCCGCGAGAATAATCCAGACACGATGAAATAAAAGCACGTAAAATAGTATCTGTGTCTTTAAAAGATATAACGGGCCGTATCAAACAAATACGCAAATAAAATACACAAGTACAATTTAATTTAATAGTTTGCTTGACTGTTGTAGCTCCCCAGTCCCACAGCATAAACAGAAGTTTAACTTTTTCCTAAATTAATTCTTCTCTTTTTATTTTAACATGGATCTTGATGTGCTTCAATAAACTCATAGACTCTTGCCAGGTCTAGTGACGGCGGCTGACGCGTATCAGGCGGAAGACACGGTAGATGTCACCCAGCGCTTTGCAGAATGCTGCCAGAAGCTACGAGGGGGTGAGTCAATTTGGGCAAGTAGCCCGTGTACTTCAACAGACCTGTCCTCCCTTCCCGTATCATCAATATCTTCAAGGACGCAGACACCACAGGTACCCTGTCCGTCATGTTCCTGGAGGCAGAGTGCAGCCACATATCCATCTTGTGTCTGGTTCTGAAACCAGACTAGATGTCAGTAGACGCTCCCAGAGAATGACGTGAGGGCGAATCCACGGGTGGAAAAATGTGTGCATACAAAACAATAGTCCGTGTCCTGACTTTATGAATACTCTATTCATTGACACATCGATCCACCACAACATTATGACCAGGAGAAGTGAATAACACTGACCATCTTGTGACAAATCAAAGTTCTGCTAGGAAACTGTTGGACCTGGCATTCATTGTTGTGGATGTTACTAGATCCCAAACTGATCAAGTGTCTGTGGGATGATGCACAGAGGCCCCTCCCCTCAGAGCCCCCCCCCCCCCAACCACCACCACAACCACCACCACCACCACCACCAACCACATCCTGTTGCCAGACACCACAGGACACCCTCAGAAGGCCCATGTCCATTCTCTGATGAGTCACAACTGATCTGGAGGCACAAGGGAGACCTACACAATATTAGGAAGGCGGTCATAATGTTATGCCTGATCTGTGTATCTTTACAGTATGTAACCTCAAATGCCCTCCCACTGGAGAATGACACTTACAGCAGTCTTAACCATCGTCTTCTTCCTCAGAGGTTTAGTGGGTGTAAGTGAAACACTGGCAATAATAATAAAGTTTATTTTCATACCAGACAGTTTCAGCCATAGAACGATGAGGCGAGCACATTATAAACCGTTAAGAGATTCATTAATGAACCACCATGGTTAATATGTTTACCTGGAGAGCGTTAGATGGCTGCATGGTGGAAAGCCATTTGTACAGTACTGTGAGTACTGAATGACTCGGTGGCTTAATTTCTCCCACCGCCCCCCCAAATATAATGTTGTTTTGTTCCAATATAATCTTAACACTATACATCAGGATCCGGTCGCTAAGTTAATATTCTCAAACTCCACTTTTCTGCAGCGAAGCCACACTGTGCTTCCATTTAAGCCTGGATCCAACTGAATAATTCACAATGAGCAACATGCTGTTCAATTTCATGGAGGCAACGCGCACTAAGAGCTACTGCTATTGAGCTTGTTTCCGTCCTTAAGATCTTCTTTCATGGCCTGTTCCCAGCACGGGGGGGGGGGGGAACCAAGCTCAAGTACATGACCTTGAGCTTGGTTCCTAGTATTCTTCAGCGATCAAGCAGTCAACAACTGAAGAGAGGAAGACGCGTGAAGAAGTGTCCACTGCCTACATCCTCCTCCCTTCAGATCTTCACCCCCCACTGTGAGACCCCCATGTGTGGTGGAAACGAGCGTGAGACGGTAACAGTCCAGGTGTCAGACCTTACGGACCCCCTGGAAGAGAAAAAAATCTATCTTCCAAGTTCCCCCAGGTGAGGATATAGAGGGGTTTTGTTAACATTGTAGTTCCAACAAACACAGGCATACTGAGACCAATCTTGGTGCACGGTGAAACGGTCACTTCACAAACTGACCAGCAGACATGCGGCACCTTCACACTCCTCCTTTTTCCTGCAACTTCCTCCTGTTGACATTTATTGTTATTTATCTCCCATACTACCTCTGCAGTAACATGTAAATATACAGTTATGTAATCATGAAGATGTTCAAATATTTCTGGGCCTTAGACCACATTGGATCTGGAACGGAAACAAATGAGATGCAACTGAAGTGCAGACATTCAGGTTTAATTCAAGGGGTGGAACAAACATGTCCTATGAAATGTTCAGGAATTGCAGCCATTTTTATATAAAGTCTCCTCATTTCAGGGGCTCAAAAGTAAAAGGGCATCCGAATCGCCATAAACTGACAGAAGAGCTCACAGCTTCCTGCCCAATTAATGACGGATAAGCGTGTGGGATAACAATATGGCAACGTCAAGTTTTTGGAAGGAGGTCTGAAGAGGCCTGCTCCATAGAAAATCACCGGAGCCGTCCATGGCGCTGAGAGTTTGCTGCTGACGAACAATGTGTCGTAGCATGAACAGACAACAGGACGCTCCATGCATCTGCAGGTAATAGCCGATAGCCTCTTGATATTATCTCACAAACACCTCCTCTGCATCACAGCGGTGTGCATGGCCAGGAGTACAGACCCCTGTGCAGCGGCATCCGCAGCCTCTCCATGCCCCTTCATTGATTCCCATGTGTGCCATATGCCCTCCAACCTTTTAACAGAGTCAAAAAACAAACGTCATTGAACAAGTTCTTGCAAAAATTGATGGAATGCATCCATTTTAGTCGTCGTAACAGCATGTGGCCTCTAAATGTGAATGTGCCACAATCATAGACTGTATATAAACATGGACAACGTGTCGTCATTTCCTTTCATTGTCCATACTGGTGCTATTTTTCCGGGGATGCGGGTGGCGCCATCTTGCAAGTTTGGAGCCAGATTGTACTTATTTTTTATTTATTTATTTTTTAGAACTCTCTAAACCACCACCACTTTACAGATGTGAGCTATATTACACTCCTAGAGAGTATGGACAAACAACCAGGTTCGATTATTTATTGAAATAATGAGAAACGACTGAAAAAGACTGACATAATCTTACAACCCCAGTGAATTTTGTGTATTGGGCTTTAAATGCCGCCACATCACAGGTGTACTCTGCCTGAATGCAATCTGTGTGGGACAAAGACGAAGAACAGAAGCTGCTGCTTTCCCTGCCCTGGCGCAGGCCGTATGCATGCACAGCCGTGCTTTGAGCTACATGCCGATGAAGCTCAGTGTTCCTCCACATCGACCCCTGCGACAGCCGCATCGTAGTCATTTCGTGTAACGTGTCAAGCGTTAGATGGTCCTTGAAAGATGTGCATTTTTGACATGTGAATGTCAAACACGTCTCTTGGAGGAGATGAGTGATGTTATGTCTTTTCTCAGCTGGCAGACAAGGACGATTAGTTGTTTCTGAAGATTCACCAAGAACAAAAAACTAAAAAAGTTTGGTTATATTTAATAGTTTACTACTGACATAGATCGTTAAGTTTTTCAGAAACCATTATATTTATATTTGCCATTTGCTATTTAAGTGTGCATTAAAACTGTTGAGCGTCTCTAATGCTCTATTGGAAAGTGTAAGAGCATACAGTACACTGCAACAAACCAGTTTAATTATACAGCTATTTAACAAGAGACATGTTTACCTGCACTGACATTCAAAGTAATATTACAGTGAGGCTCTGTAGAAGTGTTTGCAAAGCTCAGAAACAATATGTAAATGAACAGATTTGAGATAAATTCATATTAGTCTAGTCAAATAACGTCCATCTCGTCAATAAATCCAATAAAAAGTACATTCATTGTTGCTTTAAGGTTCCTTCATCGGCATGTATGCACACAATGCATTGTGTCTTGACTCCGTCTTACTCACTAGCACACCGAATTTGGATTAATCCATGGCATGGCCGAAAATAGCCCCCAACAAGTGTACAATTTCTCGCTAACATAGTAATTTAGAAGATGTTCGAGTCTTTTTCTTTATTTCTCCGCCCGTTATTCGACTTGTGAGAGCCTCAGACAGAAGAGGAGGAAAGTCTGAATAACTCATTGTGTCAGTTTTGGTATTTGCGGAGAAAATAATGTAAAAGCAAAATTTTATTACCCTTATCTCTTTTACAAGAGTGTAGGAATTCACTTAGAAGAGCTGTCTGCCTTACAAAGAAGTTAATTTTATAAAGCCTTTGTGTATTGAAAGTGCATTGCGGTGCAGCCATGTGTGGGAGTCTACAGGTTTAACTTCTAGCGTTTCCTCTCCCTTCCCTTCGTCTTTTCTGCGTTTACGTTCTTTGATAAACTCTCCATTTCATCCTCAGCTTAGAGAAACAAACAGGTTGTCGAGGACTGAATCTTCAGCTCTGACACATGTGATCAAAGCGGGCCGTGCTCCGGGGAGCTGAGATCAGTCAGTCAGAGCTTTGAACGGAGAGACGGGTACGTCGCGCGCAGACAGTCGAGCACTGTCATCATGAAGGAGAGCACACTGTGCTGACACTGCCTGCTCGCACACATAAAAGAACACTACATAATACACTTATCACAGAAACCGGGTACAGTAAAATACATGTGCTGAGTCAAATTGAACAAATAAGCATTTTCTTGTAACTGTTGACTCTAAATGGACATGGGGCGATGCAATCCTCTGACCCTGCAGTCCCAAAGCTTCTTCTCTAACCTCTACTTCACAGCTCCCCAAATAAAACCCATTTCTTACTGCAGTGGTTCCTAAAGTTGTTTTGCAAGGCCCCAGTTTGTATACATGTTGTCAGTAAACAGTCTTTGTTGCTGTCAGTGGCTTCATCCATCTGCAGAGAGTCTTCCTCGTCATTCAGCTGCTCCTCCATGTCCTTTGACAAATCATGTGACTGTATTGTTTGAGAAATTGCTTTTAGCTTGCCGTTGCTTCAGCAACCAACCAACGTTGAGACCGAACTATGGAGGGAAGCATTAGCATTGATGCAGCTTTTATAAAGTGATTTTATCCTCCTCAGTTAACCTTTCCAGGAAAGGTTAACTGAGGAGGTTTGGAGATGCAAGCATTCGTATGACTTGTCTTAGGTGAAATTTCAGTTTCAGTTTCCATTGTTGAAAGTGAAGCAGGAAGTAGAAACAAAAACCCGACTGGCAAAAAAGACACAGTGCCGACTAGTGTTTGGGAGGCGTTGCTACAGAGTGAGTCAGACTGACAAGCGCACAAGTATAAATGGCTAGCACCGGCGTCGGCTACGTGTGTAGGTTGCGGCGTCTATGTCCCACGGTACTTTAAATTATATTGTACTTATCCATTCCACCAGCTAACTCACCTGCAATAGAACCACTATCATAACTGAAAGTTTTATGCCCACTGTGTATACCCACTAAACATTTCTACAATGACTATTATCAATGCTCTATCCTTTATTTTTATTGATTGAGCGAACCTCTTGTATGAACTGCATCACCTGTATCTTGTAGTCTTGTCTGATTCATGTTTATATGCAGTGTATAGGCCTTATTTAGATGTGTGAAGTGAAATTAAGACGCTAACTTGCTCAACATAGTGACTACTTTAAAATATTACAAAATGCATGTTACCAACATCACAGTGAGCATGTCAAGCATTTAGTTCAAGTGGAGCTTTCCAGGGCCACCTGCAGTGCTGCAGGGTCTTGGTCTAGTTCCAGTCATATATTTTGATGCCGTCGTAGTGTTAGCCATGGTGTTTTTGTTCTGTATTCACAGTGAACTCTGTGAACGTAAGTCAGAGTCCAACAGCACAACACGCTGATTTATCACAATACAACACGGGCTGCAGTTATTGCCTACTCAAAAATGTAGAGCTCTCACATTTATCACTTCACCGTAGCTGCACAGTGTTTCATCGAGCTTCTTAAACCACTCAAAGAACACACAGTCTTCATCTCTTCAAGATGTAATAAATTAAAGGCAGTAAACTGCTTTACTACTTTAACTTGTGGCTACCAAGTTCCAAAACGAAGACAGAAACTATTCCATTAGTCAATACATTCGGGTGCAATATAGAGGTTTTATGCAACTTAGGGACCCTACAGTGACTGAAAGTCTTGCAAACAGCTAGTAAGTGGACCTTGGGTTAGGATAGCTATTCCAATAAGTCAAAAATTACACAAATGTTGTTGTGGGGGGGCCTGAGTGCAGTCAAGCCGACAAAATGTACATTTTTATGTCTCAACACCAAGGCTCCAGAATCTAAAGGCCCTAGTTTGGGATGTGTGTCTGGTACTGTTGGCGCCAGTCGGACCCCTGGTGGGAGCTTTTCAGTCAATTGAGCGTGTTAAATCTCCGGTGGAGCGTGTCAGTGAGAGCGCTTCACTCTGATTGGCTTTTCAGAGATGAAAACAATACACAGGTATTTTTTTTTTCCCCTTCTTTTTTTAAACCGGCCTTTGCTACCTGTGCTTTTCAACACAAACATTTGAACTCAATCTCATCAGGAAAACAATGACATGGGGCGGAATGAATCGATTTCAACTGTTTAAAAAGGGACGTATCCATAATGCAGTAAATCCAAACATGCAACCAGACGCCCCCTTCAGCCAGTCCTCCGACCCATAACATGACCCCAAAGAGCCCTGATCTTAACATCATCTTAACAGCATCTGTGGACTAAGCTTGTTCTAGTGCATCCCCACAGATACTTGATCAGTTTGGGATCTAGTGAATTTGGAGGCCAGGTCAACACCTTGTGCTGTTCTTCATGTTTTTTTTTTTTTTTAGTTGTTCCTAAAGTGTTTTTGTGTGTGTGTCTGTGTCAGGCTGCATCCTGCTGGGGATGGCTGCTGCCATCAAGGAGTGTCATTGCTATGGGGTGGGGGAGCCTGGTCTGGTCTAGGTGGTTGCTACATGTCTAAGTAACATCCACACCAATGAATGCCAGGTTCAAAGGTTTCCCAGCAGAACACTGAATTGTCACAAGATGGTCAATGTTATTTGCTTCTGGCAGATCAGTGTTAGTGCATTATTTCTGTAAGAATCTTCTTTACTTTGAATTAAAACCTTTGTAGATTTCAATGAAGAAACTTTGGTAACCTCTGCACCAAACGAAACGTAAGATTTCAGGTGGGAGTGATGTGACAACTATCACCACAGAGCGTCTGTGGAGCTCTCACAGCCGTGGACAAAGTGTGACATGTCTGCAGTTCTGAGTGCAGTCCGACGTCTGTAGTAGCAGCTCATCGACAACTGGTGGCAGTCACGGGCTTCCGGTAGCTGCAGGAGCAGACTGTCGTTACAATACTGTGCAACGATAAGAACATCCTCCTGCAGCTCCGCACTCACACACACGCAGATACTTAGAGAGGAGCCCACGCTCTCACACATCAAATTAAGCGCAGGGATACATGCATACTAACGCATGCTGAAATGCACACGCCCACATTCACAAGTGTGTGCAGGCAGGACTCAAGCTGTCATGCAGCTCCTCTTGTTGTCTGACTGCACCGAGTTTGTTGTTAACACTTCTTCGCCCCAGGTCCCCAGCTGGCCATACCACAAGCAGCTGTGACACTGCAGAGATTTAGTGCATAGAAAGGGAAGAGATGGACACACGGTGCATCGAAGGAGGGAGATTGGTTGAGAGTGGGAGGAGGATGTATTGTCCTTAACCCTCCACGTCTTACCTTTACTTTCCAAATATCTGGACTATTGTTTTTCCTTTTTTTTTTTTTTTTTTTTAGAAAATCCTCACAGAGCCGTTCCTAACAATGCATATATTTACCCACTTCGCTCCTACAGAGAAAGGACACATTCATTATGCGCTGCATGAAAAAACAAAAGGACAATATGCAGGACTGATGAGCAAAGACTGAAAAGAGTTTACCGCCTCCTTAGTGATACATCCTTCACTTTCATTATATCAAGGCCTGTGTAGCCGGGGGAGTGCTGCCTCCTAAATCTGATCATTCAAATCATCTGTGAAAAGGCTGCACACAAATTGTAAATCTCTGTCGAGTCAACAATACCACATTTAGCATTCCCTGCAACTCTTAGGGCAACAAGGGAGCTTCTTGGACTTTACTGCATACAAACCTGTAGGTCAATGGTTTAAGCAAAGTCCAGTGACCTTTGTTGCCTCCCCATATCTCTCCTTTTGTCGTCTACAATCACAAATGTCACATAAACGCTGCAGATCAGGACATCCTCCGCCACCCCGCTTCCAGTTCTTGGTTTACCCTCTTGGTTCACTGGGAGTTGTTCAGACAACATTGACCACGTTTACATGGTCTTTAGTATCCCGAATTTGATCGGGATATTGAAGTATCCCGATTTCGTGTTTGTCCATGTAAACACCATATCCCGAATTCAGAAATCGGGATATGCTCATTTCCCGATTTCAAGAAACCCGGCTTTGCTACCTGGAGTACTCCGATAGAAGCCGGGATGCTGGAGCATGTATACACCGTATCCCGATTTCTGACGGCTGCCGACTGTCTGCGCAGGCGCGAGTGACGCCAAGTGACGCACTAGATATACAAACAACATGGCGGGCAACGAGAACGTCTCACTTTTGGAGCGACGAAGAGACAGAATTTTCCCTTAAAGTAATGAAAGAACTAAACACAACTACGTGTTTAGATGGCAGAAAACACCGACATGCTGATATATTCAAATCTGTTGCGGAAAAGCTACGTGACGCTGGTTTTCCACCTCGCTCCGTTGGTCCGTTAGGTCGCGTTGGAAAACATTGAAAAAGACGTAAAACACGCATGCGCAGATAGGATGCAGCGATCGGAAAACGGGATACTGTTATTTATCATGTATACGGGGATATGAATAACCGGGTTTCTCTGTGTTCCATGTAAACACCATATCCCGAATATGCTCAAAGCCGGGATAAGCCTCAAATTCGGGATACTAAAGACCATGTAAACGCAGTCATTGTCTAGCCATAATAATTTGGTCCTCTTCAAAGTGACTCAGGACTAAATAAGTGTGGTGGAAATGGGAAGGTGGAAAGATAAAACATTGCAGTAAAATTTTTTTTTCCTCTCTCTCTCTCTT